>NW_021703775.1:83343421-83441688 GCF_005190385.1 Monodon monoceros
GGGAGAGGCCACAACAGTGAGAGGCCCGTGTACCGCAAAAAAAAAAAAAAAAAAGATATCCTGACTTTGGATTCATATAAATTCAGAGACTGTGCTTATCCAAATTCAGTTTTAAGCTACTAGTAATGTATATAATGGAACTTAATAAAGTTCAGGAGGAACTAAATGCATAATTGACCAGAAAGGGAAATCTTAAGTTCTGCCTCTAAAACATCTCATTTTTAAGATTTCCACTATCTGTAATTCAAACTTTCTAAAGTCCATATCTAGTACCTTGATATAAGTAATCTAACTCCATATCTCCACTTTCTCTTAATTTGCTTGATCATAAAACTCAAGTATACCAACAGTCATTTATTGTTCCAAGACTATAACCAAGCAGAAACTCACCCAAAACATTAAGGTCAAATCTCTGAAGGTCGAATCTCTTCTGGAGATGACCAGAATCTTCGATGGCAGAATGTTCTGCTTCAAAGTGCCTGCAATAGACTTTGTTCATAGGAGATAAGCTCAGGTTTACCATTTCAAAGCTATATGATTTTAGCCACGTTTCTCAGATAATGTAAGTAAATTTCCACCAATCTGAAATGCTGCTCTCTCTTCTCCCAGAGTTGTTGTGAGGAATAGATACATCATTGAAAATGTTACACAGAGTGCACAGTTCATAATGGTCAACAATGAATGAACAGAATGCTTGTATATATGATCCTTTCTTCTTGTGACAAGGCTGTGACTTTCCTAGGAACCCTATAAGCCCATTAAGCTGCTGTTGAACAAAGCACCAGTAACAAGAATTTATAGAATGCCTTATTGGTTAGAAATTCCGATCTGATTTTCACTCTTCACAAACAGATAGAGGTTAAGATGGATTTAGTTTCATGCTTTACAAACTTGTTGCAATAACTTTATTGAGAAGTCTGGGGGTGGGAAATGGAAACTTTGAATGTTCCCGATATATATGTGCATGTATTTTTAAATTGTATGTAAGGCCGACAGAACGTTTCATTATAATTATTTTCATAACTAAACTTCTTGCACTATAGATTCTGTTCTTTATAGATGGGTAATTTAAAATCCAATTATCGCTCATATACATCAAAATAACACATTTGATATTTATATTTATCACAGATCTGCCATTTAACACCTCCATATTATGCTCTGCTTTCCTCCCATGATCACATTCCAAAATACACTCTACAGTCCAATTTTTTTTCTTTTTTATCATGGATATGACATTCATATTGGAAAATAAGTATGTTCGATAGAATGCCAGTTATCCGTACAGTCTAGATTCATCTACATAGCCTAGGAGAGAGAAGGGGCTTAACATATATCTTCACTGCTGCTATTATTATTCTCATATTGACCTTGACAATAGTCACCCCCAAATAACTGAAGAGTTGGTCCTAATTAATAGACCCATGTTGCTTAACTATTGTCTGTTCATTGATACCAAAGAAAGCTGAAACAGAATAAAGTTAGAATAAATGAGGAAAAAAAAATCCTTCTCTAGAAATATCTCCACTAGCTAATTAAGTACTCATCCAAAAGACTTCATGTATTAGATGCTCTCATGTGAAGCCCATGGTACTGGATAACAGGTGTGGACACACAGCCTCTGCCTTCTAAGAGATTACAACCCTGTTTATTCACATTTGCTTTAGAATGTGCTGGTTTGGCTTTATAACACCTATCCCGACCAGAAGGGATAAGAACTATAAGAACTATGGAAGAACTATAAGAATTTTTTTTTCCATGATGGTTTGGAGACTGTCACAACACTACTTGAAATAATTGAATTTCAGACGAAATCTAGGTCCTTAGGTAGCACGTCACTCAGAATTCAAGCTCACATTTGTCTTTATGTCATGTGGGGATTCAGAAGCCATAAGGTGTAACCAGAGGGCCGACTTGGCTTGGATTTGTTTCCTGCACTGCTTTTCAAAAATCAGTACTTTATAGTAATCTTCTCTTGTTTAGCTCTTAAATCTCCAACATACTTCACAGCTACTCTCCTCTGTTTTTTCCTAAAGTTTAAGACATGTCCTGTGATCAGCTTTCAGTCAAGATCTATGACTGAGAATCCAGGGATGTCCACCTTTAAAATGTAAGTTGACTAGTGACCAAAAGATCTGAATAATGGCAAAGATGAGACTTATAAAAAGACCTAAACCAAAATCGCTGTAAACGTACTTGACTCATACCCCTAAAGAGCTGTCATATGCAATCCTGTCCAGAAGGAAAAATATATAGTAAACTGACAATACCTTTATAAAAAAAAATTTTTGAGCCCTCTAATAAATTGTTAACTTTCTTTCTAAATGGCCCTTTGACTCTGCAAGCATCCTTAAAAAAAAAACATTGTCTCCAGACACAAGAGTATCTTCTTAATAACCTTCCTTTCAATAGAGTAAATTACTAATATCCAGAGATAAAAGTTGGGGTCTGCACCTGTGTCTAATGAGTTTTCAGAGATTCTGTCCCTGTCAGGACCACTCTCAGGCTAAGGCTTCTAGATTCACCTGGGTTCTGGAAATACTAGAGTTTACTCTCCTCTGTCGTTTCACAGCTCTCTCATTTGAAGTAAGTTGTAGAAGGTCTGTGATCCTCTGTTTCTTGAATCAGTAAAACGGAGATCATGGTGTCTCCCATGTCTATTTCACTTTGAGATGGCTAGTTACTACCTGCAGAGACCCTTTTGTCTTTACTTCTGTGGATTCCAAAAGGGTGAGATTTCCAGAAACCCGACATCTATAAGCAGGAGGTAGGTATATGTGTGAGATGCAATGTGTGTTTATGCATTCTAAATGCATATGTATATTCAGGCATACATATATTCTTTAAAATTAATTTTTCAAAGATGTTCCATAAAATGCTGTTCCTTTCTGCTCTCTCACCTTGTAAATCTGTCAGGAGCTTGGTCCCTTCACAATTGATAAATCACCCACATTAATCCGTCTTCCACCTTCTCCCTTCAAACCGTTTCCTTAGCCACAATAAGATTTGAATGTGTGCCTGTACACATGGCTTCCCAAATTATAACCTCCCCAGTCTCGGGATTGTTTTCAAAGGGCTAAAAATTGCCATGCTCATAAAAACAAAACAAAACAAAAATGGCAACCTTGTTTGCCTTGCCCGTCTGTCAGAGCTTGAAAAACAAACTTCATCCCAGAAAGACAAACACACACACAGCAAACATGGAGAAGGCGCTGCTAGGAGGCGAGAGAATCTCCAGACCAGGGAGCAATGAAAGAGAATACAGCCTGGCAGGGAGGGGAAAGGCACGTCCTGCCAACAGGGTGAGCAAGAAGGAAAGGACATAGCACCCCTCTCTGAGGACCTTAGCGGGGTTGGAGAGAGAACTTTCTCTTTTGTACACACCCTCCTCCAACCCCCCAGACATCCCCACCATCAAAGCTCATACATGTGAAGCTACATCTGAATTTGGCTCTTCTCATCCCTTCCTCTCGTATTATTTCTAGTTGAAAGACATCAGTGACCTGAGTTAAATGGAAGCACATTTACCTAGCCTAACTCCCCCTGGTATGTCACGTCAGGTGTCTAAATATAAAGCTCCAAACAGACACTGAAATCCCAATTTCACAAATCATTGTTGGAATGAATCAAAGCCAATCAACTGCATATTTCCTGGAAGGCTTCATTTTACAACCTCTGATGAGATATAAAATAAAAAGGCGACTTTGGCGGGTTTCTATAATAACAGTTTATATTAATATTCTACAGGAATCCTTTCTTCCAAGGAATCTAAAGTACTTGCAAGGAGATTGGATTCTGCCCCAGCTCTGGTTCCAGCAGGAATAAATGGCAGTGCTTGGCAGCTGCAGTGCAAACCTTAGCGATGTCTCCGCAGATGTGTGCACTGAGCGGCACACGTTACACATTTCAGTCTTTGTTCACACACACTCTGGTCTGTCAGAGCTTAGCAGCTGTTGACCCCGAGAGGATGAGGGCAGATCTATGCCCAGTCAAAGGGTTAAGTCAGTCGCCGTGCAAATAAGTCCTTAAGGTGACAGTGGACTTAGCCCAGCCTGGAGGTGCCCATTAGTGAAGCTCTTCTATTTGACATGTGCAGTACCAGACCCCTTCACTATGTCAGTAATTCTCACTGCAACCCTCTCAGGTTGGTAATTATGATCATGCCCATTGCTCATGTGAGAAACAAAGACTCAGGGTCCAGCTTGTCCAGTGACACAGCCTATCAATGGTAGAGTCAGATGTATACCCAGTTACTTCTGGTTCCAAAGTACACGCCTAGTTGTTCCATTGTTTTTGATGCAGCCTGATCTCAACGATGGCATGAGGTAGAGCCACAGTGCTTGCTTACAAGTACGCACTCTTTTCGCTTCCCTGTGCCAAGGGAATGGGACTGCGAATTGTTAGAGCTCCTAGTTTCTAACCTGCTCCCAATCGTTCAAGTTCCCCGGCCCCCCTCCTTACTCCATCAGTGCAAGTCCCGGGGTCCCATTGGTGCTAAGATGCCCTACGGGCTGGGACCTCTTGACACTGTTATCTCTGGAACCTAAGCACAGGATTTGTAGGATGTAGTGTTTCCCTACATTGCCCTGACGGACACAGTTCTCTCTTTGATTTTGTATCTAACTTTCTAATTAACAAACACGTATTGAGCCCTTGTTGCATGCTAGGCCAGGGTGTGGACCAGGTTGACCAGGTGACTCATTTTCCTCAGGTGCAAAATTTAAAGGGATGCCCAAACCATTCATTATTATTAATAATATTAACATTTTTAGAAATTAAAATGAATGCAAAAATCATAATGAAAATAACATTTAATATAAAGATAGAATAAGTATTAGTAACACTTTCTTTTGCCTCAAGCTCAGTAGTGCTCCCTGCTAGGCACTGGGCACCCAGAGACCCACCTGGGCCTTGGGGTAAGGACCTGTTAGAAATACGATTCGAGTATATGATGCGAATACCATCAGGTTCCTCACCTTCAAGGTGGGAAATGTAATTTCTACTTCAGAAGAAAAGCGCCAGAAAGTTACTGGATCAACTGAGTTGAATAAATTGAATTAAACTTAATTTTCTTGGTTTTGAGCTAGAACGGGGTTTGGCATGAGTGCCCTTTTACAGAATATAGAGTCTCATGTTTTTGCAAAAGCCAGTGGTGACTATTACTCACAGTAGCCACACGCAGCGTGGCAATTTAAAGCCACTGTAAACCTACCATCTCTTCTGTCAACCAAACCCTCAGCCTGGCTAAGAACCCACCCTAAGCCAGCTTCCTCGCATGGACTGGGGTATCAAGTGTCACTGATACACTTAAATAAAAAACGTTATCATCGCTCACTTTGTTCCAAGCCCTCTTCTAATCAACAGCGATACAAATGGGACAGAGAGGAACTGAAGGGCTGTGACTGCCAAGTGGGGGACAGCACGAGGGGAAGGAAGACCCTTCATGGGGGATGTGGAAATAAGGACAAATAGACAAAAGCCAGGTCCTCTT
Organism: Monodon monoceros; assembly: GCF_005190385.1. Classification (NCBI taxonomy): domain Eukaryota; kingdom Metazoa; phylum Chordata; class Mammalia; order Artiodactyla; family Monodontidae; genus Monodon; species Monodon monoceros. Next base: position 83,348,913 of record NW_021703775.1, read on the forward strand.
TCCTGTCGCTCATGTCAGCCTGGATGTTTGTGGCACGCATTGAAGTAAACCTTCCTGAGTCCATTCTGCAAAGACATGAGTTTTAACTCAGCAAATATCAAATCATCAAAGGAAATTCATTGCACTCACAATGCCATTACTTCATTGCAGGATGGCAAAAAAAAATGTGAGGGATAGATGTCATGCCTACTTCATTTTACAGGTGAGGAAAATGCTTCCAGGGAATTATATGACACATCCAAAGTCATCACCCTTTGCGAGAAGACCAAATTATTGTGTCAACCCTGCCACTGAGTCCAGGGCTTCAGGCAGATGGGAGACGTGGAAGACACCTGCCTATAGTGGACAGAATCTCTGCACGTTATACACAAGGATTCCTGTGGTGGGCAGTCCCGGGCGGGTGGAGCTCGGTCCCGCAGCAACAGCAGCAAATCCTCAAGGGTACGGAAGGCCACCTCTGTCCCTTAGGGGGAGATGGGGCAGGGGGATCCCCTGGGGCACTTGGTCATCACAAAATTTAGTGGGGCAATGCAGATCCCTGCAGTTTCACTCAGTAGTTGAGGTTTTCTAAGAGGCTCCCATCCTGCCTTCTTGGACCACCTTCCACCACTCATAGATAAGCCCTTTGTCAAGGACAGTCTAGAACCTTCCAACTCTTCTTTCCCCCATGCCTTTGTCCATGGTGTCCCTACCTATAAATAGAAACACACAAATGTTCTTGCTAAATGGGGGCCTTGGCCACACTTAGGGGACTGCATTCAACTATCAGATACACAGTTATGATGAATGCAGAAATATTAAAGGAAATCCAATAAATGCAACAGAAACTATTAGAGTTCAGTGTTTAATTCGGGGGGCATAATAGAAGAGGGTTTCCTATGAATTATATTCACTTCATTAAGTTATTACCATAATATTAACATGTCATAGGGTGTCTGAATCTCTTTCCACAGACCCAGCATCTGTTTAGCTCTCCTAGAACTCTGCATTTTAATCCAGATCAGGGGAGGAAGGGGAGGTGGAAACAATCTCATTTCATCAGAACCTCCCTCTCTGTTTCTCCCAGACTGTGTCTAAGTTGTAGGAGCTCGTGATTTGCACAGCATCAAGGCAGATGGGGGACACGAGACAGGATCTTGATGCTGTTGTCTAGGTAATGTGCACCCTGGGTTCCTGGACTTTGTTTCACTGAAGGGCAGCACTGAAGTGACCTTTCCACCCATCTACGGGCTCCCCGCAGGTCCAGCTTTCTTTTGCTGATTGAGCCATGTGGCGGGTGGACATCTTTCCTCTGCAAAGTATTTGGCGGTATCCGTGGGGGGGTCTGCCTGCCTACCACATGGTCTTCCCACCTCTTCACATTCAGATCAGAGGGCATGAGACCCTCCCTGCCCCGAGGTCCACACAAGTCCAGGACCTGCTGCTTTTTTTTTGGCTGCTTGCAGAATGCAGAAAACAGAGGTTTTATTTTCCCCTCCGAAAATCATTCTATTGTCTTTTTACTTCTCATTTTACTGTCCTCCTTCAGGAATCCATTTCAGGGGAGTCCACAGACTTGGCACATTCCTGCCTAAATGTCTCTGCTGTGAATCTTTCCTGCTCTTCTAAAGACCTAGTATTTGAAACCAAAGAACTAGAATAATACACTCTCCCCTTCTGCTCTCTGATGTTAAGTTCCTCCTTTGAGGCAGTTACTGAGATTAGATTAGCTGGGGCCTTGGGTGCACCACAGAGAAATATCAGGGGACGAAATAAAGAAAAGCACCAAATAGTATTTCCCAGTGATATCCTGCCCTGGTGGATTATAACACATGGCAATTCACAAAGTACTGATATGTTTACTCTCATTTAATTTTTCAGTGACTCTTATGGAGTGAATGCTATTATCCTATTTATAAATGAGGAAGCAGAGGGCTTAATAGTCATTCGTTCCCTCAAGAATGTTTATGAGACGACAGATACCACTCTAAAGAGCAAGTGGGTTACAGATTTGTAGCTAAACTGGATTGTGAGCAGGGGCTGTGTCCTCCTTCCTTTTCCTTTTCCACATTATCTGCTAGGAGTGTAATTATGTCCCCCCAAAGCTTATATGTTGAAGCCCCAACATATAGTTCCTTAGGATGTGGCTGTATTTGGAGAGAGGGTCTTTAAAGAGGTAATTAAGGTAAAATGAGGGCTCTGGGATATGCGCTAATCCGAATTTACTGGTGTCCGTATAAGAAGATGAGCTTAGGACACACACAGGAGGGCAATGATGTGAGGACACCAGGAGAAGACGGCCTACTGCAAACCAAGGAGAGAGGCCTCAGGAGAGATCAACCCTGCCTACTCTTGATCTCAGATTTCTAGCCTCAAGAACTATGAGAAAATACATTTTTCTTGTTTAGGCCTCACAGTCTGTGGTATTTTGTTATGGCAGCCCTAGCATACTAATACACTAGCTTACTGCTTTGGTTAATAAATGTCTGTTAGATTATGGAACTACAGAGAAATAAAAACTGCTTCATTTTTTTCATTCCATAAGTGCCTCTCACTTGCTAGGCCTTCTGCTCGGCTCTGGGCAACAGAGATGGAAAGAGTCCCTTCCTGTCTCTGAGGAGAGGCCCTCAGTCCCGGGCAATGCATGTGCCAGGGTGATGGTCACATGTCAGTGGCGTGGGCTGGTTGGGGGGTGAGCCCACCATGTGGTCATCTGAAAGAAGCATGACTGCTCAGTCTGGGTCAGATTCACATGGAGGCTGATTTCTGACAACCGAGGAGGAATTGTGAATTATATAAGAGCTTAAGGGAATCTGGGGGTTGAAACCCTGTAGAAACTGCTACTGACTACCAAAAAAAAAAAAAAAAAAATCTAAATTCCTCAGTATGGCTTAAAAGACTCTCAATGGCTTAGCCCCTGCCTTCTACCCCCATCATATCTTTGACTCAGCCTCACTCCTGGATCCCTCCCTATAGCCCCATTGAATCACTTACAACTTGTCAAACTCCCTAGGGTGCCCCATGCCTTGGCCTTTGCTTGAGATATTTTTTCTGTAGGTAAAGTCCTCCCAGCCAAGCTCTCTAATGAATAGCCTCTCAATTTCTTAAGATTTCACTCAAAGGTTACCTCTTCTATGGCATCTTTCCATATATCCCTAAATGGAATGAACTCCTCCCTCTTTGGTCTCCATTGTAGTCTGTGCAGACAATTCTTCATAGTCCATATGACACTGTGCTCCCCTGATTTATTTATAGCTCTGACATCCCTTACTATACTGTAAGCCTCTTAATCATAGCAGCCAAGACTTAATCCTGTTGTATCATCTGTGCCCTCAGTAGATGCTTAAGACATTTGTTGGCTAAATGTATACTCAAAGACACCAGGGTTTCAAAGAACACTGCAGAAAGACAACCACTTGTCTCATGTGGAAGTGATGTACAAAGTTTGTAGTCAAGGGCTGGGAACCAGTGCTTGAAAAGTAAGCTGGCCTCTTATGTAGGTCTGCCAGATTTAGTATAGAAAAATACAGATATCTGGCTAAATTTGAGTTTCATATGAGCAGCCATTAATACTTTTTAAGTATAAGATGCCTCATGCAATATTTTGAGTGCATTTATAATAAAAATTTTTCATTTTTTTGTCTAAAATTGAAATTTGACTTGATGTCCTATATTTCATCTGGCAACCCTACTCATATGTCATGCTAAGAAACTTCCAGGGCTAAGTGCATATATAATATAAACAAAGACTTTATTATTTGGTTTTAATAGATCCATAGTTTGGATTGTACCTCTTTTCCAAGTGATAGTTTAGGCAAGGGTGTGGCTGTTTCCTTCCTTATATTCTTAACTCTGTAATCAGCACTAAAGTCAGATAAAGTAGAATTAACCTCTGAGACTAAGCGAGATTCTGCACAATGGAATCGTAAATGCATAAATGCTAGACAACATGGAGAAAAGAGAGAAGAGGGTGGGGGAGATTAAAAAAAAAGAAAAAAACAGCCAATATGGTCTTGGCCCTCATCAGAGACTCACACAGCTTTGGGGATATATTTCCAAAGCTGAAACTTGAAGGGAAATCACATGGATATTATGCCACCCTTCCCAGAATTTTAAGCAGAGGCCAAATGAATGTTTCCCCAGAATCCCCTATCAATTGCAACTACTGACATTCACGTCGGTCTCGTGGCACCTGCTTCCACCAAATGCTAGTGTTTAACATTTCTCACAGTGTTTCTAAACTTGAATTTGTTCACTGCTACCAGCTAGGAACAGATGCACCAGAGAGAACCTATTTGAAAGTGGGTGGCTTATTATGAACAACTTAAGGTCTATAAAAAAAAAATCCCAACAAGAGCTGGAAGAAAAAAAAATAAAAACTGCCAGAAGCTCTAAAAAATCTCTTCAGAAGAGAACAGAATAGTTATCTGGAAATTCTGCAAATATGTAAAGGAAACTTGTTTTAGCACCACTTTGCACTTTAGCATAATTTCCTAAAAGTTACCTCTAACTTGGGCTCTCTCACAGAATTGAGTCACCACCCTCCCAAAAGGACTTCTTCTTAAGGCTAGTAAAGAGATCTTGTAGCACAAATCTAAAAAGAGTGCCCTTATACTGGATGAAAATATCCATCATTTGCTTAGTTCTAACTATCTATGGACAGTGACATTATAATTCCTACACTTCAGTTGATTTTGTAAAATTGTTTCCCACATTTATGGAGCATCTAGTCCAAAATGGTAGCCATTAGACACATAGGGCTATGGTGCACTTGAAATGTGGCTAGTTTGAATTGACAAGAGCTAGTTTGAATTGATAAGAGCTTATAAAGACACAAACCAGATTTTGAAGACTTAATTAGAAAGGAACACATGAGATTACTAATGATTTTTATATTGGTTACATGTTGAAGTGATAAAATTTGGATAATTTGGTTAATAAAATACATTGTTAAAGTTAATTTCATCTGTTTCTTTCTTTAATGTGACTACAAAATTTTTTCAATTATATTTTTGGCTCATCTGCACGCCTCCCATTAAAACCCAAGGCACTTTTTAGTCAAAGTCTAACAATTGTCTTAAATCAGTAAAGAAACGCTGTGATACTCAAATTTTTCTACCTTTGACATGGGCTCCAGGAGTCTCTGGTGTAATCGAAATGCCACAATGTCAAGGCGGAGGGAGCAGACCTGGCAGGAAATGTTGTGAGATTTTTGTCAACCACTTAACCATTCAGCAAGTGAAGGAGAAATTCAAAGGACTGTTTAAATTATACACTTGGCCTGACCTTGTATTTTGATTTGTACTACCCGAACTCAGACTCCTTAAACATTCTCATGAAATTCATTGAACAACTTGTGTGCTTCATGCAGAGATTTTCATCTCAGTGAGGCAAGAGGACACGATTTCAACATGAGCAAGAGCAAATTTTTAACATGTTTTGTTCACTGGTTTATCCAGGGAACATTCCCTGAGCCTTGCCTGAGTGCCAGGAACTGGGTAGTGATTATAGTGGAACTGGGATGGAGGGTGGTGGCAGGGGTTGAATGAGGCTGGTGAGGAAGTGGGCAAGTGCAGTATAGCACGGCGCTGGGACAATTGCAGAGCCACATGCAAAAGAATGAAGTTGGACCCAAATCTCACACCATACAAAAACAAACTCAAAATGAGTCAGTGACATACGAACCAAATTCTAAAACTCATATAAGAAAATAAAGGCATAAATTTTCATCACCTTGGATTAGACAATGGTTTCTCAGGTATGACACCAAAAGCACAAGTGACAAAAGAAAATGATAAATTTTTGGCCTTCAAAGGGCACTACCAAGACAGTGAAAAAACAACCCACAGAAAGGGAGAAAATACTTGCCATTCATAAGTCTGATAAGAGAATTGTATCCAGAATATATAAAGAGCACTTACAACTTATTAAACAGACAAATAGCCCAATTTGAAAGTGAGCAAAGGATATGAATAGATATTTCTCCAAAGCGATGCACAAATAGCTAATAAGCACATGAAAACATACTCAACATCATTAGTCATGAGAAAAATGCGAATACAGACCACAGGGGGATACCGCGTACCACCCACTAGGAGGGCTATAATCAAAAAAAAAAAAAAAAAAAAGAAAACAATAAAGAATGTTGGGGATGAGATAGAGGAGTTAGAAACTTTATATGCTGCTGGTGGGAATGTAAAATGGTGTAGCCACTTTGTAAAAACAGCTTGGCAGTTCCTCAAATTTTTAAACATGGAGTTACCATGTGGCCCAGTAATTTAACTTCTAGGTATATACTTAAAAGAATGGAAAATATATGTCTATATAAAAACTTGTACACAAATGTTCATAGCAGCATTATTCACAATAGCCAAAAAGTGGAAACGACCCATTAACTGATAAATGGATAAAGAAATGTGATCTATCCGTACAAGGGAATGCTATTCAGCCACAAAAAGGAATGAAGTGCTGACACATGCTACAGCATGGATAAAGCCTGAAACTATTATATTAAGCGAAAGAAGCCCGACGCAAAGGGCCACATGGTGTATGATTCTGTTTATATGAAATATCCAGAATAGGAATATCCACCATGACAGAATGTAGATTAGTGGTTGCCAGGGGCTGCCAGGGGTGATGGGTAGGGAGGGTGGAGAGTAGCTCAAGTGTGTGGGGTTTCTTTTGTGGGTGATAAAAACATTCTGGAGTTAGATAGTAGTGACAGTTTCACAACTTTGTGGCTGTTCTTAAAGACACTGAATTGTAAGTTTATAAAGGCAACTTTATGGTATGTGATTATATCTCTATGTCAAAAAATGTGACTCCAGAAAGTTTGAGGTTTGGGGGTGTCCCTCCACAAACTGAAATGTGTTTAAATATAAAATATATACACATTTTGAACATCTGCTATAAACTATGGCCCTTTCTGAGCTTCTCCCATATACTCTTGATCCAATTTATTCTGCACAATATTGTGGAAATTAGGTTAGTGGCCACATTTTGAAAATGAGAAAACCAAGGTTCAGAGACCTAGCTCTATGGAGGATAAATGAATGAGTAAATAAATATTAAATTTGTGTAGAAAATGTTCTTATTCCTATATGGTTCTGAATCCAGTTCAAACAGTTCTTGATGATAATAACACAGATCTCATTCCGTCAGAACCTGCACAAGGTGGCTTCTATCACGGCCCGTTATCTAAGCATCTCTGCTATGGGAAGCCCACATACAGGCATCTCCCTGTTTCCTCCCTGTTTCTGACTGAGCTGATCTACATTCTGACCACAATGTGCCACCATCCTTCTTTTCCATCAATTTGCCAGGATGGGGCATGCATGCTGGCCACTGTCAGGTCCCAAAAAGGAAAGCTCCCCTCTCCGTGTCTAGGAGCCCAGGGAGGGCCCCTGAGGAACCATGTCTGCTGGTGGAGGGGGAAGGTACGGCAGGGGTGGTGCATCTTCTAACACGGGACCTCAGGTCCTGAGCCATTGTACCTCTGCTCTCCTTATCTCCTGGGCTCTTCCCTGGCTGCTAGGTAACCACTCATCTCCCTGCTGCCACCCCATCTCCTGTCTCTGTCACTGGCACTGACCACTCCCCGCCCCCGATTGTCGTCCTGACTCTGTTTCAGCGGGCCCCTCACCGATGACTCTCCCCGAGGTTCCTCTCTGCTGACTCGCCTCGCAGACCGAGTTCTCAGATATAGTTGATGTCCCCTGGCCACATGCCTGCCGAGAGACCACCTTCCCACACTGAGGCTCTGCATCCAGAGACAGCAACTCACACCATCAATCAAATGTTTTCCCGAAAGGAGCTCCTGACGACTTGAAACTGTGCAGCCCAAGGAATGAATGCCACGTGCCTTAATAACAATGTTAGAATGTTTGTTTTTCCATAGAGCTTAAAATTAAATGCAGCACTTCCTATAAACCATTTCATCTGGCACTCATAATGATTCCGAGAGAAAGGCATTTTATTTCCATTTTACAGTTTTGCAATTTGAGGCTAAGACAGGCGATGAGACATCCTGGGGACCCTTTATTCACTCAATCCATCTGGTCAAGGCATGAGTGAAGGCAGTTCTGAACGAGGGAATAAGCAGGCATTAAGTGACCTGGGGAGGTCTCTAAAAAGGAAATCCTTAGGGATGAAAAGGAATGAAATTATTTAAATAAATGAAAATATGTTTTAATGATAAAAGAGAGATATTGTAAATCAGATAAAATATTTGTCAGTGCCAAGCTTGATGCTTTTGGGAAATAGGAAAGTAAAAGAGAAAAACCATGCTGGTCAGTGCAGTTTGGTTCCTGAGCATCTCAAACATGTAGAAAGACCTCACAGATTCAGAAAAGTAATGTAGTGGGAAAAGAATAAAAAGGAAAGGCAATCAGAATGAAGAAAACTCGCTACACAACTGTGTTTCTCTGTGTATGTGGTGGTGGCAGTAGGGGACAGAGCGGGTTTCACCTTTTTGTTAACTTCACATCTCGTGGCCACTGGTGAATGAGGTCCAGGAAGAGTCCTTTGGGCCTCCCTCTGTTTAATGAATTGTAATGAATGGTTGGCAATTAGTGGATCAATATTTGTATCATAATAACAGTCTCTCAAGTATTTGAGAACAGTCTGTTCTATATGCTACAATGAACATTTCCATGCCTGTCATTATTAATTTTCATAGCAAATTATCTTTTTGTTTTTGATGCAAAGGTAAACTTAGCTCAGCCTTGTCAGAATTAAATTTAATTAAACAATAGTAGTGCCATTATGTGCCAGGCCCTAACCTAAGTGAGGGGGGGGGACACAGAAATTAATACTCCGTCTTTACCCTGTAAGGTACAATTTTTTAAGGAAACTCTACATACTGAAATTTAAATGAAAGGAAAATTGAAAATTAAAGGATTGTTATTAATATTATGAAAGAAGTTACAGGTGTGTGTGTGTTTTTGTATTTAACAGGAACATTCATTGTAAGGTTATTTCAAATAATGAAACACTGTTGATTAAATTTTCACAGAGCTGCCTAATATAGATCTTTTCAAAACTTCAGCTATTATGTCACTTCCACACTTAAGGAATTTTTTAAAGGAATTTAAGTTTCATTAAGGAATTTTACTATATATTCAAAATTGAAAACTCTTGTCTATTTGGACATATACCTATTGAAAATGACTGCTAGAATACCAGGCAAAAATAGAGTATTAACACTAACAAGAGAAAGTTATCCAATTACTTTATATTGATTCTTTTATTATAGCCATCAGAAAATACTGTATGTTAAAAAAAAAAATCAAAGGTGAAATACTCAAAGGAAACTGCTATATCTCTAGAAAGGAGTCTACTTGTACAACTTTGGTACAATGCAAAAATGATTAAGTAAGACATCTCTATCAATTTAAAATAAAAAGTATTTTGCATATTACATGTAATCTACATATATATTTACACATATGTAAATAGAGTCCAAAAATCCACCTAGAAATGTGTATGGATAGACCCATACACGTATATATATACATGGCACACGGTATAGTTCTAAGCGCTGCCAAAGAAACGAAAAGTCACATTTCATCTGTTTGAGAAGCTTATGTTTAATGTGGGAGATGAGACCCATCATGGGGACAGGCATGGGCTCCCTGTCAAGCAACTCAGCTGTATTCATTTCACCTGTCAGTTCTAGGTGAGAGTCATCAGGTAACAATCCAACTTTCCCACATCACACCTCACTAGAGCCCAGGCCCCTGGACCCATTCGCAAGGCATTTCTTGTCTATTCATTTGTCACAAGAGAGAGGGGGTATATGTATACAAATAGCTGGTTTTCTTCATTGTACAGCAGAAACTAACACAACATCATACAGCAATTTTACTCTAATAAAAAAAAAAAAAGAACACAGAGGTGTTCGATTTAGGTCAACTGTGACCTCAATGAGACATCGACCTGATGAAGGATCCCAGAAGGAAGCCGAGGCAGCTGGTGTGTGAGGACAGAGCATACAGGCCACTGTATCACCATAGAGAGAGAAAATATAGGGAAAGGGAGGTCAACCCAAGGACCCTCACTTTGCAGTTGATTGTTTTTCCAAGGAAATGATCTATCATTCTTCTGGGGGATTTTCCACTGAAGCACGTTGTTCCATAGGAAAGTACGTGAAATGAAACTTGTCTGTCTTGCTTTTATTGAGCTCTGAGAAGGAGGATCTTAAGGACAGTCACTTTCCCCTACTTACCTTTGTTTCCCCACTTTCTTGCACAGGGGTTGGCAGACTGTGGCCCGCTGCTAGGTTTTGTACGGCTTCAAGCTAAGGGTGGTAAAAAATGTTCATGTTCAACTAGTTGAAAAATCAGCAAAAGAAGATTGATATTTCTTGTCTGTGAAATTACATAAAATTCAAATGTTAGTGTCCATAAGTAAAATTTTCTTCTTTGACTTTGGTACTATGGACATTGTGGGTCAGATATGTCTTTGGTGGGCTTGGAGACTGCTCTGTGCACTGAGGGACGCTCAGCAGCATCCCGACCTGCACCCCTGTGATGCCAGCAGCACCGCTCTCCATCTGTGACAATCAAAACTGTCTCCAGATATTTTGGAATGTCTCCTGGAAGGCAAGATCGCCCCATTGAGAACTGCATTTTCATTAAAGCACACCACGTTCATTCATTTATTCATTTTGCTGTTGTAGATCTGCTTTTGTGATACAACAGTAATGCTGAGGAGGTACATAAAGGCCATCTGCCCTGCAAAGTTTAAATATTTACACCTGGCCCTTTACAGAAAAAGTTCTCTACGGTCTAACACATACGGCCCAGTGTTTGAAAAAGGAATGAAAAAGGGAAAGGAGAGAGAATCAGAGAATAGGTCGGCAAACACTTGCAGGGAAAAATGAGTTTTTGTTTTTTTAACAAAGACCAATCAATGCACAAATGTCAGGCTGCAGCTCAGCCTTTTCCACAGAACATCCTACTAAGTACAAGTTTATTTCTAAAGCAGCACCATCTGCATTCCTACGACCAGCCTCTTCTGTTAAACCAGGAAGCTACCATCTATCACAGAAACTGTAAGTCAGCTAAAAAGAGCCGAATGGGAGAACGTGTAAGTATTGACCCTAATAGCTCCGCTATCTGAATATATTAGCAGCATGTAATGGTTCAACAAGTTCCAAGTCGACAGACTAAAAACCATTCTTTGAAACCCATGGAAGATAAAGAAGTTGATACTGAGCGAACATTCACCATGCGTCAGTCACACACAGAGAATCTATACATATACGTTGCCCTCCCAAGAGCCCTTTGAGGCACTATTTCCTTATTTCTGACATGAGGAAACTGAAGGCCATAAACATGAGGGGACTTGTCCAAGATCTTGTGGCATCAGGAGCAGAGCTGGGACTCTGATCGGACCTGGATCCTGCAGAGCCTTTACCTCTGTCACTGCCGTGCTACATGTACAGTAAAACTTATTTGAATCAGCTACATCCACAAAGACAGCAAATTCTCTGGAGTGAGCTGACATTTCTAGAAATTCTGGGCACAATGGAAACCGAGTCAGAAAGAGTCAGGATCATTGAATAGAGCCCATGGCCACAGTGCAAAGCCCCTGAAGGGTAGCTGGGGCTTGGCTGCTTCCGCTTCCAGGGAGCACGAACTGACGTTTCCTGGGGTGGCCTGCCCTGTCTAAGGTTTGGGGAGAGCGTCAGTGTCTCCATAAAGCATGCTGAGGGATGTTAGAAAGACACTTTCAGACACCTCGAGAAAGTAATTGGCCTGAGAAGTCCTATGTGTAGAAGCAGGCAGTATAAAGAGAGATTTATCACTTGTGCTGATAAATTGACAGTGAAATTAAAAAGCTTAATTATTTCAGCATGAAATTTGAGAGGCTTCTTTTCCCACTGAACATATGAAAAAGTTTCAAAGCATTCTGCAGCCATAAAACATCTGTGACCCAATTTACCAAAAAAAAAAAAAAAAAAAAAGAAAGTAGCAACAACAACAAAAAAACAGAACAAAACCAAGAGTTGTTAAGGTAGCAAAGAACAGCAAGATGGTAGTGAACACTTATTCCACCTTCCATCAATAAAGCAACATCTTGTGCATGTAGCAGGCCTTCAAAAGTGTGTCCTTATAAATCCTGAGTGTGTGGGGAGATGCGGAGGCTTTCTGAGGACCCAAAACACCACCAAGAAGAATGTATGAAGGTTCATAACAGATCAAAGACCAAAGGAAGAGATGCACTGAGTTCACTAATGGAAAGATAATGACCTTCAGGAGCTGGTGAGGAGGACAAAATAGAATGAATGAATTTTAAGGACAAAAACACACTTGAAAAAAATATGGCACAATTACATTATCTGAAAACAATGACTTATAATAATTCTAAGATGTTTCTTTCATTTCATGTTGTGTGCTGCTAATGGAAGGTATAGTCTGAAGGGTATAACGGTTAGTTTTAAAAGGGTTTTGGTGATGTCTGGAGCTTAATTACAGTAGATCAGGCAGAGCTTTCAAAAAAAAGTATCTTTTGAAGAAAACTGAGGTCAGATCCAATATACTCAATAAATATTCACGGTTCTTGAATGATTTGAAGTAGACTATTTTAAACTGTTGTAAAACGTGACAAAAATCTGTTCTAAAGAATGTATAGAATATTGACATATGGTAATTCACTAATTGGAAAAAAAATTAAGCAGCACTTACTTATCTAAGATGTGAAACTTAAATTGTGCAAAGGCTTAGCTGGATTGAACCAATGGAGCAAAAAAATTGACTTTGTGTTTTTATCGTTATTTCATTTGGATTCCCCAGTGCCCAGGAAATTTTATATGAAGTAGCCACTTTTGTCAGCATATTCATTTTTAGCAAGGTTCCATTTGGTAGAGAAAATTTAAGATACCCCAAAATAAATACACACCTGAAAGTATTTTCTGAGGGAACTATTTGGCTAACCAGCCTTAATTAACAGAATATGGATTTCAAAAACACAATTGGTTGCATATACCTTTTAATGAACACTTTTACATAAAAAGTTAATTCATTATACACTAAGCAGTGATTCTCAAAGGATAGTACCATTTGTTAGCTGGTGGAATGGGAATATATCATCCTTTTAGGACTTTTCAAAATATAGCACTACCCACCACCCTACTCCCCCTACCTAACCTTGGAAGAAAATTCTATTTATATCTCCAAAGTGACATTCTTTGCCAACAACCCTGAACCCCATTCTCATTAGAAATCAGGGCCTTGTTGAGTTACCGTTATTGGTGAGAACAGGTCATTTCTCTCAAGGGTGTGTGGAGCTTAAAGCAGGAACAAACTCAATGGTTTAACACTCTAGTCAACACAATCCTTGCTGAGGACTAGATTCTACCAGCTCATCTGAAGCTGAGAACAGAGGTTCATACTTGGCTGGCAATAGGCCTGAGAGCTGAAGCAGGAATGATCTTAGACTCAGTGTTGTTCAAAACATTTACAGAATTGGGCAGAGAGAAGCAATATTAATAAAAGATCATCAGCATGAAGATGAATTTGGGCAGAGTCCACATGGATGAGTGACGTGAGTCTGTTCTGTACTAGGCATGATGTGGTGGCCCCTGGGCCAACGGGGTAGAGCATGCCAGCCCAATGTGACAGGGGATGCTCTCTACCAGGCATTCCTCTGTGGAAACAAAAATACTGTTGTCATTGTTCACAACAGTTAATTTTTATGCGGACTTGCCTAATTTTTATTTTAGAATCTAATTTTTGAAAATGGACACTGTGGGAACCAATCTTGTAGCAGAAATACACCCTATCTATGGGTTCAATGAAACCCTTAAGTTTGTGTCCTCAGCTCCAGGTACCCTGGAGTCCATGAAGGTGTAGAGCCAGATACTGAGAGCAATTTGCCTGGGCGCCATCATACTTTACCTCCTCCCAACATCCCACAGATTGCTTTTTCTGATTCTTTGGGTTTTTTGTTTTATTTTTCATGCAGTGGGAACAATTGTAATATATTATTAAAATTAGGCCTGTGAAACTCATCCTCATGTTTACTGTAAAGATGTCATCATGGACATTGCTGATTATGTGAAACCGTGTGATCTATAAGAACAATGGAGAAATGTCTGCTTAAGTTTCATTATCAGAAATAATTGTGGTTTTAAGGGGCAAAGACTTTGTCTTTATACTTTATGGACTCTGTGACTCACCACAGATCATGTTTGCATCTTGACATTGGATGCTAGGAAGCTTAAATGTGAATCTGTGTGTGAACACTTCTGGATCTGTCCTGCTTTCCTTCACTCACTTTCCTTTTGTTTAACCCAATTCACATTCTTACTCATTTTTGTTCAGTATATCTTGTTATACTGGACTGGGTTCCTGGTGAGATGAGTCACATCCATTTCAAAACAGAGCAGAAAAGGAATATGGGACAGGTATCTTGAAAACAGATTTTACGTATTTATAGTCTGCCTTCTTCTAAGGAGCAAGTTGGTTTTTACATTAAGTGGGACGAAGAGGGGGGAAATTATTATACAGCCTCATTCTGCACTGAGGGCCTGGAATTGGACAGATTCAAACTCAAAATTACCATATAGGGAGGGAAAGAGTTAAGGGGGACGGGAAGCAGGAGAGGGAGAGCAAGACAGATACCACCAAAGCCTCCAGATTCATCCACTCACCCACTGAAGGACATCTTGTTTGCTCTAAGTTTTGGCAATTATGGGTAAAGCTGCTATAAACATCTGTGTGCTGGTTTTTGTGTGGACATAAGTTTTTAACTCCTTTGGGTAAATACCAAGAAACACAATTGCTGATCATACGGTAAAAGTATATTTAGTTTTGTCAGAAACTGCTAAACTGTCTTTTAAAGTGGCTGTACCATTTTACATTCTCATGATGTTGGCTTGTGATTAGAATCTTTCAAATAGGCATTAAACACCCTTAGGTTGTGTATTCACAATTAAGATACTTCTAACACTAACGACTACTGCTAGCATACGGATTAAAATATACATGTAAATACATATTTATATATATATTTATATATCATGTATAATTGTTTATCTTGAGATATTCTAGAAAATGTTACACAACCAAATTTCAAGGATAAATGAGACAAATCTTAATTATAGAACAAAGTTAACCCTTTCTCAAGGATAGCTTTAGCTAAATATCAAGAATGAAAATTTTCAACGGCATAATTTATAAATGTGATCCCATATATGTATGTAGTTGTATATATATGCCCTCAAACTATAGAATACATGTTCTACTTAAGCCAACATTAAATATTTTTTATTTGCACACATGACAAAGAAAGTCTCAACAAAGTTTAAAAAAAATATGTACAGTAACATCGATTTTTCTGAATTTCCAATCACTTGATGCTTCAAAACATGGGAGGAGTCATATGCATCTTATGAGGGTAATCACTGAGGGCAATAGTATTAAAACCATCTTTTGTTTTGCTGCATTAAAAATGGGTCTCATATTTTCAAGCAATGTGATCTATGATTTATTTGGATCATCTAATTGAGTTTCCACAGCAACCCCGCGTCGTTGGAAATAATGAGAAACTGGAGTTGAGAGTAGTTAACTTAGGAGAACCTGACAAGGCACTATATGAGAACTCGCCACAGCAGTCCTAACAGCAATGGCAGCAGCAGAAATAACGTCTTCACCTGCACTGCTTTGTTTCTGGAAAAGGAAACCAAGACACCCTTAAGCACCCTTAATCTTCACAGTAAAAGAGGCAGTGATCAAGGGTCTAGTTGTATTTTAAAATGAATTAGTTCAAATACTGCATTGTGATCTAATTTTTGAAATGATCGAAAATTTGTTTACTTTGACTGTCACATTTACCTCAGGGTCAGATAGTCAAATTCATTTTATTTCACGTGTTTTTTTTTTTTTTTTAGTAAAATAACGTATATTTGAGTTTCTTCCTTAAAAAACTATCAAAGAATCACATATGTCTTTTCTCAGAAAGTAAAATATTGCATATTGCTATCTGAACAGGACAGAGGTTTTCTTTTCTAAAGAAAAATGAGACTGGTGCCCACGAGGATGGCAAGAGAATGGCAAGTGACTCCTGGAATAATTTCCTTAGAAACCAGTGTCAGGTACTGGGTGCAGACCTACCATCCAAGACAAGACATCTGAGAAAGAGAAACCCAGCATCCCACACTCAGAGTTAGCTGGGCCCCCTGATTGGTACCTAATCCAGATGTTTTCACATCCTCTTACGTGCACTTGGCAAAACAGTTTTGGGAAACCGTCTTCCCATTCTAGTAGTGCTTCAGATTTTTTTCAAGAAATGTTGATTTTACTGAGTTGAATGATGCCCATTTGAAGTCACTGATTTCTTGTCCTTTCTGATTTATTATTTTCTTCCATAACCTTGGAATCTTCCTTAACATCGCAAAACTGTGGTTTTCCTAATTTTCTTTATTTCATTCTATCATTATTCCTTCTATGTGCTTCTAATTCACGGTTTGTGAACGAGTCCTGTGAGAAAAACTGATTATCGCTGTACTTTGAAGAGCTATGGGAAGGTGGGTATAACTTGTAATATGAATATCTTGTATTTAAACTGAGCTAAAACTTGAGCTGCTTTATAACTGACCCTTTTTCTTAAGTGGAGACAATCTGACCATATTGAAGTCAGCCCACCTATCTGTCCAAGTTCAAGCTTTTTCATATTGATGATAACATGGACAAATTACAGTTTCTACTGACTGAGCAGTGTGTCAGGCCACAAATCCAGCAATTGTAGCAATATGTATTACAGTCTAGCTTGCCATCATTTGTTGACAAACTAATCTGTCTGGGAAACTTATTCGTTTCTGGAAATGCTATGGGAAAAGATCAGCACAAAACAAATATATTTATATACACAGTGCATGGTTTGGGGTTAAGATGGTGATTTAGAATATCATAGTGGAGATACATCTATCACACATAATTTCAATTCACTCCAGTTATTATAGGTTTGTTTTATTTTTGTAAACTATAAGAACTGCAAAAATCTCATTACTGGCTACTCACCAGGGCTTAGCAATTCACACTTGGGATATTTAAAAAAAATACTTTTCCATCCAGTCAACTAAATTTAAAGAAAGCATGTTTAGGGACTGCCCTGGTGGCGTAGTGGTTAAGAATTTGCCTGCCAATGCAGGGGACATGGGTTCGAGCCCTGGCCTGGGAAGATCCCACATGCCGGAGCAACTAAGCCCGTGTGCCACAACTACTGAGTCTGCGCTCTAAAGCCCACGAGCCACAACCCCTGAAGACCACGTGCCACAACTACTGAAGCCCGTGCGCCTAGAGCCCGTGCTCCGCAACAAGAGAAGCCACCGCAATGAGAAGTCCGTGCACCACAAAGAAGAGTAGCCCCCGCTTGCCACAACTAGAGAAAGCCCGTGCAGCCAAAAATAAATAAATAAAATAAATAAATTTATTTTTAAAAAGAAAGCATGTTTAGCTAAGAAAGACAAATGAGATACAGACTCACCTGATTGCTACAGCAAATCTGGTCACCATGATGAAAATTTTGCAAGGTGGAAGCTAATGAAGGAGAATGCCAGTGCCATACACAAAGAGTGAGCTTGGGAAAGTTTGCTGGTGCCATAAAATGGACATAGAAACAAAGAGTACATGATTCAGAGATTATGTGCTAGGGTGCAGGTCCAGAGAAAAACAGCAACACGAAATACAGAGTTAATTAAAGGGACCATGGTCTCATAAGAGCATAGAGGCAGACATTTGGACTGGGTATATCTTGGAAAGAAACACTCCATCATAGAAAAGTGACTCATGCTAGACCCTTTCCTAAATAGAGTTGGTGTCAACAGTTTTTCTATTCATCTTGCACCTCAGAAATCTACATTGCTCCCGATTCACAATAAGCCTCAAAACTTGTCTGATTCTCAATGATCTGATGATTTGATGGAAAGCAAGGGACTCAGGAAAAAACTGGAAGACCGCTTCAGGGAAAGATGGGTCCATCATTACCATCATATGCTTCCAGGAGAAGAAAAACAGACCAGTTTTGATGCAGCTATATTCATCATTTTAAAATCCCTTGTATTTCTCTGACAATAAAGAGATGCTATTTTGTATGTATTAAGATGTTAACCCTTCATCCCGATACTATAAGGTAAGTGGGCTTGGACAGAGACAATCTAGGAAATATCAACCATGTTAAAAAAAAATAAAACAAACAACAAACAAAACCTTCCTGAACTCACACCCTAATGGTCACTGGACTCTGAGCTGATCAAATATTCACTTTTATTAGTAACCTCTGAACCCTCTGGGTGATCTTCCATGGACCTCCACCTCTAGAATCATCTCCATACTCTGTTGTCAGGTCACCATATTTGGCTATAGGTCCTTCAGCTACTCCTGCTTTTTCTGCTACTCTCATACATATCCCTTTATTTTTTTCTCCATTCTTCCCCATGATAACCCTACTCTGAAGCAAACAAGCCACACCCATACCTGGGTGCCCTTAGCCAGTACAGTGGTATAATCACAAGGATATCATAGAGTTTTTGAGTTCTCAAAGCACTCTCCCATTCTATCCCATACAACATGGTCACACCACGCCAGAAAAGGAGATGCCCTTCTCACTTTGCTGGTGAAGACTGTGAGATCCAGTGACTTGAACTGATGTGCTCACAGACACATAATTAACAGTAACGGGAGTGAGACTTACATCAGAGACAAGCATCAAGGAACAGCTGTGTGAAATATTTGAAATCCACTGAGTCCTGTGTTTGACCTCCTCGTATTAAATTACTAGACTTAAATTTGCATAAAATATTCTGACAATAACCACTACCCATGCTATGTAAACAATACTTTATTGTACAGAAAAACAGAAAATACCCATGCACACACATGCTAAAACATTTGCACACACCTCTATTAGACAAATTTATACTAAGAGTTGACTCTTGTATCACTTGAAGATGCCATTTATTTCTGAGGGAAGGAGGGAGTGGGCAAGAGAAAAAAAGAAGTCTGCAGTTTACAAACAGAGCTGGACACTCTGAAGCCTTGGCTTTCTCACACCACTGTATTTCTGCTGGACAGCACTGTAAAAACCCATGGACAAGTGAGCTGAGCTGCCTCTGAGACGGAGAGTGATCAGTTCAGGGTGATCATCTAAAGGTCCTACTACAGAAAGTCCAGGATGAAGCTCTTCCTATAAAGAATAATTTAGGCTACATTTCTACAAAGCCAG
This sequence comes from Monodon monoceros, assembly GCF_005190385.1. Taxonomy (NCBI): domain Eukaryota; kingdom Metazoa; phylum Chordata; class Mammalia; order Artiodactyla; family Monodontidae; genus Monodon; species Monodon monoceros. The sequence continues at coordinate 83,368,119 of NW_021703775.1, forward strand.
CAAATCTAATTGTTGCATTAAATTATACTTTTTTGAGGCTTACAGGTATACCCAATTTCTTCTACCAAAACCAAATTAAGCCAAACAAACAAAAGCCTTGGTCTACTGAGTTCTATGTAAATGACAATTGTCATATGTGATAAATGACAGGAATCTAAAGAAAATATGAGATTGGGGGAAGGGAAGAGTCTATTTATTCCAATGACTGTTTAAATTGAAGTATAGTTGATTTACAATGTTGTATTAGTTTCAGGTGTACAGCAACGTGATTCAGTTATATATATATATATATATATATATATATATATATATATATATTCTTTTTCAGATTCTTTCCCCTTATAGTTTATTACAAGATATTGAGTATAGTTCCCTGTTCTCTACAGTAGGTCTTTGTTGGTTATCTATTTTATATATAGTAGTGTGTATATGTTAATCCCAAACTCCTAATTTATCTCTCCCATCTTTCTCCCTTTGGTAACCATAAATTTGTTCTCCATGTCTGTGGGTCTATTCCTGTTTTACATATAATTTCAGTTGTACCATTTTCTTAAGATTCCACATATAAGTGATATATGATATCTGTCTTTCTCTGTCTGGCTTACTTCGCTTCGTATGATCATCTCTAGATCCATTCATATTCCAATGATTCTTAATATGTCTGTTGCTTCTCTTCTTATCTGGGGTTAATAGGGTGAATTGAGAAAGACTCGTAGGAGTCAGTAGGATATATACATATAAATGCACACACATAATTCATGAATTGTTACTAATTTATTCAATACTATTAGTTACACATTATTAATATATAAGTATGTATAACAGATAATTATATCTATTAAATGTAAGGTAGTGTGCAAAACAGTGTAGAGGTTCACACTCCAGTCCTCTAGGGACACTTTAGACAGCAGGAAAGCTCAAATATGCTTCCAAATCCATACAACGCAGTAAAGGTGGGGTAGTCACCTTAACGGAAGACAGAGTGCTTCAAGGCTACAGGGGAAAAGTAATTTTTGTTTTGCTGGAAATAATTGTGGACATTATTGAGGGCGGAAATTTGTGTTCTTTAATTTCTTATTTGCATATAAGAGAATTATGAATTTAGCATAAATTTTACATGATGAAAAGGCTTAGATTTGGAAAATTGGTGAGTTTTTCACCACCTAAGGTAAACTGAGTCTGAGAAAAGCCATTTCTTTGATGACGAACCTGGTGGTACATCTTACAATAAAACACACTCTCTTCTTGTGGTAAAAGGCCATTATGGTTCCTGTGAAATGGCACGTTCTTGAGAGGTAACTGCAAATTTCCTTCCCGAGCTGAAATTTAGGAATAAGCAAGCAGGCCTTGAAATCAAAAGCACCCGTCGGCTCCAGAAGTAGATAATTGTTACTGGCTGAAATGACATTCAGCCGAGGCAACATAGTTCTTCTGAGGCCCAGTGGGTTGCTGATGGTCAGATGATACGTCCTTAACTTGCGGGATGTAGAGCAGTGCGCTGAATCTTGCCCATTCTATTTGAAACACTTAGCTTTTCAATAGGGAGTGCTCAGAAGGAGATGAAAATTGTGCTGACATCCGAATGAAAACAAAGAGGAGCAAATGGAAACAAAATTGGTGGACGTCGCTCTCAGACGCTGAGGCTTATTTCTTCATTGTTAAAATTTCAGGAATTTGTTTTTGAAAATTTCTATGGTAAAATACCAGGTTCAGTCATGAATAATGGTATGTTTAGTGACTGTAAGCCAACAATACAGAAGAATAGATGTGTTTCAGAATGGAGAAGGCAGAAGGAAGGGAGGAAGGGAGGGAAGGAAAGAGGAAGGGAGGGAGGGGGGAGGGAGGGAAGAACAGAGGGAGGGAAGGAAGGAGGAAGAAAGGAGAAAAATAAAAGTGAAATGCCTACCAAAAGTGCAATAACATCATTAGTTCAAAAGCGACTTCCTTCTATTCATCAAAACAAGTCAGGAAAATGGTGTTGAATTATTATAGAGCCTCACCTGCCAAAGCATGACTGATACAGTGCCATCTCTCGGTTTCTCGGCTAGAAGTCCTTGGTCTAAATGCCTCTCTAGATGGGATCATTTGCCCCTTGGAAATGAAGCAGACAATGAGGGAGGTCTCCCTCACCTGAAGAAATGTCCCTCTGTTTTCATGACCATCCCATTGTGATTCCACTTCACCACTGTTAATCCCAAGAGCCAACGAATTGCCGAGAAGGACCTGCTGCTCTCCATCTAAGTTGCTTCATTTCTTCTCAAGTTTATTCTCAGCAGGAGCCCTCAAAGGCAAAGTCACTCCCCAGGGCAGTAAACAGAGAAGTGCAGGGAAAACAACATCGGCATCACCTTCCAGATACTGAGCAACCCTAAGGAGACAGACGCCCACTACACACTGTCACAGCAGTTCTTGCATGGAGGACTTATGGAGGGAAGACACCAAGATTCACTGACTACCTACAACATGCCAAACCTTTTCAAGATATCAAATTGATCAATGCTACAATTATTACAAGAACTCTTTGTGAATGAGGAAAATGAGACACCAAGAGGGAACATTTTCTTGTCCGTGCACACCTGGTAGGTAAGCCGTGGGTTTTAGGCTTAATCTCATCCCAAAAATTTCTGCCCTGTGGGAAGTGGTGTGAACTTGACTTCTTCTTCTGTTGGGTTCTTGGAGGCCGACATTCAGCTCTTTGCTGCCCATTTTCCCAGCCTGGTTCTCTGACTAGATATTCTTTTAATTCTTTGAGTGACACTGAATCCTTCCAATAAACTTATTTTCTGCTTCAAGCATCTAGTTCTGCTTCAGATACCTATTCGGCTGTCTATTGTTTACATTCAAGAACACTGGTACAGAGAATTATGGTTCAGGATGAGAGTGAATTATTCCAGAAGAAGGGCTACCACAGCTGTCTGGAAGGATGATGCCAGCAGTTTCATGCAGAAGGGTTGGGTCTGAAAGAATCAGAAAGTCAGGGGAAGGGAAAGAGAGACAGTAGTCCCAGACAGAGGGAATAGCATTAGCAAAGGCATGGAGGCAGGAAAGGAACTGTTTCAGTGCTCTGAAACACTTCCCTGGTTTCAGAATTCCTATAACTAGTTCTGCTGATTTCCTGTTGTCTTTTTAATTGAGCTTCAGTGATTTTCCTGTTAAAAATGGATGAGGGCACCTCCCAATTTCTCTATTTTCACTTTCCATGGGGTTGAATTTGTTATAAGCAATCTTTAGTCTATTTGCTCCACACTCAGAAATCACTGAGTAAAAGGTTATGTGTGCAGCCAAAAGAACACAGTAAGATTTTTCTATGCACTTATTTTGTTGTTGCACCTATAAGGCCTTTTCAGAAAAAGGAACTTTTGAAGCAAAAGTGTTTTTAAAATTCTGTTCAAAGATATTGGTGGGAAACTAGTCAAAAGCTGATATGATATTGAACAAGAAAATAGCTTTATAAAGAAAGAGGGAGAAGAAAGAAAAGAAAAGAAGGAAGTAAAAGAAAAGAAGGAAGAAAAGGAGGAAGGAAGGAAGGAAAGAAGGAAAAAAAGAAGAAAGGGAGGGAGGGAGGAAGGGAGGAAGGGAGGAAGGAAGGGAGAGAGGGAGACCTACACTTGCCCAGAGTCAGGATGTCCACCCAGCCCTTCTTTCTCTTTGCCGACACCTTCACTTCTACCCTCAGGTTGAATAGTTCATGGGTAGGCACATGATGTGAAAGAAACCCACCCACTGGCTTCCAGAAACCTGTGGATTTTAACAAAAGATGTGGGGATCATCAATTCCTCTGTCAGGACTTGGGAATTAAGTAGTCAGAGAATGATCTGGAAACTGTGTCCAGAGAGGGAGACAGAGAGAGACAGAGAGGAGGATTCCAAGTTGGAAGGACACCACAGGTAAGATTATAAAGTGTTGGGGGATCAGAGCCATGTTGAAAATGTTCCCATAACCTGAGAAATTAGATTTTTTCCCTTAGGCACTAAAAAGCCATCTGAGATTATTAATCAAAGCAATCTGTCAGCCAATTTTATGTTTTGAATAAATTACTCTGAACGAAGAACAAATGGATGAGAGGACAACTGATTAGAGCCAGAGGGTCAATAACGAGGTTCCTGCAGTGATCAAAGGCAGGATTGGAGCTTTGTGCTGGGCACTGGGTTGGGGGTTGGAGAGAGGAGGGACAGATGGAAGACACACATTTAGGAGGTAGAATTGGCAGAGTTCAGACAACCCATGGTCGTATTTTGAGAATTTCCCAAAGACACTCCCAAGTTTAATCCTCTGATTGCCAGTTTCACACATGGCCATTGACATGTGTATCATTATCTTCTCATGGCTCTCCTGAGATGGAGCAAATACAGGATTAATGTCATCAACACAGCTCTCGGTGCCTCAGAGGTTAAGAAGGTGGAACAGATTTACAGCGATCTTGACAATCACTGATGCCTAGCTTTCTTCTTGCTCATTACCTCCGGTAAGGACCTGTGGGCTGGCCCAGAAAACATAAGTAGTATAACGAGGCCCCAGAGTGCGATCTTTTGTGCTGCTCCTAGACAGTCAAATGGCTCTGGCTTTGATAGTTTTGTTCACTTGGATCCAGCCTGGACCACAGACAAGCTGCATACCGTCTTCGGAAGGATTGTCGTCTGCTACTCAACCTGTATCCCTGTTCGTGGGACTTATCAGAGCTCTTAAGCAGGACTCCTGGCAGAGTGACATGAAGATGCATGAGATGATGGCTGTAAAACATTAAAGTCGTTGCTGGTCAGCAGGAGGGACTATGATTTTGTCCCCTCTCCTAACCCCTGGCTTGATGTCGGCCCTGGTCCTTTCCGCCCTAAACATTCAGGCCACAGGATCATCTGGTCCCCATCCTGATGTACCGTAGGTCCCACTGAACTTTCCTCTCTGGCTAGCTATGGGGCACTCTCTGCCAGCTTCCTGCTGCTGCTCAGAGAGTGTCTGCCAGCCACACAAAAAGAGCTGGTAGATCTGACCCTCGACTGCATGACTAACCACCTTTTCTCATAGCCTGCCCGCCAGAGATAGGAACTGTCACATGACAGTAACTCAACAAATAGTGATTCACCTCAATTCAATTCAATAAGTATCTATGAAGAATCTACTGTTAGAGGCACTGAAGATGAAACAGTAAGTAAAACTGTTCTAAGAATCTAGAAGTTTACCATCAAAATGGGGGCATGTATATAAAACAAATTAATTACAGAAACATACAATGACACAACTGCTAAATAGAATACAAACACCATGCTAGGGCAGCATCAAGGGTGGAGTGTATCATTCTGATTAGCAAAAGTGTGAGAAGAATGGATTAAGGAGGCTTCATTTGTCATTGTTTTTAATCAGGTTTACCGAGGCATAATTTACAAGCAATGAAACATATTTTAGACATAGAGTTCAGTAAATTCTGATGCAACAAAAATCACAGTCAAGATATACAAGGCCACTATTACCCCAAAAGTTTCTCTGTGCTCTTCTTAATCATTACCCTACAGCCAAGATACCACTGATCTACTTACTAGAAATACAAATTAGATTTGTCTTTCCTAGATTGTGTACAAATGGAATCATATAGTATGCTCTCTTTTGTTTGGCTTCTTTTGTTCAGTGTAATATTTCTGAGATTTATTCATATTCACAAAACAGTACTTAATTTCTTGTTATTGTCAATATCATTCCATTGTACACATATATTGTATCTTGTTTATCCATTCACATGATGATGGACATTTGGGTTGTTTCCAATTCTAGGCTATAATGAATAAAGCTGTTATGCACATTTGTGTGCATATAGATATGTCTTTTGTGGATTGTGTATTTGTGGATGCATATATTTTGAGGATATGTATTTTTATTTCTCTTGTGTAAATACGTAGGTGTAGACTGGTTGGGTCAAGCAGTAAGTTTCTGATTAAACTTATACGAAACTGCTAAATAATTTTCCAAAGCAGCTGTAACCATTTTATGTTCTCACCAACAATGTGTGAGAGTTCCACTGGTCCACATCTTCGATAACACTTGGTACTGTCAGTTATATTTACATTTTAGCCATCCAAGTGGGTGTGTAGTCATAGTTTGTTGTGGTTTTAATTTGAATTTCCCTGATGATGAATGATGTTTAACAGTTATTCATGTGTTTATTGACCATTCACATATCTTTTTTCGGATTAGTGTCTGTTCAACTTATTTTAATTGGGTTATTTGCCTTTTTATTATTGAATTGTAAGGGTATTTTCACATATTCTATGGATAAGTCTTTTGGAAAAAATATATATAGCTATTATTTTCTCCCAATATGTGGCTTATTTTTGTTTTGTTTTGTTTTTGTAACATGTCTTTTAAAAAGCAGAACTTTAAATCATTTTATTCATTTTTATTTAATTGGTATTGCCTATTGCATCCTATCTAAATATCTTTGTCAACCCCAAGTCACAAGGTTTGTTTCTTAAGTTTTCTCTAAAAGTATTATAGTTGTTTTTTTTTTGTTTGTTTTTGTTTTTTTTCTTTTCGGTATGCAGGCCTCTCACTGTTGTGGCCTCTCCCGTCGCGAAGCACAGGTTCCGGACACGCAGGCTCAGCAGCCATGGCTCATGGGCCCAGCCTCTCCGCAGCATCTAGGATCTTCCCGGACCAGGGCACGAACCCGTGTCCCCTGCATCGGCAGGCGGACTCTCAACCACTGCGCCACCAGGGAAGCCCTAAGAGTATTATAGTTTTAACTTTAGTTTAACAATATATTTTGTGTTATTTTTTGTGTGCATATCATATGGTGCTGAAAGTTATCTATTTTCATATCGCTATCCAGTTTTTCCAACCCAATTTCTTAAAAAAGACTATCTATTCTCCATTAAATTATTTTTACCCGTTTGTTGAAAATCAATTAACCATATATGAGTGGTTTATTTCTGGATTCTCCTTTTGGTTTCACTGCTCTCTCTCTCTCTCTCTCTCTCTCTCTCCACTATGTATATTCATACTATTTTGATTGCAGGAGCTCTATAGTATATAATTTAAGTACTTTAAGTTCTCCAATTTGTCCTGCCTAAAATAAGCACCTCCGAATTTGCAATATAAATGTTAGCATTTGCTTATCAATGTCTACAAGAGATTTTCACTGGGTTCATATTGAATCAATAGATCACTTTACTGAGAGCTAGCATCTTAACAATATTGAATCTTTTAATACGTAAGTATACATATATATATATATCTTAGTTTGCAAGGGTTGCCATAACAAAATATCACATACTGAGTGCTTATAACAGTGAAACTTTGTTTTCTCACAGTTCTGGAGCCTAGAAGTCCAAGATCAAGATGTTGGCTGGCTTGGTTTCTTCTGAGACCTCTCCTCATGTTTTGTAAATGTCCACCTTCTTCCTGTGTCCTCACATGGTCTTTTCTCTATGGACACTTATCTTTGGTGTCTCTTTTTCTTCTTACAAGGGAACCAGTCCTATTGGACCAGGACCCCACCCTAATGGCCTCATTTTAACCTCTTTAAAGACTCTAACTCTAAATACAGTCATGTTCTGAGGTATTGAAGGTTAGAGCTTCAACATATGAATTTTAGAGAACACAGTTTGTCCATAACTATACATAATCCATTTATTTACAGTTAATTTTTCTTAGTAATATTTTTCAGTTTTCAATGTATAGATCTTACACATCATTTGGCTAAATTTGTCCCAAATTATTCACATTTTAAGGAATCATATGTATTTTAAAATTTCAACCCCTAGTTGTTCATTGCTAGTATATAGAAATATAACTTTTTATATTGTCCTATCTTATGACACTGCTTAATTCACTTTTTATTTCTAGAAGCTTTTTTTAGATTCCTTAAAATTTGCTACCTAGATTATTGTGTTGCCTGAAAACAAAGGTGTTTTTAATTTGTCTTTTCTAATCTATATGCATTTTAGTTTTTGTTCTTTCCTTACCGAACTTTACTTTTTACTGTCAGGGAACTTGCATTCTACTGTAAACCACAAGACATATGCTCAAATAGATACAACAGTTTTAAATATAAGCAATGCTATAAAATAGCATTTTACAGCTATTCCATGGTTTCCAAGGGAAACCATGGAAATGTATAATAAAATATCTGGTCTGGGCTGTGGACAGGGGGTGCATTACATAGAACATTCCAGTCAAGGAAAACAGCAACTGCCAGGTCCAGTCAACAATAAGTAAAATGTTCAAAAAATAAAAAAGCCAATGTGCTTGGAACATATGAAACAAGAGAAAGAGTGGCAGGTGAATGCAGAGGTAGGCAGGTCTTGTATCCAGGTTTTATTTGAAAAGCATAACCTAGCAAATAACATAAAAATAGCATTTTCAAATTTAATAAGAATATTGTATCCCTTCTGGAAAACCACATCGCCTCCCTACAAATAACTATAAATATATAGGTGTGTACATGTTCATTATAATACTATAAGTAGAGACCACAAACATTAATATAACATTATTATGTTCCAGGTACTACTGTAAACACTTTATATACGTGTCTGTTTAAATATGCACATCCACATATAGAACACTTTTCCTGTATGTAATAACGTTTATTTATGTATAATATATGAATTCGCTCTCCTTATATTTATATTTCTTTCATCATATTAAAGTCATCATATATTTTCTCCACACTCAAGTTTGGACTGTTGGTGTATTAAACACTCATTATTAGGCTCAAGTGTAAAGATGAAGGAAAGAAACAGAGGCACATTCTGCTTATCTGTTCCTTCAGGTCATAGACAGCAAACCCACACATGAGAACAGAATCTGGTCATTGGAAAGGATGTCTCTGTAACAGGGGACTCAGAGTCACCTCACAATTGACCTGGCGGTGCTATTTAACTGGGTTACAAAGAGATGTACAGAACAAATTACAGAAGAATGTAAGACAAATGGGGTATCTCCAAATTGCAGACAGGAAAAAAAATGCCTGAAAGTGTTTTTACCATCTTTTGTTTGCAGTGTTTCCGTACTTATCTGATTATTCATTGCAGGCAAGGTAAAAATGAATATTCTGAGTAAGAATGCTCTTGCCAAAGAATAAGAACAGAATCTGTGATGCCACAAAACCCTGCAGGTCTGATATTCTCTGGTGAATTCAGATGGCAGCCCTAAGTAGGCGTCAGACTGTCAAGACTTTACCTCCCCCAGGACAAAGGGGCTGTTGAATCAGTATGGCTGACTTTTGTCATTACCTCACATTCTACAGTTGTCCAAATGTATTTTTGGTAGAGCTAAAGTATAAGAGATTCTTCCTATAAACATTAATAGCATCCTGAAAAAGCAGTCCAACCCACACTATCATTTGTTCATTCAGATAACACAAAGCTGTTGATGGTGTCTCTTTACCAGGTACCTTGCTCTGCAGTAGGCATAAAAAGGGTTTGCCAGTAAGAGCTTACCTCTGCCTTCCTGTGACATACAGTTGAGCAGGAAAAGCATAATTAGGGAAGCAATGGCAATAAAGCACTACAAGTGTTAAGGGAGGTGAAGTACCAAGCACAGTGATTGCACATATCCACCGTAACAACACAACCTTCTCTAGAAGTCAGAAAGAGAGCCCCACAGCAAGTGATACTTGAGCTAAGCCCTGAATGAGAGGTAGAATGTTGGCACATTAAGAGTAAAGGAAGATGGTCCCAGACACAAAGGACAAATAAAACAGCCTGGAGGTGAAGGGTCCAGGTTTTGAAAGAATATGAAAAGCTAGAGCTTACAATTGGGGGTTTGTGGGAGTAGGAAGGGAGGTGAAGATGTACTGAAGGCAGTCATCCACCTGAGCTTAGTTTTAATGTAGAAAAAAATATATCAAGTCTAAATGTTGATGGAATGGAGGTGTTATAGAAGGCAAGGTTGAAGATCCAAGGTAAAGAAGGGTGCTGGGAAGAAGTATAGTGTTTGAGAAGGTGGGACACGGGGAATTCAGAGGCAGACAGAGGCAATATTTTTACATCTTTGGAGGAGAAGGGAATTGAGTAAAATTCAGTCTGGAGGCTTTAAATGTGTAGAATTTGTGCAAGAATTTGGGAGGGTTCATATATGCTGAACTTTCTATGTACAATAATAAAGGAAATAAAGTCATTTGATGACATGATGGAAGTGGGGTGGAGAGGAGAAAAGAGAAAAAAATGCTTGAAATAGTTCCAATGGGGAATTGGAATGAGACTGGACTATGGGAATACAGAAGGCTATTGAGCAGGACTGATGGCCCAACGGGAGCTGGTGCTCCTTTGGTCTGCAGGCCCATCTCCATGGTCACGGCACATCTCCTGCAGCCTCAATGCCCTGGCACAGTCAGGAAGAGCCCTCCCAGTTTCACAACTCTCCAGGGGTGAGGACAGGATAAAGAGCCACATGGTGATTATATTAATAAAGGTAGTTGCTGAGAGATAAACCAAGGAATTTAAGCTGAAGAGAAAAAGAAGATAGTATGTAACTGGTGTGTTGGGAGAAATACCCTCATCTATGATCTGGAGCGTCAGATAACAATTGAACCGTCATGTCAGGTAGAGTCTACAAAAAGAGGAAAGTACAGGGTTCTGCAGAAACAGAGTGGAATAACTGAGTTTATGATTCAGAGGTCACGGTCCTGGGGGACAGAGGTCCAGAGTGGGTAGCAGGACTTTGAGCATCATGTAATTAGAGGTGCAGGGTTATCTAACCGGCCAGATAGTGAGATGCGCATCACTGTGGACGCTGAAATTACCCATGGAATTGAAAAGTGTGGGGTAGAGAAAAAGGTTGAGTCAGGTGCTCAAACTTTTGGTGGATGAACAGTTAGAGGAGAGGTGCTATCACTCCCCAGATGCAGGGAACTTGGCTCACACATGTGGAGAATCAGAAAGGGGGCTGTACAGGATTGGTGACTTATTGAAAGTTGGGGTAAGGTCTAAGATTAAGCCATCTATGCATTCTTACAATAAACTCATTTGTTATGATGAATCATCCTTTTTTATCAAACAATTTTGTAATGTTCTATTTAGAATTTTAGATCTATCTTCACAAGACAAAATGGTCTGTAAATTTCTTCCTGGTAATGTCATTGTCAGCTTTAGTTTTGAAGGTTAAATTAGCCTCATAAGTGAGTTGGGAAGTGAGTTGGAAATGCTTCCTTCTTCTTGTCTCTAAAATAATTTATATAAAATTGCTATTTTTTAATGTCCTTAAATTTTTGGAAGAAATCCCTGATAAAGCTATCTAGTTTTTGTATTTTCTTTATGAGGAGCATTTAAGAACACATTCAATTTGTCAAATAGCTGTGAACTATTAATATCTTCTATTTTTTTTCCCTTGGGTCAGGTATGGTGTGTAGTGCCTTGTTTGGAGAACCTTAAACACTTTAGTTAGAAAATTTAGTCCTTTTTACATGTAATGTAATTTTTTAATATATTTGGGTATTTATTATTTTCCAATTTGTTTCTATTGCTTCTTAATTAATTAATTAATTTGGTTGCATCGGGTCTTAGTTGCAGCATGCGGCCTCCTTAGTTGTGGCATGCAAACTCTTAGTTGTGGCATGCATGTGGGATCTAGCTCCCTGACAAGGGATCGAACCCAGACCCCCTGCATTGGGAGCATGGAGTCTTAACCACTGTGCCACCAGGGAAGTCATCCAATTTGTTTCTATTTAATCTAGCTGATTTAGATTCTCTTTTCTCTCCTTTTTTGACATCTTTAGGAATTAACACGTGTAGTTTTATTCAATTCCCCCTTCATTAACTTGTCAGTTATACATTAGGTACTATTTTAATAGTTATCCTCGTGGTGACCTCATGCAGCCTCAACTTATTACAACCTAATACAAATTTTTACTGTGATCACCTCCTCAATAATGCTAGAAACATACTACTTTTGAACTTCATGTACATATCTTCCAGTTTTTGAATTATTGCTTTCAAGTGTTTTAATATCACACATATTTTGAGCTCCACAAGACGTGTTACTGTTTGGTGTAGTCAGTATTTACTTACAATTGCCCACTTCTTCACATTTCTGTTACTGTGTGTTGTGCATTTTTCATTTCTTTCTGAGGTAGTTTCCTTCTCCCTTATGTGCTTATTTTAATGAAGGTATTCTGGCAAACAATTCTCTCAACGTTTGTTTGTGGAAAATGACTTTATTTAGCTTTCATTTTTAGGATGTTTTAATTAGCTGTGGAATTCTAGGTTAGCAAGTTTTTGCTTTTTTCATTTCTTTACAAGTGTCTTTCCATTGATTTCTGCATTCATTCATTTTCTTTGAGAAGTCATCTCTCAGTCTTATATCACTGCTTTGGGGAAAAAAAGTATTTTCCTCTTCTGTTTTTAAATTGTTCGTAACTATTTAGTTTTACTATAATATGCACAGAGTTTTTTCCTACATAGGGCTATCCAAGCCTCATAAATCTGTAAGTTGAAGTTGCTTATCTATATTGAAAATTCTCAATCAATTTTCTCTATATTCTCTGTCTTTTTTCCCTCAGAAACTTCAGTTGCATCATTGTGAAATCTTTTCAATGTGTTTTGCATTTGTCTTATGGTTTATTACTATATATTTATTCCTTTCTACTCTATTTGTTGTCATTTGGATATTTTTTTAATTCACTTATATTCTGGGAGACTAATCCTGCCATTAAACTCACTGTTGAATTCCTAATTTCAGATAATGTATATTTTATTTGTATTTGATTTTTATCTTAATTAGAAATTCTGGTACTCTGCTGAAATTCTCTCTTCTCATTTATTTTCTTTTTCTATTTTCTTGTATGTATTAATCATAGTTGTATTAAAGCCATTTTCTACTACTTCTAATATCAGAATGATTTGTAGCTCTCTTTCCAGTATCTGCTTTTTCTCTTGATTCCAGTCTACTTTCAGCAACTTTCTTGTCAGTGCTTTTTAGTCTCTTACTCTGTGCAGTTTCTTTATTAGGCAAAAAAACTTGCAGCCACACAAATCCCTCCTTTTGTATCTCCAGCCCCCCAGTACCGCCAAAATCTATGCTGTATTTCTAGTCCTTAAGCTCCAGGCCCCTGTCTGGGCAAACCCCAGATCCTCAGCCTCTGGCTCCATAAATGTACTTGGCAAAGCACCCCAGGGAAAAATGGTTCCAGAGCATCAGCTTAGCCCTGAGATTCTCTCCTCCCTGAAATCTTGGCCCCTTCGGGCTTCATGGCATCAGTACTTCACTGATAACCTTAAGCATAAGATATTTATATTTTACTTGGTATTTCTTACTGTTTTCAGCAGACACATTGATCTACATACACAAGCCCATCTAATCCAGAAGAGCTCTGTTCTTGTGTTTTTCTCCATGTGGTGAATGTGGATGGGAAACCCTTTGACAATGACAGCACAGTCCTTTTATTTAGCCCTGTTTAAGACCTTTAATCACCCTGCATATTAACTATAACTAGCAAAGCTGACTTCAACATATCAGGGGTATAAAAAAGGTCACATCTTAATGTCTAAATAATTTTAAACAGAAACTCCTTTTGTATTATGGTTATGCTAACCCAGGTTCTCAGATCAGGCAAAGAGAGGACTGCAGGCACAGCCACCTGGTAATTCCTTTAGGCTGGAAATAACCCATTTTATTTTTGCTCTCTTTCCATCGGCCCAAACTAGCCACATGGTCTCACCTAAATGCAAGGAACGTTGGGGAAAGTAGTCCTTGGCTAGGAAGCTGCTTCCCAGAAATATCTCCACGGTCTGGAAGGGGCCCATGAATTTTCTACTTTCAGGGCACTATCCCCACTACAGCAGACACTTAGGAAAAGGGACCACTCTCTGGGGATAACATGGGAAGGAGACACAGATGAATGTGAAGGAGAAGGGAGAAGATATGAGAGAACTTGTTCATTTAGAATGAAAGAGAAATCAAATAGATAAATTAGAAATCAGGCTTATAAGATAAAATACTTTTGGCAAATTTAAGATGCCGTGTATAAAATCTGTACCAATAACAAGAAAGAATAATGTTACCAATTAGGTAATGATATAATGCATTCTAATAATATCAGTTATAATAAGCTTACCAATTTCAAAGTTATTAAAATGTAAATAAACTACTCATTTTTGAATAGATAAAGTATGGTATAAGAGAGCTTGAAAAGTTTTACCTTCCTTCTCCCCCAGTAGGCCACCTAGACAGCCGAGGGTTGCAGTAAATTTTAGAATAAATCATGAAGTCCTATCACTGGTTCTCACGAAGCCTGAGAGAGAGGGATATTCTGCTTCATTTATTGTGACCCTGATTATGATTTCCTTTGAAGTGCTTAACTTTGGGCTTTGCATTTATCTGATTTGTTTGCTGGGTTTGGTCTAAATTACACAGTTGGGTTTTTTTGCCTTGTGTCCCTACTGCTCAATGCCCAAAGCTCTGTAGAAGTCTCCTCTAACCCCTGAATGTAGGAATTTAAAACTCACCCAGTCATCTTCTCTCTCTTGGGTTAAAGCAAGACATATAACAGCTTTGCAGAGCAAATCTAGACCCTTACTTTAAGCACCCTACATTTAAATATTCCGTGATGAAGAAATGTAAATCCCTTAATCATTTTACATATGTGTTAATTCCTTGACTTTTAAATATTGGAAATTTTGACAGGACTCTTGAATTCAGTTTGATTTTTAGTTAGTGTAGGATAAGGGAAAGAAAGAAGGATATGAAAATCTTACTGTTGAGACAAATTTGGTGGGCCACAATATAGGACAGTGTTGCTATTATCACAGCTAGTATTAAAATCCAAATGAATGTGCTATCAATCAATAAGCATATTTTTCTGAATATATGCATAATGAATACGAACTCACTATAACCATATGGACTCCGAGGGTCAAAATCATTACAATCCTCTGTCCTCAGGAGACAGAAATGTCTTGGTGATGTAACACATGTTTGGAAATCCTGCATTCTTATTTTGTTGCAAAAATATGTTATTATAACTCAGATTATTCAGATCTTAGCACATTAAAACAATATTAGTCATCATCCAAGTACATTAGCATAACAAATATATTGCTATATAAATTGTCTAGGATGCATTTTCAGTGTCAGAACATTTCAGGGTTAGGTAAGTCCTTAGAAACATCTGATAAAGTACCATCCCTGACCTCATACTTCACTCATCTGTTTGTTTAACCACTGCTTGAGTACTTCCAGAAACTGGGAACTCACTACTTCTAGAGCAGCTCACTTTGCTCTTGGATAATTCTTTTTTTTTTTTTTTTTTTGCGGTACGCGGGCCTCTCACTGCTGTGGCCTCTCCCGTCGCGGAGCACAGGCTCTGGACGCGCAGGCTCAGCGGTCATGGCTCACAGGCCCAGCCACTCCGCAGCACGTGGGATCTTCCCGGACCGGGGCACGAACCCATGTCCCCTGCATCGGCAGGCGGACTCTCAACCACTGTGCCACCAGGGAAGCCCAGCTGTTGGATAATTCTAATCAGGAATCTTTCCCTACTCCCTGCCTTTCACTTCCATCCACTGTCTGCCATGTACTTCCTAGGACCACAGTGAGGATTAAGGAAGATAATGCTTACCAAGTGCCTGCCAGAGTCTCTTGGACATAAGAAATCATCAATTAAAATTAATGTCTATTAATTTTATTGTCCTTCTACCCAACTTTCATCCATGGAAATTCTACTTATGTCTAGGATTTTGCTTAAGGGTCACTTCTTCCCAGAAGCCCATATTCCTCAGACTGGGTTGTCTTCCGTATCCTAAGAGCATGTTGGACTTATTGCCACTAAATCCTGTATCCTTATTTTCATTCTGTGTCTACTATCAGCTTCCCCAGGGCAGGGGCTTTGCCCTGCTATGGTTTTTATAGTACCTAGTCAATTATTTGGCACAAAGTAGACGGCTAATATGACTTCTTGAATGAATGAATAAATGAGTGAATACCTAGTACAGATGTTAGGTAAAGCAGCTATACCTACTATACCTTGAAAATTTCAAATACTGAGTAATACGACGGCACGAAATATGACTTATTAGTAGAACTTTATTAGGGTTTTACATGTCAGTATATCAGCAGATAAAAGTGAAGTCATGCTTACATTAGGCATGTTCAAGATTATTCAAATATGCAGTAGTTGGGAGAATGAAAGCAAAGCCAGCACTTAGATTCTCTGATTCTTTGATCTGATTATATGATACAACATGGTCCTTTAATAATTTTCCCAACAAAATTGTTCTTTTCTAGGGCAATCAGTTCTTCTATCATTCCAAAACATATACTCATTGCTTAGTTTTGTAGATTTTCTTTTTGCCAGATTCAGTGGTTTCCTGGGTTCACATGTATCCCTTAATAGTGTTTCCTTTAGAAAAACAGGATAGATCTAGGGATACTGTAAGAAGGCTTTGATTTTATATCAGAAATAAATTCTTTGCATTTATGTCTGTTGCTTTGTATCTCGTTTTATGTTTGTCTAGAAGGGGCAGCCCTTCGTGAGCCCATGTGAAGCTCTGATCCCATCCCAGCACTTTCAAACTATATATCAATACTTAAGTGGCTGATGTCATAACTGAAATTGGTGGAATGTTTCCCAATCTCCTTCTCATTTCAGAATTCCACTCATTTCTCTTTCTTGTAGAGATCCTAGCAAGCAATAAATTGGGGTTTTACTTTTTATTTTGGATATTATTTATATTTGTTTTAGAGATATTTATCAAAAGAAATAGGCACAAACTCAAACTAGCTTAAATTAAAGGTGAAGGAAAGGAAACCACCATGTAATATCAGAAAAATCCCATGCAATGAAATTCTCTGTGTAACTCTGTCTTTCTCTAGGATGACATTATCTTTCATGGGTGTCCTGTATCAGCATTATTTTCTCTTCTGGGTTCTAGCTTCTCGTTGGGGCCCTGTGTTCTTATTTTCCATAGTAATTGCTAATATCTGTCTTTGAGCTGCCATGGCAGTGACTCTGCTTTGTCTTAGAACTCCAGCGCTCAGGACCATCTAGTTCAGTCTTTTTTTTTTGTCATTTAGCTTGGCAGAGAAAAACCTGTGTTACGCATACAACCTTGATAATTGGCTGTCGCCAGAAGGGTGGGATTGTCTGGTCCAATAGGGACACCTATGACCATGTCCTCTTAGGGGGTTTCAGCCCACCCTTGACAACTCTGCTGCCATGACACACCCTTCCGTAGATCACTTCCCTTTGAAGACCTACCAGACAAGAAAACTCTACTATTAATATCAGCACAAAAAAATTCCTCGATATCCGCCACACTGACAGCGCTGTACCTCATTAAAAACTGCAAGTACTTGAAAGATCAGCTCTGTTACCCAATTTAAATTTTTAAATTATTTTCAATTAAATATTTAAAATCCCATAGGAAGTTGAGTAGTTTCTAAACCAGGAATTTTATATGTTTATGAAGCACTGGATCTTTAATTTGTCCTTGTTGATGCATGGCAAGAGTTAGTATTAGATTTCCTGAACGATGTTTTCAGGAATAAAACAAATATTGGACAACTTGTATGCAAAGGCACTTACATCACAACGTCATTAAAATACAGACTATTCTGGTTCTCAGAATCTCATCTAAAACTCATATATCTCCATTCTCAAGCAGACATGTGTCCTAATTTAATTCTTCATTTTTAAATTAATATTCATTACTTACCAATGAATACACTGATCAGACATACTTATATATGGAAACTGAGTTTTCAGCTATATTTTATTTAAATGTATGTTTTTCTTTTACATGCCAGTTTTATTTCTTGTCTTACAGGAGCTATACATTGCAAGGTTATAATAAAGGATGTGAGTATAGTAATATGTATTATTTTCAGTGCTTAATGGGAACACATACTGGTTGATAATCTACCAATAATAAATTGGAGTTGGCTTCTATACTACTGAATAAAGTAACTAGAAATTCTTTGCATCCTCATGAAATCCTTTCTGCATTTATTTTCCAAAATACAAAAACTTCACCCATTCATCCATTTCTGTCCCAGTCAATGACTGCCTGGTCCCTGTTCCAAGTCTTCCTCACTGGAGAACTTTATAAATTTTCCTCTAAATTCTTCAGAGGCATATTTCAAGCTCATGACAGCTTTTTCAGGAGTCCTTTAGTTTCTCTTTGGAAACCCAGGAATTCATTTTCTTCTCTCTAATATTTCAGGACAAAAGTATACTCCCTGTATCCCTATTCTCACCTCACTTCTATCCATAGAAGACATTGCTTATTGAACATGGCACTGTTTCCAGATGGACCTAGAGATTCTCAGTCCTTCTCAACATGGCCCTTTTATCATTACCATCCTGGAATTAAAATGGGAGATAAAACCTATTTATAATCCCTGTGGCATTTATTCACTTAAGAGCATTAGCTGAGAACTGTGTTTTGTTCTGGGGTTAGATGAGAAAGACATAGTCCTGCCCTCATGGAGTTTACAGTTGATGGGTTAAATAGATGTCAATAACTGTCTGCAATCTGGCAACCATGAGTATAAGGGACAGTGACCTATACTGGAAAGAGTGATGCACTCTGTCTGGGCGGGGGCTTCACGCTGCAGGAGACGGACAATGGAGAATTGTGCTTACACCTTAAAGGAGCCAGACATCCCATGGGAACTTCAGCACGTGTCTTGTAGTTATGACAGGCAGAGAATGGTCTTCAAGAGGACAGAAGCCAGGTGTTATAGGTGGACTTCAGTAACCTAGTCCAGTTCAACAAGCCTTTCCTGATTAACTGCATCCTGATAATCTGGGTTAATTGTTTTAAAAGCCATGGTAGATAAGTTTAAGGAACTCATGAACTAGCAGAACAACAAAAATCTAAAAGGTAAACCATAATATTTCAAGGAAGTAAGTGCTTTAATTGGGTTGAGAACAAAGAGCTATCAGAATACAGAAAAGAAAGAAATCAACCTTTATGTGTGGGAAAATTGGGGGACATGTAAGGAAAAAAAAGCATAGTAATCTTTTAGTGAGGAAATAGTCTACTAGTCAGAATATTATTATAATAAGTAAAATACTAAGCTTTAAGAGTGTGGTAGCAATTATAGCATAATTAAATATGGATATGTTAATATAAATTTCATACAGAGTCTGCTGCGTGTGTGCTCCTTTCAAAAGAAAACAGATGTGACAAAATGCAGTCATTGCTACTCGTGATGTTTTAGAAACACCTTAATGTCACTCAGTAGACAGACTTGTATTTCAAACCAACAGAGAAGGTGAAAATACTGCAGAAAATTCTTAAAAAGTTGCCAAGTTGCTATGATATTTGTTTGACGAATCCCAAGTAGATCTGATTTTAAAGGACTCCTGTCACTCTCATCAGTTATCATTCCTGTGAGAGGATTAAATCCTTCTACAACTTTTTAATCAGACTTTCTGAGATGTGCCTCAAGCCTCACCAATGACTTTTTTTTTCATTTTTGGCCTCGCCACCACCTTGTTGTCTGACATATTGAGGTTCTGCTAGAAAAGTTCAGCAGCAGCTTAAATTATTTTGTGTCCTGTTAAAGTCTGACAGCTTGTGGAATTGAAGAGAGGTGTGTGCTTGTGAGTGACTTGTAACTACCTTGACTAGTGTGCATTTACTGTGGTTCTTCTACCACATCGACTGTAATGGGTTCCATGTTGAAATAATAGTTTTGCCTTAGGAGTCTGTGAAAAATTTCTGTTGGATAACAGAAAGCATAATTTTTATTTTTCTTTTGTCAAGAAATCCTTAAGTTTCCTACCCTATGATAAAAAATACTGTAACTTCTCCAGAGGCTACTGAAACCGAGCATTAGTCCCCAGAGTTGGCAGTTAAAAAGTTATTGTTGAGCAGTGGAAAGAACTTGAGAAGGATGGTAAAAATCACAGGCAGAATATTGAGAGTGATTCCTCCTCCAACTTTTCCATGACACAATGACATGCAAAAAAATCCACGTCCCTCCTCTTGAAAACTAATTACTCATGCTAGGCCTTGGTATGGAGCACCTGTGCTTGATTTCTTGGTGAACTGCTAACTGGCTCACGGGTTTTCAGCACCGTCTGCACATGAGAATCAACTGGCACTTTTAAAACTCTTACTGACCCCTAATATCCCAGACCAGTTAGATAAGAATCTGAGGGGTTAGTGCCCTCCAAACAGCATTTTTAATGCCTCTCAAGTGATTATAATATATAGCCAAGTTTAAAACCAAGTATTGACGTTTTGTCCCAGGTAAGTCATTTCATCTGTCTTCACCTATGTTTTTCCATTTGCAAAATGGAATGTTTTAGATGCATCCTTCCTTCCATTCTGTATCAAAGGAGGGGGAAATGAAGGTGTTTAGTCGAAGGGATTTTCAACCTCCTTCTCAGTAGGAACAGTGTGTGTTTATGACTCCATGACAGGGCTCATAGAACCGAGGGACAGAACACTTGAGCATCCTCGGAAGGTAGAGAGCTTAGCCTCAAGCTAAGACTTCCATCCTAACAGTCACAGAAGAGCAGAGGAAGCACCAATAATCCATTAATTCACTGCTCAATATTCTTTCTACCAGGCCAAACCACACTCGTCATCCTGGCTTCAACACTTTACTTCCTGGGGTTAAAGCCAGGGAAGGGAACAGGCCAGAGGATGCAGGATTTTAGCTACCAATTCTGTTTAGAGAAAAATTCATGACTGTGTTCCTGAAGCTGAGCCAGAAAGAGCCAAGCACAGGATAGTCTGTGTAAAGCAGTATTGAATTCGGGGAAGGAGGACTTACGTGGCCTGAAAGGAAAAAATAGAAAAACAAAGTATGACTCACCAAGGCCCTGATGCCCAAGATGGGATGGGTACCATTTGGCAAGAAGTAAGTCATGTGGGAGTAGGGATCACGCTTGAGTAAACAGTCATTGGCTCAGTCTAAGGATGCATTTTAAGGATCCAGGGCTCCCAGTTGAGAGCGCTCCCATTCCTTCTTGGCAGAATAAGGTCAGCATTTTGAAATAACAGGTTTCCCTCCATAAAGACATCCAGAAAACTCCCTCTCTTAGTTGGCTATTCCATCCCTGGGCTCCCAGAATTTACTGCTCCATTCACTTGGAAATGAATCCTGAACAGTTGAAGCCTTTTCCTCACATTGCACCCTCATCCTTGTATCTTTGCTGTCCCTCTGCGATATCTGATTCATGTTTCATTTCACCTAGCACCAACCATAAGTCTTTGCAAATCAGAAGCTCTTCATCATTTTTTTTTCTTCCAGTGCAATACTAATTTGGGGGAAAGCAATGAAAATGAAGGAGGCTAAGAAGATATGGGTGTCCAAAGAGGGTAGAAGAAAATCATAATGAAGTCAAGGAAGGGCAGGGGTAGAGGGGACTCCTCCTTAATCACAGGCTGTAGTATGCACATCTCTTCATGAGATGTTCCTCCCTACGTTGGAGTCATGTGCTTATAGATCTCTTACCTCCACTAGTCTACAGGCATTTAGTTGGCAGGGTCTGGGCCATCTTCTTTTTCAATTAGATATATACTAGCATCAGAGAGGACTGACATTATTAGAACAGGAATAGTCTTGGACATCAATATTCCAAAATAGGACTTGGTTCTCATTTGAGAGACCATAACTGTGAAAATATAATTATACTAAGATCCAGGCACTTGAAAAAGAAAAACAGTCCTCTAAAATATACTCAGAACCTGGGGACATAGCACAGATGTCTATCCCACACTGTTCTCTGTAAGAACAGGCTGATGGGATAAGAAGTTCTCCCACCTCTGGTGAGGGCGCTCAACCATGAGCTTCCTGATGGAAGGAAAGAAGATCAGAGAAGATGCAACTGAAAAGCCATGAGTCTTACTTGGGCCCATGGCCCTAACCTTCCCCAATTGTTCAAGGCCTGTGGGGGAAGAAGAGCCGGACAAATGGGGTCCCTGGGTAACTGGGGGATCCCACAGCAGAAGGGCACTGGACAGTTTTCTGAGGTGTTCCCCAAGAGACTTTTATTCTTCTGGAAAATCCTGTCTTTACTCACCATGACACATGAACAGTAGATTCAGGCAATTTAGCCTGAGAATAACCTCTCAGAATCCATGCAAACCATGTCTTTTATGGGAAGCTGATGAGTTCTACACACCAACACCCACCTTCTGTGGAGTTATGCCTGAAAGCTGGCCAGCAGTCTCAAGGAAGCAATGGTCCCTGAAAGAAAGTCTCAGAACTTATGGATCTTGGAATATTGGGGAGTGGGGGGTTGGGGAAGAGTGTTATGAGAAGAGTCAGCCATGTCTACAGTGAAGACAGAAGCCAGTGTCCAAGGAGGACACCCAAGCGAGTGCCAGGCTGACCATGAGCTTGGTCTGCAGATCCTCATCTAGAGCCAAGACAATACCTGATCCTCTTAAAGGAAAAAAGGAAAATACAAGGACTTTGAACTTGACTGAATGGTTTCCAAAGAGGAAGCAATTGGGTTGTAAACTGAGGGGCTGATAGGATCAATGTGTTAAATATCCTGTTATAAATAGAAATGGAGCTTATAGCCTCCATTGCTCATAAGCTTTTTAGTTTGGGTATAGAGAAATAAAGTAAGTTATATTTTTATGCCTCTGAATTTTGGACTAACATTCCTGAGACTTTGTAACCAGTTGCATTTTGTGATGCCATCCCTTAGGACTGGAGCCGGTTTGTATTAGTGCCGAAGAGCTTGGTGTTACCTTCTATACTTTCAGCTCTGTGCCAGGTCCTCAGGATGTAGACTGTCAAGGCAACAGACTCAGATTCCCATTTTATGAAGCCAAGATCCCAGCAAAGAAGGGAGAAGTTGCCAGTGAGATAGGATGACTAACAGGGAAAGGCAGGATGCCAACAGGGGATAAAGCCAGGAGACCTCACTTTATGTGGGAGTCCGGGTATCCTCCCTGAGAGGTCATCCTTAAACTCAGACCTGACTGAGTCTGGGAACAGGAGAGAAAAGCGGGTCCCAGGCGAAGGGAATTTCCCAAAATTTTCAAGTTCCGTATCTCACGCAAGAGGCCAAAATTATACTGATTCCACCTAGACAGGAATTACAGACACACTGAACTCCAAGGCTCAAGACAAAGGATGCTTCAAATTCAAAATAATCATGGTATCTTCTCCTAGAGCCTGTGGGTGGTACTTTATTTAGCACATAAAACTTAGCATGTTTCTGAAAACATAACCTTGAACCCTCTCAACTAAATGTTTTCTGAGAGTTTGGTCAAGAAAGTCAATGTATTTGGAAGATTTTAACTATTCTTCCAGCCAATATTGTCTATAAAGGGGGTAGTGGTAAATACTTTTGGCTTTGTGAGCCATAACTTCTCCATCACACCTTCAGAACTCTGCCTTTGTAACATGAAATCAGCCATAGATAATATGTGAATGAATGAGCATGTCATGTTCCAATAAAACCTATTTACAAAAATAGGTGATGATGGACCAGATTGGGCCTGCAACCATAGTTTGCCAATGCTTGTTCTAAACAGTCTAAGTTGAAAACACTCAAAAATCTATTCCTGCACTAACCTGAAGAATAGGGAACTTTGATTGCAGACGATATAATTTTGCTTTGCAGAATTATTTAGCCATTAGCTGGAGACACCACTACTGAATGTTGTAGGACTATCATTGCTGGAAACATTGTATTTGGCTAGGACTGGATGGCAGGCTTCTGCCTAGCTGCAAGAGAGGCAAGAAAACAAATAACTGACACTTCAGAAGCTGTTGTGGGAGAGGAGCTCTGTTTGATTAGCTAATTGCATTAGTCAGGATGGTTTCAGCAACAAACATTTATGTCCCCTTCACGCTAATTGCCCATCCTGCTTCTGCAGGGATTTTCTCTCCATCATCATTGATGTCATTCAAAGATTCTAGGTGACAGAAGTGATGATCTCAAATATTGCTGGTTACGGTGGCAGAAGGGAAAGAGAGTGTGGCAAAGTATACACTAGATCTTTAAGTTTTTTTCCCAGAAGTGATACTTTATTTTCTCTCACACTTCATTGGCCACAGCAAGTCATGGATATGCTAAGATTTGATGGCTGGGGAATGCAAATTTATCCTAAGTCCATAGAACGAATGAGACAAAATCTTTCTGAACAACACCAGTGTTACCACAGCACAATCAGTAGCTGTCCTGAGAGACTGGGACACGAGTCCAGAGCAGAAGGATGTGGGCTCAGGGAGACAGAGATCCCGGGAGGGAGAACAGGCTGCCTGAGAGGAAGCTCCTTACTCCCAGAGGGAAGGGCCACAGCCACAACAGGTGGGCATCAGCGAGGGCTTCTGAAGTACTTGTCATGGACATTAATCAGGGTTCTCACGAATTTTTAACTGGGTACAATCCTAACTTACCAGTCCCCACCTATCAGGTTGAGGAGAGTCCTTCTTGGGCCTCAGAGCTACCCAGAAATACCCTCACAGGGATCCCACAGAAGCCAGGGAATGTGTTACTGTCCTGGAAGGTCACTTCTCATGGAAAAACACCTGAAATTTCCTATGAAAACATGTGAAAAGAAAATGGAAATGCTCCCCACACACCTGCATGCTGAGAAGGGTTTCACTTCACCATACCTTTTCATCAAACACCCCCGCAGTTCCATCATTTTCCTGTGTTTACTTCTCTCCCCACTAGTGGCCATGCTGGGGCAGGGGTCTTTCTTCTGACCGGGCAGGGGTCTGGCTGCCATCCCTTGGACAGCTGGCTCCAAGTTCCCCTCAACAGGCTGGGTAACTCAGCTCTATCTGGTTGCTTCATGCTTCAGTAACTAATCCAGAGTCAGCGCCACTGTTAAAAACACCAGTTGTTAAAGATGAAACAGAGATGGGAGCAGGTGGGCTGTGTGGGCTGAGATGTTACACCTACAAAATATGCAGAGAAAAAGAATTTCTCTGTGCAGTTCACTGCACTTTCAAACAGACACACAGACGTGCATCTACTTGGAGCCAAAAACAAAGAAGGACTGAGCCAGAAAGGTAGCAGCGCTACAGCACAAAGGCACACACGGCACATCCCCCTAGGCTCTGCCTGAGGATGCAAATATACAAAAGCCTGAAATATGCCCTTATGATTCCTCTGCTCTGCTCTTCTGTATATCCTTCTGGGGGGACAGAGACCTTGACTTTTTCATCTCAGTAGCCTGAGCCCAGCACACTGCCTTTGGGTACACAAAATATGTCGACTAAAGAAAGAAAAGAGAGTGAGGAAAATAAATAAATAAAACTAGAAGTGAAGGGGAGAGATTTCTTCCACAAAAGATTCACTTGAGGTTCTCTTGAATAGTGTATATCTGGGGGGCACCTGGATGTCTGGAGATCATTAATTACCTGATGCATGGGCAACAATCAGAAGAGAAATGATAAAATTAGTGTCTATTTCAAAAATAGGACTCATATTTGCTTTTACATTTGGTTGCCAAGTCTCCCTTGACTCCAGCTAAAGTAGGAGAGGTTTTGTTTGGTCTGTTTGGTTTTCTTAGCTGACTTTGATAATACCAAAATAGGGGATGATAAAAATATGGCACAATATATTCCAATCAGGAATGGGAGAGTATGATTCAATTTATAAAAATTCATTATTTCTTGTATTTATTAATTCCTTCAATAAATATATTTTAAGTGCCTACCATGTACTAGACTTTGTGATGACAGTCCATATTGGCTTAAAGTTTACAATCTGTAGCAAAGAGCATTGCATTTTTAAGTAGTAAATACTTAAACTGAACTGATTGCTTCAACCTTATCTTTGTAATCATAGAGAAAGTCCTTATCTTTGTGGTTAGCTTTGCTTTATCAAAGGTGAAGCAGTAATGGTGTTACGTGCTCAAAGTATTAACAAGAAGGAAAAATGAGAAAATACTCTGTGCAGGGTGCAAAGGAAGCTCTGGATAAGATTTTTTTTTTTTATTTTCTTTCCCTTTCCCTCATTCAAAAATGAGGGCTAGATTAACCAATTAATAACCATATTTAGCCTTTTTATTACAAAAGACATAAATATCAGAATTTCTGAGGTAAGATTCTTTCTTCTGCTTCTTCAACAAATGTAAAATTAGCTATAGAAAGTCAACACACCCGCAATTGTGGGCTAGACCATGAACTCCAGATGAGATTCGGAGTGGGTGCTGTGAGATTTCCCAGGACTGCTCTCTGCGGGCTGGGCTCACCAGAAAAATAGTCTGAGAAGGTGTTCCCTTTGACCTACACATGAAATGTGGGGTAAGTTCATAAAGACAAAGAGAAGGATGAAAGGTCTTCCTGGTAAAGAGCTGGGATATGAACCAAGTTCCAGGAGCCAGGTTGCAGGAAATAGCCCCACCTCCAGCCTTGATCCTGACAGTGGGTTTCCATTGTCTTGTTCACGGATGACCAATCTCTAACAATGAATGTTTATTGGGAATCTCATGTGTAAACCTGCCCTGGGTTAAGGGGTGCGGGAGATGAAGGAAACCCAGTCACATTTCCTCCCCAAGAAGCATATGCCATGTTTTACAAGAAGTGAACTTCCGTATTGTATCTTTTAGGCAGAAATTTGATGTAGAGCAAGTCTTTGTTGGACACCATCCAAACTCCAGATCATTGATGTATTCACTCCGTAACTTATTTATTAAACATGTCAGACAGACCATATTAGGTTAAAAGCAACTGATAACTCAATTATTTCCCGTCATTGCCTTTCACACCTGCTCTAGATTCTCTCTTCCTCATCAAATAAAACACATTCCCATAATTTATTGGATCACTTTTAGATATTACCATACACTGTCATTCTTAAGTTGTAAAAAGTCAAGTCTAATATCAAAACTTCACTCTGTCATCCAATATAAAGTTTTTCTGCCCATTTCCTAACACAGGCCAGATGTGTGATTCTGAAGACGAGCAGTGAGAAACAAGCTCAGCTTCTTTCCTCTCCTCTCCCAGTCTCCTAATGTATATGTGTGTATACACACAGACATATATTTACATATATTAATATATAGAGAGAATTATACAGAATTACAGTATACATATTATGTGCATCACTATAGAATTATGAATTAAGTACAGTGCAGTCTTGACTCTTACCACTGCCTCTGTCATGAGTTCTTCCTTGTAGCAGAGCTTTGAAGGCGGCCTCTTGGCATGGAGTCCATCTGTGGGTTCTCGGGGTATGCTCAGCATTCCTCCACGTAATCTTTCCCTTAATGCAGGCACTGCATTCTTCAACTGACCACTTCCAACTCTTCCTTAGGGCCTATTTGGTAAGCCATTTCTGTTGGGGTCACCTTGCCCTGGTGGTTAGATCCCAAGTCTGTTTCTGCAGGTACCACTCTGGTCCAAGGGAAATACTTCATAAATTTGTGTCCCCAACACTGGAAAGTCAGTGTGCTATCAAAGAAGCCTTCTCACTTCTCTGACATCATGGGCAGACCCAGCTAGCTACACTCCTTTAGACCTTTCTAGTCTAGAGGCCAAGGTCGGCTTCTGACACATTACATAGTTTCTGTTCTCCAAACACCAAGAGGTACATGGACCCCTCTATTGCTGGTTTCTTCTCAGAAATTCTCAGTACTTAGATTTCCTGTCTCCTCTTATAAATAGGCTGGTCATGGGCAAAGAGCTAAGAGTCACAGAACCATTATTGGTCTATCACCTTTCCAGGTAAAGCAAAGCTGCTCTACAAAATTCATTTAAAATGTGGGAATACTTCTTAAATATCTTTTTTCCTGGTATTTCTTTCCTTTAATCTTCACACACAATTGAAGAGTAAAAGCCTTCTTACATTCATCTAGAATCTCTGACTTTAGATAATTAGCAATATGTGGCTTTTAGTTATGATTCTATACATTACAAATGCTGTTTTTGGAGTTGACTTTTCCTTGAAACGAGGTATATTTCTTGCTTTTGTTGAAAAAGGGGTGGCAGTTAATCGCACTGGCTGATGACATCAATTATTATTATAATTTTCACTTTTAAGGATATGGTACTTTTCTATACTTGAAATGATGTCTTCTGTGATAAGGATTTCCTTCTACTATGTGATTTGGGCTTTCTCACCCTATAACTCATGTTAAATTATAAACTTTCTATAACAGGAAAAAACGCAATCCCTCCACAACTCCATCAAGAGCAGTGATTCTCCTCTTGAAGAATGTTAAAAATCTTATCTGTATGTGACTTCTATGATTTAAACTTGTGTGATGTATAGCAAGACGTAGAAAATAAAATGGATCTTTGCCCAACTTATGTCTGACCCAAGGCTTTTAGCAAGAGACTGATTGTATCCTGAAATTTTAAGGAGGCCTTTCTTCTCCTTTGGGGGATATCTTTTCACAATCCATGCTAGCAAATAACAATGTACTCTTGTGTTATTTTACCTGTGATTAATAGAAAAAGACTCTGCCATAGAACTTGCCTCTATGGCATTAACAAGGATAATTGGTCCTCTTTAGGGCTCACTTTCTAGTTTGAAATGATCCTAGGCCAAACTCTGTGGCATCAAAGAACAAAGACGAGGGAGAGGACCTTCAAGATGGCAGAGGAATAAGACGTGGAGATCACCTTCCTCCCTACAAATACATCAAAATACATCTACATGTGGAACAACTCCTACAGAACACATACTGAATGCTGGCAGAAGACCTGACTTCCCAAAAGGCAAGAAACTCCCCCCGTACCTGGGTAGGGCAAAAGAAAAAAAGGAAAAACAGAGACAAAAGAATAAGGATGGGACCTGCACTTCTGGGAGGGGGCTGTGAAGGAGGAAAAGTTTCCGCACACTAGGAAACCCCTTCACTGGCAGAGAAGGGGGATGAGTGAGGGGAAGCTTTGGAGCCATGGAGGAGAGCACAGCAACGGGGGTGCAGAGGGCAAAGTGGAAAGATTCCCGCACAAAGGATCAGTGCCAACCAGTACTCAACAGACCGAGAGGCTTGTCTGCTCACCCACTGGGACGGGTCGGGGCTGGGAACTGAGGTTCAGGCTTCAGAGGTCAGATCCCAGGGAGAGGACTGGGGTTGGCTGCGTGAACACAGCCTGAAGAGGGCTAGTGCACCACGGCTAGCCGGGAGGGAGGCTAGGAAAAAGTCTGGAATTGTGTAAGAGGCAAGAGACCATTGTTTCAGGGTGCGCAAGGAGAGGGGATTCAGAGCACTGCCTAAATGAGCTCCAGAGACGGCCGCGAGACGTGGCTATCAACACAGACACCAGAGACAGGCGTGAGACACTAAGTCTACTGCTGCCGCCACCAAGAAGCCTGTGTGCAAGCACAGGTCACTATCCACACCTTCCCTCCTGAAGCCTGTGCAGCCCGCCACTGCCAGGGTCCTGGGATCCAGGGACAACTTCCCCAGGAGAACACACTGCACGCCTCAGGCTGGTGCAACGTCACGCCGGCCTCTGCCACCACAGGCTCACCCCGCATTCTGTACCCCTCCCTCCCCGCGGTCTGAGTGAGCCAGAGCCCCCAATCAGCGGCTCCTTTAACCCCGTCCTGTCTGAGCGAAGAACAGATGCCCTCAGGCGACGTACACACAGAGGCGGGTCCAAATCCAAAGCTGAACCTCGGGAGCTGTGCGAACAAAGAAGCGGAAGGGAATTCTCTCCCAGCAGCCTCAGGAGCAGTGGATTAAATCTCCACAATCAACTTAATGTACCCTGCATCTGTGGAATACATGAATAGACAATAAATCATCCCAAAATAGAGGCGGTGGACTTTGTGAGCAACTGCAGACTTAGGGTTTGCTGTATGAGACTGACTAGTTTCTGATTTTTATATTTATCTTAGTATAGATTTTAGCACTTGTTATCATTGATGGATTTGTTTATTGGTTTGGTTGCTCCCTTCTTTTTTTATTACTTTTTTTTATTCTTTTATTTTAATAATATGTTTTTATTTAATAAATTATTTTTTCTTTCTTTTTTTCCTCCCTATTTTTCTGAGCAGTGTGGCTGACAGAGTCTCAGTGCTCTGGCCAGGTGTCAGGCCTGAGCCTCTGAGGTGGGAGAGCCGAGGTCAGGACATTGGACCACCAGAGACTTCCCAGCCACACATAATATCAATTGGCAAGAGCTCACCCAGAGGTCTCCGTCTCAACTCTAAGACCCAGCTCCACTCAATGACCAGCAAGCTCCAGTGCTGATCACCAATGCCAAACAGCTGGCAAGACAGGAACACAAGCCCACCCATTAGCAGAGAGGCTGCCTAAAATCATAATAAGGTCACAGACACCACAAAACACAGCACCAGACACAGTCCTGCCCACCAGAAAGAAAAAATCCAGCCTCATCCACCAGAACACAGGAACCAGTACACTCCACCAGGAACCCTACACAACCCTCTGAACCAACCTTACCCACTGGGGACAGACACCAAAAACAATGGGAACTATGAACCTGCAGCCTGTGAAAAGGAGACCCTAAATGCAGTAAGTTAAGCAAAATGAGAAGACAGAGAAATACATAGCAGATGAAGGAGCAAAGTAAAAACTCACAAGATCAAACAAATAAAGACGAAATAAGCAGTCTACCTGAAAAAATAATTCAGAGCAATGATAGTAAAGATGATCCAAATTCTTGGAAATAGAATGGAGAAAATACAAGAAACATTTAACAAGGACCTAGAAGAACTAACAAGCAAACAAACAGTGATGAACAACACAATAAATGAAATTAAAAATTTTCTAGAAGGAATCCATAACAGAATAACTGAGGCAGAAGAACGGAAAAGTGACCTGGAAGATAAAATAGTGGAAATAACTACTGCAGAGCAGAATAAAGAAAAAAGAATGAAAGGAATGGAGGACAGTCTCACAGAGTTCTGGGACAGCATTAAACACACCAACATTCAAATTATAGGGATCACAGAAAAAGAAGAGAAAAAGAAAGGGACTGAGAAAATATTATGAGATTATAGTTGAAAACTTCCCTAATATGGGAAAGGAACTAGTCAATCAAATACAGGAAGTGCATAGAGTCCAATGTAGGATAAATCCAAGGAGAAACACGTCTAGAAACATATTAATCAAACCATCAAAAATTAAATACAAAGAAAAAATATTAAAAGCAGAAAGGGAAAAGCAACAAATAACATACAAGGGAATCTGGATAAGGTTAACAGCTGATCTTTCAGCAGAAGCTCTGCAAGCCAGAAGGGAGTGGCAGGCCATATTTAAACTGATGAAAGGGAAAAACCTACAACCATGATTACTCTACTCAGCAAGGATCTTATTCAGATTCAACAGAGAAATTAAAAATCTTTACAGACAAAAAAAAGCTAAGAGTATTCAGTACCACCAAACCATCTCTACAACAAATGCTAAAAAAACTTCTCTAGGCAGGAAACACAAGAGAAGGAAAAGAAAAACAACAAAACAACAAAAACAAACCCAAGACAATTAAGAAAATGGTAATAGGAACATACATATCAATAATTACCTTAAATATAAATGGATTAAATGCTCTAACCAAAAGACAAAGACTGGCTGAATGGATACAAAAACAAGACCCATATATATGCTGTCTATAAGAGAACTACTTCAGATCTAGGAACACATACACACTGAGAGTGAGGGGATGGAAAAAAGATATTCCATGCAAATGGAAATTTAAAAAAAAGTTGGAGTAGCCATTCTAATATCAGAAAAAATAGACTTTAAAATAAAGACTATTACAAGAGACAAAGAAGGACGCTACATAATGATCAAGGGATCAATCCAAGAGGAAGATATAACAATTGTAAATATTTATGCACCCAACATATGAGCACCTCAATACATAAGGCAAATGCTAACAGCCATAAAAGGGGAAATCTAGAGTAACACAATAATAGTAGGAGACTTTAACATCCTACTTTCGCCAATGGACAGATCATCTAAACTGAAAATAAATAAGGAAACACAAGCTTTAAATGACACATTGAACAAGATTAACTTAATTAATATTTATAGGACATTCCATCCCAAAACAGCAGAGTACACTTTCTCCTCAAGTGCTCATAGAACATTCTCCAGATCATATCTTGGGACACAAATCAAGCCTTGGTAAATTTAAGGAAACTGAAATCCTATCAAGTATCTTTTCTGACCACAACACTATGAGAATAGATATCAATTACAGGAGAAAATCTGTAAAAAAAAAAAAAAAAAACAAACATATGGAGGCTAAACAATACACTACTAAATAGCCAAGAGATCACTGAAGAAATCAAAGAGGAAATCAAAAAATACCTAGGAACAAATGACAATGAAAACACCATGAACCGAAACCTATGGAATGCAACAAAAGCAGTTCTAAGAGAGAAGTTTATAAAAATACATCCTACCTCAAGAAGCAAGAAACATCTCAAATAAACAACCTAATCTTACACTTACAGCAATTGGAGAAAGAAAAACAAAGAAAACCCAAAGTTAGCAGAAGGAAAGAAATCATAAAGATCAGATCAGAAATAAATGAAAGAGAAATGAAGGAAACAATAGCAAAGATCAATGAAAGTAAAAGCTGGTTTTTTGAGAAGATAAACAAAATTGATAAACCATTAGCCAGACTCATCAAGAAAAAAAGGGAGAAGACTGAAATCAAGAGAATTAGAAATGAAAAAAGTGAAGTAATAACTGACACTGCATAAATACAAAGGATCATGAGAGATTACTACAAGCAACAATATGCCAATAAAATGGACAACCTGGAAGAAATGGAAAACTCTTAGAAAAGCACAACCTTCCAAGACTGAGCCAGGAAGAAATAGAAAATATGACCAGACCAATCACAAGCACTGAGATTGAAACTGTGAGTAAAAATCTTCCAACAAACAAAAGTCCAGGACCAGATGGCTTCACAGTTGAATTCTATCAAATATTTAGAGAAGAGCAAACACCTACCCTTCTCAAAATCTTCCAAAATACAGCAGAGGGAGAAACACTCCCAAACACATTCTACAAGGTGACCATCACCCTGATACCAAAACCAGACAAAGATGTCACAAAACAAGAAAACTACAGACCAATATCACTGATGAACATAGATGCAAAAATCCTCAACAAAATACTAGCAAACAAAATCCAACAGCACTTTAAAAGGATCATACACTATGAGCAAGTGGGGTTTATCCCAGGAATGCAAGGATTCTTCAATATACACAAATCAATCAATGTGATACACCATATTAACAAATTGAAGGATAAAAACCATATGATCATCTCAATAGATGCAGAAAAAGCTTTTGAAAAAATTCAGCACCCATTTATGATAAAAACCCTCCATAAAGTAGACATAGAGGGAACTTACCTCAACATAATAAAGGTCATATATGACAAACCCTCAGCCAACATCATTCTCAATCATGAAAAATGGAAACCATTTCCACTAAGATGAGGAACAAGACAAGGTTGCCCACTCTCACCAGTTATTCAACATAGTTTTGGGAGTTTTAGCCACAGCAAGCAGAGAAGAAAAAGAAATAAAAGGAATCCAAATCAGAAAAAAGGAAGTAAAATTGTCAGTGTTTGCAGATGACATGACACTATACTTAGGGAATCCTAAAAATGCTACCAGAAAACTACTAGAGCTAATCAATGAATTTGGTAAAGTAGCAGGATACAAAATTAATGCACAAAAATCTCTTGCATTCCTATACACTAATGATGAAAAATCTGAAAGAGAAATTATGGAAACACTCTCATTTACCACTGCAACAAAAATAATAAAATACCTAGGAATAAACCTACCTAAGGAGACAAAAGACCTATATGCAGAAAATTATAAGACACTGATGAAAGAAATTAAAGATGATACAAACAGGTGGAGAGATATACCATGTTCTTAGATTGGAAGAATTATTACTGTGAAAATGATTATACTACCCAAGGCAATCTACAGATTCAGTGTAATCCCTATTAAACTACCAGTGACATTTTTCACAGAACTAGAACAAAAAATTCCACAATTTGTATGGAAACACAAAAGATCCCGAATAGCCAAAGCAATCTTGAGAAAGAAAAACGGAGCTGGAGGAATCAGGCTCCCTGACTTCAAAATATACTGCAAAGCTACAGTAATCAAGACAGTATGGTACCGGCACTAAAACAGTAATATAGATCAATGGAACAGGATAGAAAGCCCAGAGATAAACCCACGCACATATGGACACCTTATCTTTGATAAAGGTGGCAGGAATGTACAGTGGAGAAAGGACAGCCTCTTCAATAAGTGGTGCTGGGAAAACTGGACAGCTACATGTAAAAGAATGAAATTAAAATACTCCCTAACACCATACACAAAAATAAACTCAAAATGGATTAAAGACCTAAATGTAAGGCCAGACACTGTAAAACTCTTAGAGGAAAACATAGGCAGACCACTCTATGACATAAATCACAGCAAGATTCTTCTTTTTTTTTTTTTTTTTTTTGCAGTATGTGGGCCTCTTGCTGTTGTGGCCTCTCCCATTGAGGAGCACAGGCTCCAGACGTGCAGGCTCAGCAGCCATGGCTCATGGGCACAGCTGCTCCGCGACATGTGGGATCTTCCCGGACCGCGGCATGAACCTGTGTCCCCTGCATCGGCAGACAGACTCTCAACCACTGCGCCACCAGGGAAGCCCAGCAAGGTCCTTTTTGACCCACCTCCTAGAGTAATGGAAATAGAAACAAAAATAAACAAATGAGACCTAATGAAACTTAACAGCTTTTCACCGCAAAGGAAACCATAAACAAGACAAAAAGACAACCCTCAATATGGGAGAAAATTTTTGCTAACGAAGCAACTGACAGAGGATTAATCTCCAAAATTTACAAGCAGCTCATGCAGCTCAGTATCAAAGAAACAAACAATCCAATCCAAAAATGAGCAGAAGAGCTAAACAGACATTTCTCCAAAAAAGATATACAGATTGCCAACAAACACATGAAAGGATGCTCAACATCACTAATCATTAGACAAATGCAAATCAAAACCATAATGAGGTATCACCTCACACTGGTCAGAAAGGCCATCATCAAAACATCTACAAACAATAAATGCTGGAGAGGGTGTGGAGAAAGGGAACCATATTGCACTGTTGGTGGGAATATAAATTGATACAGTCACTATGGAGAACAGTATGGAGGGTCCTTAAAAAAATAAAAATAGAACTGCCATACGATCCCGCAATCCCACTACTGGGCATATACCCTGAGAAAGCCATAATTCAAAAAAGAGTCATGTACCATAATGTTCATTGCAGCTCGACTTACAATAGCCAGGACTTGGAAACAACCTAAGTGTCCATCGACAGATGAATGGATAAAGAAGATGTGGCACATATATACAATGGAATATTACTCAGCCATAAAAAGAAAGGCAATTGGGTTATTTAAAGTGAGGTGGATGGACCTAGAGTGTGTCATACAGAGTGAAGTAAGTCAGAAAGAGAAAAACAAATACCATGTGCTAACACATATATATGGAATATAAAAAAAAAAAAGAAAAAGGTCATGAAGAACCTAGGGGCAAGTCAGGAATAAAGATGCAGACCTACTAGAGAATGGACTTGAGGGCACGGGGAGGGGCAAGGGTAAGCTGGGACAAAGTGAGAGAGTGGTAGAGTATATATGGACATACATACACTACCAAATGTAAAATAGCTAGCTAGTGGGAAGAAGTCATACCACACAGGGAGATCAGCTCAGTGCTTTGTGACTACCTAGAGGGGTGGGATAGGGAGGGTGGGAGGGAGACACAAGTAGGAGGGGATATAGGGATATATGTATACATATAGCTGATTCACTTTGTTATACAGCAGAAACTAACACACCATTGTAAAGCAATTATACTCCAATAAAGATGTTAAAAAAAACCCAAAATAACAAAGATGAATGGCCAAGTGTCTGCAGCTTGACTTCTTGCACATTTGGTATATTGTGGCTTAGTAGTTTTTCATTCCACACAATACATATCTGTGTAATTTCCTGTATTTTTTTTATACTCACTGGTAATCTATGCTCTGCCTTGTCCTAATGCATGTACTTCTGAGGAGTAATAGAACTGAAAGATG
The DNA here is from genome assembly GCF_005190385.1 of Monodon monoceros. Lineage (NCBI taxonomy): Eukaryota > Metazoa > Chordata > Mammalia > Artiodactyla > Monodontidae > Monodon > Monodon monoceros. The sequence continues at coordinate 83,404,078 of NW_021703775.1, forward strand.
CTTTGCCTTCTAAGAGTTTGCTATCTGAGTCAGAGAGAATGCTAACACGAAAGATTTTAGAGATGCTGAGGAGTAAATAGATGATGGATAAATCATGAAAGCCATGCCCACTCTTTTGACACACTGAAAGTAACTCAGATAGCTTTGTGTATGTTATGTATTGATAAATCTAGTCATCTTTGCTCTCAGCTCAAGGCCCTATTATCTATATATTTAAAATATTATATTTGTTTAAGATATTTACCGATCATTTTCTAAGAATCTACAGTAGAGTTGGGAAAACAAAACATACAAATATAACAAAGTTAAATAATAATACGAGGCCAGAATGAGCCTAAGTATTTAAAAAACAGTAACAGATACAAAAGCAATAAAGGCTATAAGAACTCAGAGAAACAGGAAAATGAAGCATCCAGACTAATTGGGATGAAGTCCTGACCAAGGAGGTCCGCCTGCATCATGCCAGAAGAATGGGTAGCGCTACAAATGAGAAAATATACTTTTACGGAAATTTGAAATTGCAAAAAGCCAACCTTATTCTCATTACTGGTCAATACATCTTTTGGAAACCTCAGACTCACATCTTTCTAGTCTAGCAGGTCCAGGAAGGATGAATGTCTTCCTCCCAGCATCCTCCCAGCAAACCAGGATGGTGCCCTTGGGACATGAGACCATCCCTCGACCATGTTGTCCAGAAGGATGGGGTATGAAGATACTCCAGTCTCAGTCCAGTGATGACATGGAATGGACAGGCAGTTTCTCAAGGAAAATAAGACTGGTGGACACTCAAAAATGACAGCTATTTACTGCACCTTCACCCCAGCATTACCCCTAAGTCTACTCGACCATAAAGCCCACCATGATTATCCTGGCCAAGCAGCCTCATTATTGTTCCTGGATCACATCATGTTTGTTACAGACTGAAAAACCAAGCCTTTGCTCAAGCTTTTCATCTCTACTAGAAAGTTACTCCTTTTTCTTCCCTCTTTACTGCACATTATCCATTACTCAGACTCAATACAAGCTGACCTCCCCCATGAGGAATTCCCAACCAGTCCAGACACTCCACTCTCCTGATTCTCTAAGTTCCTACAGCCCCATCTCCAAAGGGTTACCATGGTCCCTTCACCCAGATTCCCTAATAGTTTCCCTACTGTGGTAAATGGTATTATTGATCATCAAACTTCTCTTCCCACACCTGCCATGGAAGAAGCACAGCCTCTGATCTCACTGGCATTGGCCTTGGCCAAGTGACTTGCTTTGGCCAACAGAATGTGAACAGATGTGGCTTATACCAGGTTCAAGCACGTGTGTTTAGAGGCCTTGTAAGTTTTCACCAGCCTCTTGAGGTTTGTGCTCCTCCATGAGAATAACACTCTCCAGAGAGTGGCTTTACTTCATCCTGGAAGCCAGATGACTTAGACTGACCTGCAGCATGGAGCCAGGCCAAGCTCAGCCAAACAGAGTCCAGCAGACTCACAGCAAACTTGTAGACCTATAATGAGAAATAAGCATCTGTTGTATAAACGAGTGACATTTGGGGGTTGCCTGTTACTGCAGCAAAGCTGATTAATACAACTACAAACTGTTCAGTGGTGGAACAAATGCCAAGGACTTTAGTCTTTATTAACATGAAGCTTTTACAAGTGATACTGTTTCTCTGAAGAGTATAGGTTACTAATGGGTATTAGGAATACATCAGATTTCTTTTAATACCGATTGAATCATCAGTCTTTCTTGAATTGGTTTCTCCAAGCACACACACTCACAAATATTGGAAAACTACACTCACAGTACCGAAGCACCCATGCTGCTCTCAGTGGCCACTGCACAAGGAGTATCAGTCACTACACACAGAGGTCTGGGACCTGCTTCCTAGCCCCAGGCTTCTCCCACCTTCAACACTCACATGTGCCATAAACACAGAAGTGCACACACGTGCATCCCACACTTCTGTACACACACACACACTCGTGCACATTTACACCCACACTCACACGTGCACACACTCATATACATGCACACCTACACACATCACTCTCACCCACATACATGCATAATCCACTGACACACATACAGCTCATACACATGTGCACACTCACACTCTCACACACCCTTTCCCTCCCTCCACACGCTCACACCCAAGCATGGCACACGGGCTGAATTCCTCTTTCCAGGCTAGGGTTGGGCTCCTCCTCAGTTGCTCTTTCACACACAAACTACTTTTCTTCCTGGAGGGTTAAGGATCAATCAAAGCCAGAAAATCAACCCTGGTCATTTCTGCCCCTTGAAAACATGCTTCTGGGCAAGAAGCTAGGAGGGAGGAAAAGAGGAGTTAAAATGTGCACTAAATATAAAAAATAGATATACATTTATACTTATAAAGTAAATACATATATTTACATTTATAAATATAAAAACACAAAGATTTTCCAAAGAATCTTAGAAGTGAGATAAGATAGCAAGATAGGATAGGAAAAGTACTTAAAGGACTCTGGCCTCTGAGAGGTCCTTGAGGAGACTCAGTCCCACTGGCCTGACATTTTCACAATTACTGTTTTGAAACTTCTTTATTAAATGCCAGCAGGAATTATACTGGGAGCACTTTGGGATCTGCGTCTTACTGATTGTAAAGAATGGTGATCTCAAGCCCAGCCATCACTCCTTCCCAATGCTGTTTGCACCAGTTTGCTGATGTTGGAGGGTGGATTCTGGGCAGTGGAAAACTTCTGGGAAAAAAACCCACCGGAGTGTGTGAGTGGGATGCAGACAACTGGGGCTGCCTGGACTAGTGGAGAGGAAGCACGGTCTGAGCAAGCCAGTTTACAAAGGGAGACAAGGATACTTAGGAAAAAGAGGTCCTCTCCTGAACGAAGGCCCACAGACCAGGCTGGGAGTGGGCTGGGAGGAGAGAGGCTGTGAACAGCAGAAAGAGCTGCTGCCCTCGGGATTCTAGAAATTGGACCACAGACCCCTTTGAGGTAAATCAACCCTGGAAGGAGCACCGTTGGCTACTTATGAGGGGCTCGCATTCTAAGGAGACACTGCAGCCCTGCTCCCAAGTGGTCAGTGGTCCACAGAGCAAGAGGCGCTGCACGCAGTGGTGCCTCGGACAAAGCAGGCTCTTGCTGGGAAGCCCAGCCCAGGAAAGGGGGGCAGAGGAAGCTGCTCCTTGGGGATCCAAGGCCTGTCTTGTCCACAGGAGCTTTCAGAGAAAGAGAGGACCCATCCCGCAGGCCAGCTGGGTGCTACACACACACTACCAGGCCTGTCTGATGATTAAAATGAGACCCTTTCCCTTTCGTCCCATCAGGCTCCCCTCCCGGGAGCTGGTGAACATATAAGGTGACCTCTGGCAGGAAGGAGGTGTGTGCGGAGACGCAGGGTTGGAATCAGTCCCTCCAGGCTCTGGCGCCCACGCACTCCACATTCAGTCTGGTCACCTCGGTCCCCTTTCACAGATGGTGAGGAAGACAATGTCGGTTGTGATTGGGGTCAGAGATCCTACTGGATACCTGCTCACAGCCTGCAGCAGACACGGCCAAGAGCTTCTCACTCAGACGAAAACACTCTGAATAACGCTTGCTTTAATGGGATTTCACAAAATCTCCTAAGATGCCACTGAAACAAGGATAAATAGTGTTCCCGAGTCCTGAAAAGGCAAAAAAAAAAAAAAATCTATCCCATTCGGCAGGCTCTTCTTACCAGTGTAAGAACATAAAACTTCTCATACCTAAGCCATGGGCAGCATGTCTTTGAAAATATTTTGAATTAATTTCTATGTTTGGTTTTAAGAGTGAATCATAATAATAACTCTTGGTTTAAAAAAGTCAGGATCTTATCACCTAAAAAATATGCACACATGGTATGTCTTGGAGTTAAAAGAAAACAATACAGTTTATATTTCTGATGCATTTGAGGAGAATGGCAAAACTGTCCAGGAGCTTGAGAAAACAGTGATTGCCTCCATTGCTTTTATGCTCAAAATTGCAACAAGGACAAATAAAATGGTACCTACCTAATGTAATTAATACAGTTTCATGACTTAGCTTATAATGTCTGCTGTACCAGAACCGTTTGCTGCTAAGAACAGGAACCAGCAGGAAACGGGCATTTATTAAGTCAGGAGCCAAGCGTCAGGAAAGGCAAAGTCATCATGCGTTCCTTATTCCACAAATCCACAACAATCCTTTTCATGGAGGGGAAAACCAAGGCCCAGAGATTCGGTGGCATCGCTGGAGGTGCCCAGAAGGATACGGCCCGAGCTGGCAGGGGGGCCTGGCCTGAGAGTTTCCGGAGCCCACTGTCTCCGCTCTGGTCAGACCCCATTCTCACCTCATCACGGTCAAGAGTTCCACCCCATCATCCCCGCAATGCCCTGGTGCTTCTTAGACACAAAGACAGAGTGCAGGAAGGATGTGAACATTAATCAAGAGCCTAGTCCCTCCTCCTCCAGACACTGCGCTGGGGACCCCTGCGGCTGCAAGGGAGTAGAACGCGGGATGGAAGAGAGCACTCAGCCCGCGATCACAGTTGGCCCTGCCACGCAGATCCCAGCCCTGGTTTGATGAGAGTGATGAGATTTCTAAAAGACCCTTGTTTGAAGAGAAACAAAGGGCAGTGAACAGCCTGCTTTCTGATCCCAAGCTGTCACTGAGACAGCACATTATAAAAGCATTAGCGCTCAAGCAAGGCTCGTGCATTCCCTGAATGAGTGGTCAGGACAGCCATGGTAATTTATCAGAACCCAGGACCATGCTGGAGGCAAGCAGTTCTCTGAAGTCCCAGAGCGGCCCAAGGTTTGTGCACACGAGATCAGAGCCTGGCGTCTCCACGAACACACGCGTCCTCTCATGTTGGGGCGAGTCACAGGCCTGGCTTGGGCACAGGGTATAGGCTCAAGATTTCACTTCCAAAGCGAGCAGATGGTGCAACCCGTGTTCCATGCGCGAGAGAGATCACGCCCGGCTCACATGAGCATTTTGCCAGAGCACCAAATAGCGCATTTATCAATCTGATGTGGTATCTGACAGGGGCTGCCTGCTGGCCCCCAGCCCCCTTCCCAGCATGGTGAAACCTTCCAATTATTGAGGTCACAGATGTCAAAGCTTTCCTAGCACGTATTCTAAAATGTCAAAATCACCCTCTGAATCTCTTTATTGGGTCCTTTGAAATAAAACCTTGATCACTCATCACATGTCCAAAGGTACAGTTGAAGATTGGACCTTCTTTGGGGAAAACAGGTGGTCCTCAAGCTGATCTCAGGTTGCCTGCCTGTGAGTCCCTGATCCTTCCTGCTGTGAAACACTGTGCCCCTTGCCTGGCTTCTCTCTGGTGAACAAGTTCCTGTTACCAAAAAAGGGAAGAACCCTGGGCCGGGAATTGGAAAACCCAGATTCTATGTGTTGCTATTCCATTGACTTTCTAAGTCTTGGTTTTCCAAGCTTTAAAATGGAATTAGCAGGTAAAGTTAAGCCTAAATATGAAGCAATCTTTACCATGATTAAATTGAATTTACTATGAATAAATAAAGTATGCTGCTGATTCTCTGTAGCTGGATTACATTAGCTGTCTGCTTTTTCTGTGACTTCTCCCCAAATGCAGGTCCCAGGGGATGACCCACTGCAGTTTAGCTGAACTCTGGGTCAAGCCAGGAGCAGGTGACATGGAGAGGTGGTGAATATGTTGAAAGCACAAGGGAAAGAGGAAAATGTAGGGAGGAGAGAAGCAGAGGCAAGGAGCAGGTTGTGGGGAGCTTATATCAAGCTGAAGAGTCAAAACAAGAGGAAGAGATGAGCTTGCGATGCAAGGTCCATAGCCAAAGGTGACTCATTATCTCAACAACTGACATTTTCATAGAGCAGTAAAAGTCACACAGCAGTTTCATATATATTGATTTATTTAGCAATTGCTTTTTAATTAAAAATGTTACCAGGCCCTGGGGAGTCAACAGGTTGAGAACCAGGGCCCAGCCTGGCCATCCCATCTCATGGAAATCCTTTCCTGATCCCTGTCTCACCAGTCACTCGTCCTGCATGTTCTCGAAGCTCTGGATCCAACCTGATCAGGGCACCTACTGCACTTCGTTCACCAAGTCTGATCATGGCTCTTCCTGCCCTCACAATGTGATAATATTGAAGGAAGGGACTTTCTTTCTACATCCATATTCCCATAGTAGATGCTTTAATAAATGTTGATTGACGGGAACTAGTTTTCCTTCTAGAAATATGACCAGTGAATGGGCACCTTAATCACTCATTTATCTCAGTCTCCCAGGTAGAGCAAGGAAAATATCCCATCAAGAGTGTGTGTGTAACAAATATCGCATGATATCACTTATATGTGGAACCTAAAAATATGATACAAATGAACTTATCTACAAAACAGAAACAGACTCACAGACATAGAAAACAAACTTACGGTTACCAAAGGGGAAAGGGGGGAGGGATAAATTAGGAATTTGAGATTAACATACACACACTACTATATATAAAATAGATAAACAACAAGAACCTACTATTTAATACAGGGAACTATATTCAATATCTTGTAATAACCTATAATGGAAAGGACTCTGAAAAAGAATATATATATATATACATATATATAAAATGTAATATATATAACTGAATCATTTTGCTGTACACATGAACTAACACAACATTATAAATCAACTATTCTTCAATTAAATAAAAACTGTGTGTGTGTGCAGTTTCTGGTTTATTAAGGAGCGTGGGCACGATAGAAATGAAAAGCCCTTATAAATCACATCAGTAAATTATGTTAGACTTTCTGTTTATCAAACTACTTGCAAAAACTCCTAAAATATGGCATATATTACAATGTAGTGATTACAATTATATTGATTAGAATCACTAATTTGAAAAAAAATATTTTTCAAAACCTTTTGCCACTGGAAACATCACAGTCTCAAGACTTCGCTTTAATTTCTCCATCCAAACAATCCAGGTATAATTATGTATCACAAAATATATTCCATCCTATCTGACTGTCAATTGCCAAGTCAACCATCTTCACTTTCCTGAAGAAAATGTGGACTTGTGTTAGCACTTAATCACCACAAACATTCACAGCTTTCCCTGTTACTGGTTTCCTGCTGCAGATTTCAGCAGGTTGGACACACAAGGTGTCACTCTATTTAAAAGTTCATACTGAACATTTTGCTCAGTTGGAAAAGATAAAGAGCTGTGAATGATGTGATGCTTTCAGCATCTGTTTAGGTAAACAGGGATATGACTGACCCTCCAACGTGCACCCTGCCGGCAAAGACAATCCGGACCAATTTCTACCCACTTCAATGAAAACAGTTAAAAATGAGCCATACTGTATCTCTGAATGGCAATCTCTCTGCATTGTATTGCTTCTTTTTAATATCCCAAGCTGCCCACACAAACAGACAGAAACCTATTTACTTTACTTCTGCAAAGGGAACTCTCTTGCTCCTCCAAAGAATAGACCTTCTGAAGTAGCTGATGCCTGAATGTGCATAATATCAATGCAATAACTTGAAAAATAGAACACAATTTGGTGAATCGTCTGGTTATATTGTCTTCCTCTTGCCAAACTACTGGTTCAAATGTTATCTTCTTTCCACTGAACTGACAGGATGGAGCAGTGGTTTACTCTATGTTATTTCAATGTACAAGTCCAAGAAGAAGGCTTCATCTCCAAGCAGCCACTCCAGAGGGTCCTTGGAGCTCTCTTCCCCTCCACGCCAGGTGATCAACTCCTACATATCTTGTTGGGTTTGCTCAACTGCTGCTTCTTCCAAGGGGCCTTCAGTTCCCCAAGTAAAACTTACTTCATTCCTAAATCAGTTTGTTATACCTCTTATATAGCCTTTATTTCAGTCTATGTGATAAAAATTGCATGTTTGTCTTACCTCCATAGCAGAAACCATGCCTTATTCATTATATAATAGCTGCCAAGTAACTATTCATTACCTTGAATTCTGCAGTGCTAAAGAATAATGAGTCAGGGCTTCCCTGGTGGTGCAGCGGTTGCGAGTCCACCTGCCGATGCAGGGGACGTGGGTTCATGCTCCGGTCTGGGAAGATCCCACATGCCGTGGAGCGGCTGGGCCCGTGAGCCATGGCCGCTGAGCCTGCACGTCCGGAGCCTGTGCTCCACAACGGGAGAGGCCACAGCAGTGAGAGCCCTGCGTACCGCCAAAAAAAAAAGAATAATGAGTCAAAATAATTGTCTTGCTTATGTGTGAAAAATAAGTTGCCCTTGGCTCTGTCCTAAAAGGTGTGGTCCTTTCCTTTGCCTGCTTCATGCATCATGATCAGCATAGCTTCAGGTGCTGGGCCTCCATCTGTCCAGCACTAAGGAACATGCGAGGATGGAAAGTCCAACAGAATTGATCTTCACCAGCTGTGATGCATGGCTTCCTGAGGACTGAGATCTGAAGTTCCGACTTTGGAGCAAGCTTTCAAAGGCAATGCGGAGTCAGATGCAGTGTTTCAAGACAAGGATCACCTAATGCTTTTGTGATTGTGAGGTAGAGACAAAGAGGACCACAGTATCGTTGTGAGTAACTGGGGCCTGGGCAACTGACCAGAAATAACTTCCCGCCAAAGTATCTAGGTGATGAGGATATACTTTGAAATATCTCTTTATGCGTTTTCCCTTCTTTAATCCGCCCCCCCCCCCCCATCTTTCTAGCCCTTTTACAATACTTGGCCATTGTGATGGGAAGGCTGCTACGACACTGCTGTGCTACCTAAGTAACTCACTCTCTCACTCTGACTCTCCATACCCCCTATGAAGGAAAGGGTCCTCTTGTCTTCCAAGGAAATATTCAGATTTTTCAACCTACAGGGTAACTTTCTCTACTTGGTGTGGTCTAATATTCAGGATCTCAATGATGTTACTTTATTATCTCTTCTTTCTCCTCCCCTAAGGGAACAACAAGAACTGAGTTGCTTACATTTACATTTCAGAGAAAAAAACATTTTCCCCCTTAGGATAAAATGAAACGTAGCTCTTCCCACTCCACATACTTAGCCTCCCTGAAGACATCGTCAAGGATGCAAGTTAGATTGCACCTATCTTCGGGTCTTCAGATGTTGGCCTTTGATATTAGTCTTAATCAGCTCAGGCTGCTATAACCAAATACCATAGGCTGGGTGGCTTAAACGGGAGATATTTATTCCTCACAGCTCTGGATGCTGAGAAATCTAAGATCAAGGTGTTGGCAAGGTTGGTTTCTGGTGAGGGCTGTTCTCCTGGCTTACATTTGGCTACCTTCTTGCTGTGCCTTCACATGGTGTAGAGAAAGAGAGAGAGGAAGCAAGCTCTCTGGCCTCTTCTTGTAAGGATCCCACCATAAGGTCCCCAACTTCATGACCTCATCTAAACCAAATTACCTCCCAAAGGCCCCACCTACAAGTACAATCACATCAGGGGGTTAGGGTTTCAACATATGAATGGGTGGGGCAATCATTCAGTTCATAATACCATTGCTTTGAAAGAATATTTTAATTTTGAGGGCTTCCCCTATTTTATTTTTCCTAGGCAAACAATAAACTCTCTCACCCTGGACAGCACACAAAGCAAGTCAGAAGACCTTGTAGCATACATAGCCAGAACCTGAGGTTCAGAAGTCAGCACCTTAGTTTAAAAGGATCAAGTGTCAACAACTGAAATTGGACCCCCTCTATCTAATCTTTAAGCTTTCTCCATGGATCTCATCTACTCATCACTGCCCCTCTATGCTGGAGACCACGGAGTGGTGGCTTGCTCCTCTGATGCCTGAAAAGAAAGCTAAAGAAATACTGCCTATATGATTGGTTTTGTGTTGTTTATATGTTTGTTTTGCTTAAAAAATAATTTTAATAAAATAATTTATAAACAAACATTTCTTCAAATATTAGAACACTCCAGACAAAGTTTTCAATCTCACAGAGTGTGGCTCCCAATCTTACTTCTACCCTTCGCTTTCCCCTCCTTTCTCACCCCTAGAGAAAATTTTTGTTGAAATCTGGTCTTTCTCTTTCCAGAGTTTTTTTTTTTTTTTTACTTAGAAATACTTCCATATATAATGTCCTTTAAGAATGTATAATATTGATTTTTCTGCTTTGTTTAAATGAAAGGATATCATACTATAATCATCATTCTGCAACTTGCATTTTTCACTCAACATTAATATTTTGAGAATTATCCGTGTTGATACAAAAAAAGATGTAGTCCATTCCCAGTGGTGTGCTGGAGCTGGCTCATACTGGCAAGTGAAAGCTTGTTTTGTGCATCTTTTCCCAACTTCACATTCAATGGTTTCACCTTGGTAGATTGAAATTGTCCATTATGGGGATATTTACACCACTGAAATCAGCAAAAGCTACAAATCGGGGTTTTGTCCCCTGCAGAGATTTTAAACCATTTACCACTAATACAACTGCATTTCTTTTCATTGTATCAGTATATAGCATTTCATCATATTAATAGACCAAATTTTATTTGATCATTCCTTTATTCATGAAAAATGAGAAAATTTCTAATTTTCTTAACTACAACAATGCTTCAATAAAATCAGCTTACATTTCTTCTTCTGCACAGATGAGAGCATTTCTCAAAGACACAATGTCTGGAGGTAGATTTCCTGGGTAATAGTTATGCATATTTTAACTTTAGCAGATAGGACTACTTTTAATCAATAAAACTTACATTATATCAATTATCTATTGCTTATTCAATATTTTTGGTGGTATACTCCCATGGGTAATTCAAACCCATCAGTTTTGAAACTATTGTTCATTCTTCCTTTGGTTTTCCTTCTCTTCTTGCACTTGTGTGCTCCTTATCTGTATTCTTGCACCAATATCAACCCAGCCATCCAAGTGAGAAGCCTAGGCATCAACTTGACTCTTCTCTCTTGCTTTCACTCCATCCTCAGTAACTATTTCCTATTGATTCTACTGTAACGGTGACCCTCTCACTCATTTCTCTTTTCTGTGTGCACCAGCACTCATACCCCAGCCTCTGAGAATGGCTCATCTGAACTTGTGTGATAATTAATCTCCTCCCTCCAGTCCTTTCTCTGCTTCTTTTGTAGAACCACCTTTCTATAATATAGAAGCAATCGTGTTATTCCTGTTGTCTCAATACACCTCCAATGGTTCCCTTTAGCCTACTGTATTTGGTCCAAACTGCCTCACAGGGTATAAGATGTTGGCCACACTCAGCCCTATACCCATGTACCCAGGCTGTGCCCCCAAGACTATGTTGTTTTTGTTAATATGTCCATGCATTTACATGTTCTCCCTCTCACCTGCCAGGGCATTTCTGCATACCTCTGTTTTATAGAAAATTAGAGATTCAGAAGATATACTGAATAGAAGAGCTGAAGGCCTAGACTATATGGCAGAAGCCATGGAAATTGGTGAGAGGGGAATAGATTCCAGCAATATTGCAGATTTAAAAGTGCTTAGAATTTGATAATCAGGTTACCAAGGTGGATGAAAACAGGCAAGGGAGTTTAAGGTAGCAACATGATTTCTAGCTTGGAGGACTGGGTGAATAATGTTGCCAAATGGAGCAAAGAAACCCAAGAAAAGAACTAAATAATTCAATAGTCATGATTTTCTCTGCTGTATTCTTTGACATACTATAGTGAATTTCCAAAACACTACAGAATTCCTGCTCAACTAATAAGGAAAGGCCTAAAAGAAGATATGATATAATTGCATTCTTCCTCTGCCTTTGTTACGTAGTTTCTTTCAGTATAAAACACAGAGCCGGGCTTCCCGGGTGGCCCAGTGGCTGAGAGTCTGCCTGCCGATGCAGGGGACACGGGTTCGTGCCCTGGTCCGGGAAGATCCCACATGCTGCGGAGCGGCTGGGCCCGTGAGCCATGGCCGCTGAGCCTGCGCATCCGGAGCCTGTGCTCTGCAACGGGAGAGGCCACAACAGTGAGAGGCCCGCGTACCGCAAAAAACAAACAAACAAAAAAAAAACTCAGAGCCCTTGTATTCTGGCTTTTGGAACTGGGTACAACACCCATCTGTTCAGTCAATCATAGAGCAGATGGAAGTGGGTGGATAAGGAAGTGTATGACCACAATCTCGGATAATAATAAATATTTAAATATGTATTTGTTCTTTGTAATGGATTTGAAGCTGAATAATGAACACACTTTAAAAATCAATAATAACAACAATACTGAGGAGTCTTAATAATCAGCGATGAGATATGCATTTGCGTTCTTCTTAAATGCAAAACTTGGGGGGGTAGGGCATTAAGTCTTGATGAATCTCACAGGGTTCCGTTTCTTGAATAATGTCAAACACTCCTTGAGCTGTGAGAAGGCACAGCCGGTGCCTGGCCCGTGCTCCCCTCTGAACCAGAGCATAGATGTCAACTCTACAAGACAGGAGGGGTCTGAGGGAATGCCTGGTCCAAGTCCCTCCCATGCAGATGAGAAACCGAGACCCAGAGATCAGTGATAAGCCTGCCTCTCTGATAGACAGCCCACCCAAGCCCCAACCTCCTGGACCCTGGTGCTTGCTCTTCTCAAGGGGAGCAGAATAGAAAATGAAAACACCTGGAGAGAACATTTCAAAGGAAATGAATTAAAGGAGGACAGGCAATCTTTGATGCATATAAAGTATTACAGGGAAGATTTTAGTAATGATTTTAGGAGCTGGGGGATTTAGGAGCTGAGAATTGGCAGTATTGTGTGGGGTTTATTCGTGCTATGAAATATAAAAACAGAGAACCTTGCTTTTGTTTTATTAAACTGCATAAAGGATGCTTTGTAAGTGCATCCCTCGATTTTGTTGTGGAAGAGCTGCTGTGAAACTTACCTCTGCAAACTAGCTGGGTGATCATGTGAGGGCACAATCTCCTCTGTGTTCCAGGGCAAGCAGTTCTCCCGGGAAATGAGCAGTCCCTAATGACACAGGGAGGAACCCACTCTCTCTTTGCCACTCTGTAGATTCTGGGTGAACCATAAGAGCCAATAAGATCGATGAACCACATATTTCTGCACGGGTGCCTGGAGAGTAGGTATAGAGCTCACTGTTTCCATAGGTATAAAAGGAAGACGCATGTGCACCCCATTTTTCCTCCAAAATAAAAATTACACACATGAAAAATTCAAACAATATAAAGGCATGAAAATCAAGTCTTCTGACACTAATCCTTACTTCCTAGTTCTCTTGCAAGATAACCTGCTACCAGCATCTAAAGATATATAGACTACCTTGTCTTACATTGATGAATGCCATTCAAAGAAAGATAATCAGATCCTATCTCAAGGAAAAATGAATATATTGGTACACTCCTACCACAGATTGTATCAGAATATTTTGTTTTATTTTCATTAAACATCAGGTTAATCTGGCTTTTTAAAGTTTGTAATTTTTTAAACTCAAATAAGCACCCTGAATTTCATAAGGTAGTTCTGCCCCTAGGGGAATTTAAAAACATCTTATCTCAAACTTACCCAAATGTTTTTCTCTCAGGAGTCAGCATATGGTCCAGAATGAGGTACACATCCTAGCTGTGTGACTTTGCGGGGGGGTACTGTAGCCTCTCTAAATCTTGATTTCCTCATCTGTGTAAGGGGTATAGAGAGGTCAGCTGATAGGTCAGGAGTCAATCAGAGCATGTCTCACAAGAGAACTCATGTAAACTATGTATCACGGAAGATACCAAATAAGTACTAGTTACTACGTCCATCCTGGAATGTCTTAGATAAATTACTCTCCTAATTTTGCTTCCTTACATCTGAACCCCTCATAAAGGTTCAGCTGACAACTCCCTAATCCAACCCATGCCCTACTCCTTGCAAGGCATAGGATTTCTAGCAAATGACCTGAAATTTCAATCAGAGTGGATCATTTTTTGAAATCAGTTTGGAGCATGCTTCAGAATCCATGCATCACTGCAGTTGAAAGCAGGTCCTCCCAAAATGTCAGCCATATTCAAGAAAACCCATACGTAACCATCCTATAAAATGTATACTAGTCTAAGATCAAGGAGTTGATCTGCCACGTCACAGGGAGAGAAAGAGAAAAAGACTCAGCTGTTGTACCTCATAATGTCTATGAATTTTAAAGATGTTGAAATACCAATAACATTACCGAGGTACAAAACGCTGAGTGCATACATGTTAAAACAATTTTTGGCAAGTACAGTACGTTGCTCTTCCCCTGAGAGGGGGAGTTAGGGCTGGCCTTTGTCTTTCTCCATCCCAGAGAGAAAGGGGGCAGGATGGGGAGGGCCTGCAGACACCAGTGGAGCCTGCAGGACACTCCTCAGAGCAACCACAGGGGTGTTGAGGGACCTGCCCAGACATTTGCCTCCTGCTCTGTGGCCACACACCATGGCACCACCTGTGATACCGTGAGGTCAGTTGCCAGGGCGTGGCTGTGTAACCAGTGTCCCCGTGCACACACACACAGTAAGTATTTTGAAAGCCCCAGTGTCTGTGGTACAAGGAGAATCAAGCATATGTGTGGCCTGCAGGGATGAGAGCAGGGCCACTGAGATCCAAGATGCAGGTGAGGAGGAAACTAAATCTCTGCGCCTCCCTCCCAGCTCAGGAGGCTGCAGCCACATCTTAGGACCTGAAAGAAGAGGGAAGTGTCCCAGCTGTGTCTCCTTCCAAGCCGTCCAAGGGGCCTGTGCACTTGGGCTCCCCGGAGCATCACTCTGGGCCCTCGCCCCATGCCCCGGCCTATGTCTCTCACACAGAGACACGGAGAATTCTGATCACTGGAGCCAGGGAGCACAGGCAGCTCTGGGGTGTCAAAGAAGGAAGCTGGTGGCAGGAAAGCAACGGCCGTCCTGGCTTTGCCCGCTGTGAAACAGAACCAATAGGATATACAGAAACGTATAGATACAGATAGAGACACAGATACAGCTAAAGATGTAGAAACAGGTGCAGATATAGATACAAATGTAGATATAGATAACATAGGTATATTGATATATTGATATAAATCTACGTAAGAAGATTCCTTGTAGGAATTGGGGCACGTGCTTATAGAGGCTAAGTCTCAAGGTGGAGATCCAGGAGAGCCAGTGGTGTAATTCAGTCCATATCCTATGGCCTGAGAACAGGGGAAGCTGATGGGGTAAGTCCTGGTCTGAGTCCAAAGATGTGAGAATCAGGAGCCGGAAGCACCAGCATCCCAGGCAGGACGAGATGGATGTCCCAGCTCCATCAGACGGAGGGAATACCCCCTTCCTCCTCCTTTTGTTCTATTCAGGCTCTCAGTGGACTGGATGGCACCCACCCGCACTGGTGGCGGTGATCCTCTTGACTCAGTCTTCTGCTTCATGTAATGACACTCTCACAGACACACCCAGAAATAATGTCCAACCAGCTACCTGGATATTCCTTAGCCCAAGGACCTTGACACGTAATAGTAAACTCTGTACCCGAATTGTCTATTTTCACCCATGCTAATCCCACAAACCAAGACTGGGGGTTGCAGAAAACTCCAGAAACTGGAGCTGTAAGCTAAGAGTCCCTGATGTCTAGAAGCCGGGGCCCCTCCACCACTGGCCACTTCCTCTGTCCTGTTCACTCTCCTATAAACCAAGGCCCTCCCAAATTCCCTTCTAGTCCACACACAGGAGAAAATGTGCCTCGCTGAGAAGACTGGTAAATGTCCCTGATCTTAAAATTCCACTTGATGTTCTGCTGTTTCCTTCATATGACGAATTTTTGAAAAA
This sequence comes from Monodon monoceros, assembly GCF_005190385.1. Lineage (NCBI taxonomy): Eukaryota > Metazoa > Chordata > Mammalia > Artiodactyla > Monodontidae > Monodon > Monodon monoceros. The sequence goes on from NW_021703775.1 coordinate 83,419,786, forward strand.
ATGTTAAAGCTAGCTAATGTGGTGTGAAGTCTAGGGCAGGGTTACATCTCTTTGTTTTTGGTATATCCCTCAAGCCTTTTAAAAATATATCCGAATTGTACCTGTTAGTTTTGCTTATTGTTTCTTCCCCTGAACCTTGGAATTTCTCCAGACTAGAGAAAAATTAAGATTTTAAACTCCAACCTAAGCCTAGGTCTGTACTGAGAGCTTGGTCAGTACCAGCTGCCAATGGCAGGGGATGTGCTCAGACACCACCCGCCTCGTCTTCTCCATCCCGCTTCCCTGCAGCCACAGACACACATGCTGGCTGTTGAGCAATGACTGTCCTCATCCAGTGTGAAGGCAGACCTGTGGCTCAGGGTCCCTGAGTCCCTCAGGGTATCTCTGTGGTTTTACAACATCCAGGACCCCCAGAGGGTCCCAGCTATCTGGCCCTGCCTACTTTCAAAGAAAACCCAGGTAGAGTGGGAGGTTGTGGACGACTCTCAGAACAGAAAGCGTTGGGTCTTCTGGCAACTGCTGGACTGAACTTGAACTTCATTGCTGCCCTGACAGTTTCCCAAACAGGAAAGAGCTCTCCAGACAGTTTCGCTGGGCTTCTCACTGCAGGCCCCTTAAAAACTCCCCTCTCTCTTTTATTCTCTCACCCCTCCCCCACCCTCTCTTCTCTTGAATGAATTCAATTCAACTGCCGCTTAAAAATAGGCCTGCTTTACAGCTGCATGGCACAGGGAGATCAGCTGGGTGCTCTGTGACCACCTAGAGGCGTGGGATAGGGAGGGTGGGAGGGAGACACAAGAGGGAGGGGATATGGGGATATATGTACACGTATAGCTGATTCCCTTTGTGATACAGCAGAAACTAACACACCATTGTAAAGCGATTATACTCCAATAAACGTGTTTAAAAATATAATAGGCCTGCTTGTCACATTCTCTTTGCCAGTTGGAGTGAATGTCACTGAGTGTCACAAAGTCCTTGGCTACAGCTTGTGGATTAATTGCAGGAGAAAGTGGGTCCAGCGAGGAGCGGGTCCCTCTGGTGACCTCACCCAAATTTATGCCACAGAAAAAGCATTGATTTTTCTTGCCATTGTCTTCTTTCCCCTTAAGTTCTTTCCATAACTATTTAAAATCACCATCTGTTCTCTTCTTGGAAATTTAAGTAACTTCAGCACAATTCTTTTGATTTTTACCCCCAATTGTAGACAAGCCATATGTGGGGAGATCAGGTTAAATGCCAGGTATTTAAAATGAGGTAAGAGGAATTGAGAAAATGGTCTGACAGTTTCTATGGGGCCATTCATCTGTTGTTACATGTTCATCCAGCAAGTATTTATTAAGCACCAGCTAGTCACTAGGCATTTTTCTAGAAAGATCTGGAGCTACAGAGATGAATGTGAGGTCCATAGTCCCTGAGCTCCAGAAGTTTAGGAAGGTGTGGAACATAATCAATTAGTCATTATGATACAGTGGGGCAAATGCTATACTCTGTATCTAGAATATAACTCCTCCATAATATTCCCTCCACGTTAGATGACACTGTCCCCCAGACTACATGGAAAAGTCCTACTTCAAAATATGATTTGAGTATTTCATCTGTGCAGGTTATCTGGCCTTTCTGAGTAGAGTTAACTAACTCTTCCCTGGAGACCCCCTTACGATAGGTACCTGTCATGGTTCACTGAAATTCACAAACAGGAAACTTATACCCACCCGCTAGATTATGAGCCCCTAGAAGACAACGCTTCATTTAACTTATTGTGAAAACACCAGCAAGGGGCTGGTGTAACGTCTTAACACTATTTGTTAAGTTGCTGAATAATTCCCTCCATTTAAAAATTTCCTGAGCACCTGTGTGGTACCAGGCACTGTGCCAGACAACGGCATGTGTGTGCCCACAAGTGTGTGGCAGGGAAAGAGCTGGGCACGGTGGCAGCTATGCAAAGTTGAACGACAAAACTCCTGACGTCATGAAGCTCACTATCTAGCAAAAGATACAAGTCATAGCTATTACTCAAGTATCAGTTTTTATCCCCTGCAGTAAAACTTTAGGAAGAGCTGGAGATAGTTATAAATATAAAAAAGAATGTCTGTGTCTCATTTCAAGATTCATTTTTAGTATTCTGTTCTCAGATCTTTACATTGGACTGTCAATTTTGCCTCGGCTGAGAAAATAATAGTTGACACATGAATGCACCCTTCTTTTACATCGCTCGTTCCATCTATGGCTCTTGCTGTGAGGGGTTTTGAGCTGCCTTTGGGGGACTTTTCTCTGATAAACTGTTCCCTGCTTCCATTTCTCATTATCTTTGCCCCTCTAAAGTTCACCTCCTCTAGGTGGGGAAGATGAAACACAGTATCTCCAAGAGCCCTTCCATCACTGGCATTCAAAGTATCTATGGTAAGATCAACTCCACACTTTCTGAGCGCCTACTTTGTGTCCATGACTGTATACATTCTTCTCCCAGATGGATTCCAAGAGAAACAGAAGAGTGCCCCAAACCAGGTGTGTCAGCAAATGTTCTCTGAATGGCATAAGAGCCTTACAGAGAAACAGACCTTATCATGGATGAGTAGAAGAGTGATTTCATTTTTTTTTTTTTTTGACCTGAGAATAGGAGCAGGTTGCATCATTAAGTTAGACCTAGAAGAATAATTCAGGAAGGGCATAAGCAAAATCATAACGTCACCCGTAACTTAATACCTCTGTTCAGGAATATAACTTTGCACCTCCATTTTAATGACAAAATTCCTGCTCGGGAGGCTTTTGGTGATTTCTAAGAAGGTTGAATACCTACTTTTTCTTTCCTTCAGGTCTGACTTTCCATCCAACCTCCTTTCTGTTCTCATTGCAGAATTTTCTCTTCTCACCCTGTAGCTACCCTGCTGTTCTGAAACAGCTATTAGAGGAAATACCCTTCTGTGCCCTGGCTGAGGACTCGGTAAAGCACAGAAAGAAACATAAAGAGCCCAAGTGCTGACAAGCCCAAAGCCAGGGCTAGAGTCCCTTCTCTCCATGCCCACCCTTCCAAAGTCCCTGCCTGCAAAACTTTGATAACATTGCTACCCAGCCAGGCTTTTGTTTGAAGAAGAGGCTGAACCACGGCATGCAGCTCTCCAAACAACCAGCTTCTTTGCTAGTGGGAACGTATCAAAGGCAATTAACCCTTAGCCACGGTGGGACTCAGTGAAATGTGTGAATTATGAAGCAATAAGTTCTCAAGGATAATCTTCTGAGCGAATGGGGTCCCCAAACCCCTTCTCAGATAACACCACCCCACAAAATAAGTGGGTTAAGATATCTACAGTGTAAACACAGGCAACAGAAGTGCAAAGGAAAATGCATTTTCAGGTGGATTTCAAAAACACACACTTCTTGGACAGCAGATGCTTTTTTTTTTTTTTTGGTATTGTAAGGAATATTTTAGTAGCAGAGTGGTCTGTACTATAAATATTGAGAATATCATGCTTGATTTTGGGTGAGGAAGGCCCATATTGAAGGTGTATAATCGTTGGGAAAGTGTGAGAAGATGAGAGAAAAGGTGGGATTTCTCACCCCAGAGAGAGAGAGACCCCAAAATTAGGCCTTAAATCATGGAAAACAGGAGTCTAAAGGCTAGATGGACAGGCAACAATATTCTATTGTCCCAGTCGCCCATAGTAGGTGCTCAACAAAAGTTCACAAATGATTGGTTGGTGGGGGCATTTGAAATCTAGATGTTCTTCACTGTTGGATGGAGAGAAGGAAAGAAAGAAAATAATGTAAAGCGTATTTTTTAATCGACATATAATTTACATATAACATTTTGGTGAATAATGTGTTGATGTGATACATTTATATATTATAATAAGATTACCCTCAGAGTTTTAGTGAACATCTTTATCATAGTGACATAATTATCCTTTCTTTTTTGTGGTGAAGACTTGTAAGATCTAGTCTCTCAGCAATACTGAAGTGTGTAATACAGCATTGTTGACTATAGTCACTCTGCTGTCAATTAGATCTGCAGAATTTATCTTCCAGGGGCAAGATGTTAATGCAAAGTGTCTTGACTGCATTAATGCCCCTAGAGTTTACTGAAGACTGACCTCACAGGCAAATAATTCATGGGAAGAAAAAGAAGTTTCCTATTTCAATGTTTTCAGAGATGATCTAGTATAATGTTGTTACGTATTTAGAAAGTAAGAAAAAATATAATACCCACCTGACCAAATTGGCAAGTTGACATTCAAAATGAGTTATCTAACCCAATTTGAATTAACTTCTCCAAGGTCATTTCTCAGATGTCCTCAGCATTCTTTTTGCATTAGAAAATGCTTCACATAGGATTGTATTCTTATATTTAATCTTAATTTCTTTTCTTTCTTTTAAATCACCTTAATGCCTATTTAATCCCCAGCAATAGATTAAAATACTGTGATTATGAAATCGCCCCTGGATTTTATTAGTTGTGTATTGTAAGTGTTACTATTATTATTATCTTATTCTAGGTTCACAGAATCGAAGGGAAAGTACAGAGAGTTCCCATACACCCCTGACCCACACGCACCACAGCCTCCCCATTATTACCTTCCCCACCTGCCACCGATGGTAAACTTGTTACAATTGATGAGTCTATGGGACACAGTTTATCATCTAAAGTCCGTTGTTTACATTAGGGTTCACTCTTGATGTTGCAGTTTTTTCACTTTCCTTTTAACCACTTAGTTTTCTTGTCCTCATCTCGGCGGGAATCTTCAAGAAGTCTCTAGACCACTGCTGTACCTCCTCCCCAGGCTGCGAGGCCAGCGGATTTGAGGGAACCTCTCCCGCTGTGCACACGCAGACTGGGCACAGGGTGAGCCTGGGACAGGACATGAGGCAGCTGGCTTTCCAGGGGAACTAAAATCCGGAGAGCAGCCCTGCTATCCGACTCCACAGTTATGGATACGACGTCCACGAGGGGCTGCTCTCAGTGAGCTGAGCCTCAGAGCCTGATCACATTTCATGGAAAGTTCACCTCCATCCTGTACACATGCCCTGCTCAGAAGACGGGCTGCAGCCACCTTTGCAACCCAAAGCCTCAGGCTGCTGGGGTCCAGGACGCATACTCCCCGCTCTGATGCCTTCAGTCTCATCAGTGTCTAGTTACAGGCAGAGTGACCAGCAAGGCACACCCAAATCAAACATCTTCAAATTGTACTCAACTGTGGAATATTCATTTTCAAAACTAGTTTCAAAACCCAAGTTTTCCTTAGTTCTACTTTAACTTTTTCTGTAAAGACTTTATCTTCTGTGGTTGGCTTGTTATCTAACTAGTGATTCCAAACTTCATTTAAGTATTCTGATACACTTTGAGGACCCTTCCTTTCTTCATGGCATTGCTGGACTAGCTCTGTATTTCTCAAGAAAGGGCAATCACTGCCTCCCAACAGGGGACAGCTACCGTGTGTGGTGGTGGGGAACTCAAGTTTAGGGTTCTGTGGCCTCAGACAAATCAAGTATCCTCTCTGAACCTCAGTTTCTCCATCTGTAAATTGGAGATAATTATTAAAATGGGGAGTATTATGTTTTCATATCATAGTCCCTAATACGTTTTACTTTGTTTATGACTATATACTTCTATATCCTTTCATAATCTTACACCATTTAAAAATTTAAAGTTTATATCTGAATTAGCAGATGCAAACTATCATATGTAGAATGGATAAGCAACAAGTTCCTATTCTATAGCACAGGGAACTATATTCACTGTCAGAAACCATAATGGAAAAGAATATGAAAAATAATTTATGTGTATATATAACTGAATCACTTTGCTGTACAGTAGAAATTAACGCAACACTGTAAATCAACGATACTTCAATAAAATAAATTTTAAAAAATAAAATAAAATTGTTTCCACAAAAAAATAAATTATATCCTCCCTTCCAATAATGCCATTCCTAGTAAAATGTTATCAGCAGCCCATCTCTTACCCTTGCTCCTTGAGTTCAACCCTCCAATTATGTCACCCCTAAATATTTGGGTGGTTTAATCCCAATTTTCTCTGCCTGTTGAGGAGTATAGGCAGTGAAAACAATCCAAAACTCCCCTTTAATATACCTGGTTATTGGCTATTGGTAAAGTTGGACTGGTGCAGTTTCACAAAGTAAATGGATTTGTTTCCATAAAACCACATGAGTTTATGAATGTTGGGAAGTAAAATATACTTTTCAGTATATTTTTGATATACATATAAAAATGAGAGTTCTTAAAATGATTTGTCCATTTTTCAGGGCTCACACAGAGATGTAAATTAATATTTTCTTTGCCTTGGGGGATTCAACTAAATTCCGAGGATTCTAAAAATGACTAGCCAATTTCACACCAAAAATGTAATCCAATTCCTTAAGTACCCTTGGAAGCTTCTTTATAAAATTATCCTCAGGCCTTATGGATGACTTTTAAAAATTACTTTAAAAGATTCAGATATTCATGTGGAATAGTAAAGTGTGAAAATAAGGGCTTTTTTTGTGTCCCCAGTAAGAAAGGCCATTGAATAGTGGTCCAGATGCAGCATCTTTGTTAAAGGTGAGCAATGAGAGAATCTGAGGCTTCTGAGAAGGCTGGCAGGATCAACCTCAGGGGAAAATTACTGCAAAGTATCTCTTTTTGTATCATTCTCTGCCATTGACAAGAATTTTAATACTTGGGGTGGAATTCTTGCTTTTCAAAGATTAATGAGCACAACTCATTATGTGTTGCCTTTATTGAAAAATCCAGACTAAAAGGACAAGAGTTCTTAATTCCAAAATAGATTTCCTTCAAGAATACAATCTTCATCCTAGATATTTAGAAATGAAACAAAGAACAAAACACCTAAAATAGAAATGCCAACTTTGAAGGAAAGGTTCAACTATCAATACCCCGCTTTGAGATTTAGGTGCACCCATTTTCCCCGACCCATGTTTTCTATCACCAGGCTAACTCAAAATTCTTCACCTGCCTTAGTGGGGTTGAGAGAAGGGAATGAGGAGAGTAAGTTTTCTGGATGTTGCTCGGCACTGACATTTGCAATTCACTATGGCTTCTTGGTCCCCAACTGGTCCTGGAAGGCCAAGCCAACCCGGAGGCCAAGAACACCTTCTGCCCTCTGATTTGGGCACAGCGGTGGCCACTTCACTCAGATGTGTGCCTCCCGGCAGCTACGCCTGCCTCAGGCCTGCAGACTGGCAGGCTGCAATATGCTCTACCTGGGGCTACACCTGAGACCATATGGGCCTTCAGCTGCTGCGCCATACAGGGGCCCGCCTGCAGCAAGGCGAGGGCCAGATGGAGCAGACGGTACCTGCGCGGGGCCGTCTGACTCTACGCTGCTGTGGACTTGGTGTGCAGAAAACGGCAGACTATAAACATTTCAATAATAATACCATAACACATGCTGATTCCTTTCCACCAGGAAGAAGGGAAAAAAAGACTTTCTGGTAAAAGATAAACCTGAAGAATACTGTGGACTAGGAATGAACTTCATTTTTTTTAAACAAAAGCTGAGTCAAATGACTAAAACCAAAGACGGATCTAAAAAAATAGTTCTAAGTATGGACAGGAGCCAGGAGTCATAGATTGAAGTATACTAAGTTGCTTTGTGACTTATGCAGGTCACATGACTCTCACTGTGCCTCAGTCTTCCCACTGATAAGATAAAAAAATAAAGTAGCTGATGCTATTCAAAATGCCAAAATGAGGAGGTCGTGCCAGGATGTAAATCAACACATGGAGAATCATCAAGAAAGTCTAGTTACAAAACCCATTTCGGCTGAACTAAGCAGTGTGCCTTGGAATGTGATTGCCATGCATTCTGGGGCTGGTGAAAACTCCTTATCTCACTGCAGACAGGAGACAAATGGTTCAGAGCTTGGCAACGGTTTATGAACTGGTACCAGAAATTGATACTCTGAGTAGTGAGTAGTTACCTCTTTAAACATTTAGGACTTGCATTCTTGGATTGTTCAGGACTAAGTAGAGTAATATAAGATACTATTTTAATCTTACTTCCTTTTCACTGGCTTTTCAGTACAAAACAATAGCAAAAAAAAAAAAAGTGAGATGTGTCTTCAATGGTCTTAGTTTGCTATAAGTTGAATTACCCCAAAGTGTAAAAAAAGACCAATTATTCAATTATTACTCCATTCTGTAAATGTTCTTGAACTACTAGGATAATAGCAGAAAAAATAATAGAAAAAATGTGCCCTTGGTGTAATGTGTCAACCATTCTAGCTTTAAGAGCTTCCTGGAAAATATGATTCTTGAATGGAGACTTAAATGCTGAATTGAATTTTGCTAGACAAAGAGTTGGGCAAAGTGATGAGGGAGGAGAGGCAGTCCCAGAAGAGGGAAGACAAAATCAAGTGACAAAGAACATAATAGAAGTGGAAAACACACAAGTAGTTTTCTGTTGCTGAAATGTAAGGTATGATAGTGGATAATGAGAAGGCAGGAAGTCTCTAGGTCATAGATGACCTTGAATTCCAGGATGAGGAGTGTAGACATCTTCAAGTGATGGGGAGCACCCAACTTTCAAGTAGGGTGATGATATCAGATCTGCATTTTAAATTAACCGCTCTGATGTCTATGTGAAGAATGGATTTGAGAAGGAAAGGTCTGGATGCATGAAGACCAAATCCAGTTAGTAGCCAATATTTGGGGATGGAGGGAACCAAGTATTAAAAGAGGTGAGAGGGAAAACAAAGCAGGTTTAAGAAATAGAATCAAATTCATAGGCTGGGTTATGCACTGGATAGTCTTCTTTCCCTGATGATTCCTTCTTATCCACTGCTAACAATACCTTCGGCTTAATTATTGGTGATTTCAATACACATGGAGACGATTCTCTCAAAACCCTGGCCAACCCATCTTTGACCTCCTGTCACCCAGTGATCTTGTTGTCCACCAGACCCCAGCCACCCACTCCTATGGTTGCACCCACGATTGTGCCATTAATAGAAGGTACAACTAATTCATATTCACAGTTTCAAGTGCCCTTTTCTTTGACCACTGCCCCTCAAACTTCCAGCCTTCTTCCCCTAGTATTTCAACACTAACAGTCTTTTCATCGCAATATTACCACCATTCCACAGAGTCTATCATCTTTCCACTGTCCCTCGGCCCTTTGATATCCTGTCTTCCTCACCATCTAAATTTCCACGATGAATAATTATAGTCACCTCCTTATGAATAGTCAACTCTATTCTTCTAGTTGCCAGGGCCAAAAACCTAGAAGTTACCTGGATTACTCTACTTCTTTGAGAATACACACTCAACCTGTCAGAAGATCCTATCTTTCAAAATATATCCAGAATCCAACAATATTGTACCACCTCCATCACGAAAGGCTCTGGTCTAAGGCACCTTCATCTCTCGTTTGGTTATTACAATGGCCTCCTACCTGATGGCCCTTATCCTACCCTAGCCTAGACATAGTGAGTGATCCTCTTCAAACTTAAGGCTGATCTGGTCACACCTCAGCTCAAAACCAACAGTGGTCTCTTATCTCATTCAGAATAAAGGCTAAGTTTTCAGCCCTGTAAACCTTTTATGATGTGGACCCCAGATTCCTCTGGAGCCTCACCACCTTCTTCTCTCCCTTTTGTTATCTGCCTTTTAACCACCCTGGGCTCCTTGATATCGCTTGATAAATATGTGAAGTGCAAATATCTCCCCACAACTGTGGGCTGCCTTTTCCATCTCTTAGAGATGGCTTCAATTTATTTGTAACGACTAGGTGAGATTGCAGTAAAAAAAGGAAATCTCTATTAGCAGACATAAAGAAGTAGCTGAAGGCCAGAGAGTGAGGCTCCAGCAGTATCCCTGCTGTAGTTCTGGAGCCTTTGTAGCCCCACAAATGTTCTGAGGTCTCATGACCACACACAAGTGGTGGACAAGGCCTCGAGCCCATGAGGTGTGGGGGACTGGAAATAATATCCTTGCATAAAACCGGAACTCCCAAAGTGTTACTGATTCAGAGAAATGAAAACCAATAAAATCTGTCCAACAGCCTAGGGAGAGAAAAGAGAAGGTGACCTGGCCCTCAGTGGAAAAAAAGTGTATTTCATTAGAAATTTCCTCTAGAAACTAAACCATGCACTTCACATAGACTTGGACTCCCAAATTATATTTTCCTCATTATGAAAGAAAACTCTGATTATGAATCAGTGTTTTAAAATAGCAAATATAGCCCAGGATGGTGATACCCTCAACAGAAACAAATTGAAAATCGTTCAACAGCTTCTCCCTCCCAAAGATTCCCATCGGAGGAGAAGCAAGGACCGAAACCGACCAGAGGAGTCTGTACGCAGCTCCACAAATGAATTCCATCATGAGTAAAGGCAGCAGACACAAGAAAAAGGGCCATTAGCACCCCAAGTACTTGAAATAATGGGACAAGATGCTGAAGGAGATCTTAAGCTAAGTATTTTTTTTTAAGTTGTTAAAAGGATAAAAGAAGGTTTAAATATACCTGGAAAGAATGAGACAATATGCAAAATCAACAAGTGAACTGGAAGAAAGAACCACGTAGACATATGCTGATCAAAGTCATAGTAATTAAAATAAAATAAACTGAACTGATGACTTAACTAGTAGAATAAACACAATTTAAGAGAGTATTAGTAAACATGAAGGTAGATCTGTGTAAGCTATCCAAGAAGCAACAAAATAGGATAGAAAATACAGCAGATTATAATAGATACATTGAAAAACTTCAATTTCTGGCTGATGGGAGTTTCAGAAGAAGTGAATAGAGAGAATGAAGGAGGACAAATAGCAACAAACAGTGCTGAGAGTTTTCCAGAAATCATGAAAAACAAGACTTCTTGGTTTGAGAAAAGAAAAAGAGTTCTAGGTAGAATAAATAAAAATTTACTTATCCTTAGTTGATATCAATTGATATAGTTGATCCCTTAATGAGTTTGTAATTAACATATACACACTACTATATAAAGAATAGATAATCAACAAGGACCTACTATATGGCACAGGGAACTCTACTCAATAATCTGTAATAACCTAAATGGGAAAAGAATCTGAAAAAGAATGTATATGTATAACTGAATCAGTTTGCTGTACACCTGAAACTAACACAACATTGTAAATCAACTATACTCTAATATAAAGTTGAAATTAAATTAAAAAAAGAAAATTCAAGTTGTTTCCAATCATCTTATTACAAACTGTGCTACAATAAATATTCTTCTACAGATATAGTCTGACATAATTTTTGTCTATAAATAAATATGTTTGTAAAGATAGGATTGGTGGGTCGGGGAAGAATGTAAACTTCACCAATATTGATAGATAATAAGTACCTTTTTATTTCATTGTATGAAAGGGCTATGTGCTGAAATTTTAGACTTATTTTCTTAGATTTTAAAATATTCAAGGGCTGAATAGTGATCACTTGCCTCTTTCCGCAAAGCATCCAACACAAAATACCCAACTTCCCATTTGATTTGAATATGTCATGTGTTTTAATCAGGACGGTGACAAAACCTAATTCAGGTGGCTATTTTTGTCCTTTTGCTAATAGGCTGTTGAGTGGTTCCCAGAACAAAACCCAAATATAATGTGATATTCAGATATATCACCATCACCTCCTCTGATCCCCACCCCTTTAAAAATCATTCTTCAAGATCTAGACCAAAATCTATTTTGTCCAGGTCTGGCTGCTCTGACTGCCATTTCCCCAAATCAGAATTTGTCAGCTTTCTCTCCATTTCTTCAGTTCTTTACCCTTATCTAAGGCAAGTACTAACTCTGTTTATGTGTAATCTGCCTCCCCCGCTGGACTGTAAGCTTTCTCGAGGCTTGTACTGACCTGTCTTATCCTTGTGCCTGACTAAGTGACAGCTGTAAATAGCAGCCCAGGAGGACTTTATTATATGAAATTGAAAACCGAACACAGGTCTATTGCAGTTCCAAGTTTACACCATAGAATATTCCAAAATTGGCCTAAGGCAAAAAATTAATAAGCCAAAGCAGACTTAGGACAATAAACAAAATATATTTGTTTACATTTTTGAAGCTTCTAGTGTCCAAGATGAACACTCAAATTAAAAACATGTTTGGGTGAGAGTTTTTATATATGATCATCAAATTCTCTCCTCAGAAACTTCTGGCATGGAAAAAAAATAAAAATCATTTTGGAAGGTTCTCTAGCTCTGAAGTTGTAAACACACAAGTGTCTCTAGGCTCATTAGGTCCCATTTGTAGTGTCCTCCTCATGACAGTGGGGAGGCTCTGGAAACAGCTTAATGTGCAGACCTCCCAGGATGTAACAGAAAGACCCTTAGGCCAGTCATCTATTTGTGGCAACACTGTATTTCCTAGAACTTCTGGAGAATTTACATTTGACATCATGAAATAGGAATAAAGCAAAAGAGAAAAAACAAAAATATGCTGAGAATTTTGTGGAATTTGCTTAAAATACTCCATATACTAGTGCAATCCACTTGGCCTCTCGTCCCCACCCCCACCCCCGCTCCCCAATAATTCTTTACATTTTCCTTGAGTGAGTCAATGCATCTGTCCAGCAAGTAAGTCGTCCTCACAGACTGTCTCCCCGGGGCCTGCAATCTCTCAATCCTGAGTCTCTATACAATGCCTGAACCTAAGGTGTTCTTGCTATACACACAGCAATAATAAGACATCACATCTTCACTTCTGACTCTGAAATAACAAACGTCCAGATTAGCAAAATGATGTACATTCACTCAGATGTACAAGATTCTTCCAAATATTCCATATGGTCAGACTTCACTCTGTTGAAACACTCAAATAGGTAGTAATACGTTTTTCTATTTAGGAGCAGATCTCTTGAGGAGATGTGCCCTGCAAACCATGAAAATTGTCTATGCCTTATTTCCAAAGACAAAGACTTAGCTAGGCTTTATTTGATTCAACTCAAATCAGTAATTAATTAGGAGCATAATTATTGTGTTTAATCCCAATGAAATATAATTTTCAAGGAAAACTGTTTGACTAGCAAGAATGAAGGAACTGTTATCAGCATGGTTATTTAAGCTGCATTTAAAGTTACACGATATGTACATTTTCTTTTTTTTTTTTAATTGGGTATAGTTGTTTTACAATGTTGTGTCATTTTCTACTGTACAGTGAAGTGGAGTTCCCTGTGCTATACAGCAGGTTCTTATTTGTTATCTATTTTATACATATTAGTATATATATGTCAATCCCAATCTCCCAGTTCATCCCACTCCCCACCCCCTGCTTTCCCCCCTTGGTGTCCATACATTTGTTCTCTACATCTGTGTCTCTATTTCTTTAGTGCATCTCATGTAACATTGCAATTCCTCAAATGGTTCATTACAGAAATAGAGCTTCAGACCATACATTTATATTTCATTTCTCGGTAAGCATTTTAGTTTCTCATAAAGCTAATGAATTTCTTCCAAAACCCTAACTTGCCTTATCAAATACAAATGTCTTCTCCTTGAAGTAATTACCCCCAAATGGTTGCTTTATACAGTCTCACAAATCATAAATTTCCAAGCAAATAAATCACTTTGCATTTGGTTTCAACAAAGATAAAATAAAAGATTTTTTTATAAAGGTGCTGACTAAGAACTTTGTGGAATTTGCTTGAATACTTCATACTTTAATTAAAATATATATTGATGTGTTTCATTTCCCTGAGATTAGCAGTATGGTAATAGGTTCTTAACAATTCAGATCTATGCCTTTTCATGGTTTGTTTTGCAATTCTATTCTACTTTTTTTTTTTCTTTCTCTAATCAGTAATCAGTACTTTTTGAGGTTTATGTGTACAGTATGTAATTTGATTTTCTTCCCTGGCGAGTTGTTACATAGACTGAATACAGAGATTAAAAGTACATATATTTAGAATCAAGAAAAGCATAATATGTGTTTTTGCTGCTCTTCAGTGATGAGCCCTATACATTAATCAAGGTAGCAGGCTCCCAGCAAAGCACTGTCATTTCTCCAGCTCCAAGGAAATAGCAGCAATTCTTTAATCAGCATTTCAATGTCAGTTATGGAACTGGAAAAAGAATCAGGAGCATGTGGTCTCTTGCCACAAATGACTTAATCTTACGATAAAAGGGTTCCTCTTTGACTCCCAACCCTAAAGCCTCAGATAAAGTTGTGATAGATACTGAAAAAATCTATTCATGGTGATAATGATATTTCATTCTTGCATTCTTAGTTAATTGGTTCTATAAAGGGGTTGCCTTCTTAATTTTTTATTTTTAATGCACCTGTAGATTTAAATGCAGAACCTTGAATCCCTCTGAATAAAAACCACCTGTTGGGTGGATACCCAGTTTTGTGGGCCCATCATTATTTGCGTGCTCTCTGATTTAATTGCAGTGAAGTACACATGGGTTACTATGGCATTAGAATACTCTGTGATTCACTTGGAGGTGAGACACTATGAACAGCTTTCACAGAATTATAGAATTTTATGATGATGGAACTGGCTGAAACCCTAGAGTTATATTTTTTTTATCTCCAGTCTCCTTGACTGATAGATGAAGAAACTGAGGAACAGAGAGGTAAAGAGAAAAGATCAAGTTTATCCAGCTGATTGGTTAGCATAGCAAAAACGAGGACAAAATTATCCTGGTCACTAAAACTGTGTGATTTTTCATATGGCACAAATCCAAGTGATTTATATATGCCTTTGGACACGTTAAGGACATTTTTCCAGCAAATATCATGTTTTGATTTTGAATTTGTAGGAGTGCCAGATTTGTGACTTTCTAAAAGAGATACATTTAAAAAAGAAATTAAAGTGTTTGTTTCAAATAATGATCACAGAGGAGTTCTTTAGGCATCTCTTTGGATCTGGTTACTTACTCTAAACAAGATATAATGTGATGTGAGCAATTTCCACAATTCAACAGGAAGAATTTCAGTGGTCTGATTTGGAAAGAGAAGTGGTGTCATTCTATGTCTGTGAAGAATATTATCTGTGACCATATTGGATGGTACCACTCTTATTAAAATAGGACTTTCTGATCCACAAAGTCAATTTACTGTCAACATTCCCTTTCATCCTTCCAATCATGGTGATGATGAAGAATGTGCTGGGTGTCATTCATTGTTCTAAGTTCTTTTCACGAGGATCTTATTCAATTGGTACGGTTACTATTATTATCACCACTTTATAACTGAACCCTGCCACAGATGCTATGATCTGTCTACTGCCCCATTCAAGTTTGGGTCTGATTTAAGCATGAGAATATTAGTAGGTCTATACCCATATTAACTATCATCTGAGCATAAATAAAGGGAAATCCAGAAATTTCAAGTAAGAAATCTCACAAGGAGCATTCGCTCTAATTCTATTCACTAACAAAGCTTCCCAGTTAAGTTGGATGGTTCATATCACAATAGTACAAAACATCTCCTCCATCAAAGGGGTCCAGGTAACCATTGTCAGCTGGGAAGTAGGGGATGTCTGAGTCTAATGAAGATGCCTACTACTTAGGTTCTGTATTGACTCTGAGGAAGAGGATGGACCCAAGGGTAGGATTTATTCATAAAATTTGAGCACTTGTGTATCTATAGGAAAACAGTGGCTTTTGTCCTCAGTAGTTAATAGCAATACTTCTTGTGAGTTTAAAGGAAAAGTTGGAAGTTGGGAGCTAAATTCTCCCTCAGAGACCACTTTATTGAAGTCATTTTTGAGCCTGACATTTTTTTAGAATGTTTTTTTATGTCAACTGATAAAGACAGATCATTAAATATTAGGAAGTGTCCTGTCTTTTTGTTCTGAGGTACTTCTAATGTGACCAATAAGTTTGGTCATATCGAAAGTTCCACATATTATATTTGATGAAATTATAATGAATGGTATTGTACCATTTTATGAGGTGTGCAAGCATTTGGGTTATAACTGGAGATGCATAACTGGAGTCAGGCATCCACCTGGCTAAGATGTAAAATAAGATCATCAGGTGAGCATTGCCAGCAACTGGCTGAAAGTGTCCTCTAGAACCTCCTGTTTGATGCCAGCTGACCAGAAGTTGGCCATTTCTGCCCACAGACCTAACAATCTGCCTTTCCTCACAGAGGCATTTTTAAAGATTTCAGCTTTCAAATCAATTCTCAGAAAGGCAGACAGGATGGAGGGAAAACAGACACCCTACAGTTTTCAAATAGTGGCCGGAGGCAAAGTTTGTTTGATGAGGGGAAGCAGCTTGACGAGACCTTTAACTTTTCCTTTCTCGGGGCTGATTTTGTTAATGGATTTATTGGCATTCTCTCTACGGACTCTTCCCTTTTTCGATAATGTTCTTGACAATATAGGGCAAGACAAAGTCAGATCAGGCACACAAAATTTCACCAAGAAGTTACAAGAAAATAATTCCAGTCAGAACAAAGACTTCCACAAGTGAAATCTAGTTTTCCTGGGACAAAATAAAGAATAGAAGCTTCAGCAAGAATCAGTGCAGCTACGCATCCTCACGTGACTCACCTCTCTGATGTGGGCCAGGAAACTCAAAGAGGAAGAGATGAACGAGGTCCCCAGAGATACTAACAGAAGTGCTCTGGAACAAGACCTCTGGTCCAGGCCGCAACTGGGGAAGACTCAGCTGGATTCTGCTGAGTTCTCCAAATTATGGAACACACCTTTCCTCAAACAAGGCAACCTGTCATGATAGAAGTGAGTTTTATTGACTTAGCGAGGGAGAACTACATACACAATATATTTTTTTTTTTTTTTTAGTAAGGAAAGTGAGTGCACAACTTTGATTGCTGTTGGGTTGGGCTCAGACATTCTTGAGGTAGAAGAAGGAGGAGAACCTTTGCATTGGTTGATTTGAGGCCGGGGTCAATGTGAGCAAATTGAGATTCTGAGAGGAGAAAGTATAGTGCAGTCAAGATATTACTGATTATCTTGTAGCTGTGTAACTGGTGGGAGATGAGGTCTTTCCAGTTTTCAGTCAGTAGGACAAGCCTCATCTTGCCCCCCAACGTACAGCCCTTCTTCTGTGGATCCACAGGGTGGTCCTGTGCTCTTAGAATCTGAGGCAGAGGCTTTGTGTTTTGAGAACATTCACTTTCTCTCCTAGTGCCTTAACACGGTGCTGGGCGTAACTGGAACAGATAGATTGTTTGCCCAGACCCACTGACCAGCCCTCTTTGGAATTATATTGGGAGCCTGTTTCCAACCACACTGTTGAATGAGTCAGTATTTGGCTTTCTCTCCCAGATATGCCCATTCCCTGGGGTTCCCTCCCTCCTGAATCCTTGCTTGGGGCTGGTGAGGACCCTGCTGCTTCTGCCCTCGTTTCTCCCATTTCCCTACATGCAGGTGATGCGATGCCTCCCAATTGCTGCCACACATGCTCCCTTTCTTTGTTTCAGCTCCAATTCCCACAAGCCACAGTGAAATTTTCCCCCAACCGCTACAGATCCTCACCACGGGAAGACACACAAGTGCTTCAGTAAAGTGATTATTGTGTTTTACAATCAGGTCAGCCATTTTCCAACACAGGTGCGTTTAATGGATTAGAGCCACATGCTCTAAAAATGAACCAGACCGTCCCTTTTGACCTGAAATGAACCAACCATGCTTCAAGATAAGACCAATAAGGCTCTGCTCAGCTAATTACTAGAATGCCATGGCTTAGTTCTGGGATACGAGCAACATGGGCTGTTGGGATGGGAAAGAAGGCAGGACATAGACTGAAAACAGGACCCAGTTGTAGCAATGACCTCAGAGGACCATAATCAATACACTGAGTCCAAAGGGTGAGGTATGGTCACAGTAGTCACAGTATTCAAGGGGAAATATATCATGAGTGGGGACATAGTCAAGGAGTCCAGGTGACAGGTGGACACTGAGTTGTCTTCAGCATCTGGCCCAGAATGTAGCTTATAGTTGGCAGGCAATAAATCTGTGGATTGAGGCCAGGTAAGCATATCCCAGCCCCGTAGGGTAAAGTTTGACTAGTACTAGTCAGGGCATCAAAGGCTCAGTCGAAGAACCTGGGGATCAGGCAAATACTGAAGAGCTAGGTGTGCACCCCAAGATGAAGTCTGGGATACAGCCTGGGTAGGTGAGCGGGGACTAGAGGAAGATTAAGACTCAGTGAGCTGTGGGTCGGCAAGGTCCCACTCACTCACACCAGGTAATAGGCGTTAACACTGATTCCAGGGCCTCCCTCCTGGTCAGACTAAGGTTTCTAATGTTCTACATTATTGGTCAGGACTGACTAAGTACAAGGTGTGACTGGGTCTGCAGATAGAAGGCATCGTTGATTACAGACTGCACGATGGGACAAGGAGGGCGAGAACTGACATTTTCATACTACCACCCTTCCTTAAAGTAGCCCAACCAATGTGGAAGAGATGTCACTGCAGGTTAAAGATCTTGCTCTTCTTTTGTGTTTCCACCCGAAGCTCAATTGCAAGAGCTTCCCCAACAGCAAATGCCCAATTAGGTGCCTTCATCTCATCTTTGAGCACACAGTTGTCCTAGGGGATTTCGTGTAGGGGAGGTGTTCTCATGGGTAATTAGATGGGAACTGAGCAAAGGCCTGTAGGCCCTGGGTGTCACTTCCATTTAGAGAACAGGCATTTCTGGAGTTGGTGACGCACAAAAACATTTGCAGCAAAGTACAAGTAACTTTGAAGGGTTAGTGATATATCAGCTAGGATTGTTTGGTTGCCTTGAACAGAAAACCTAAGAAATAGATGCCTTAAACCCACAGATTTAATTCTTTCATAACCAAGAAGCAATCCAGGGTTGATATGGTGGTTCTCAACATCTTCAAGGTTGAGGTACCTGTAAACCATCGTTCTGCCATCTGTAAGGTGCCTTCCCCATCCTCATGGTCCAGGAAGCACATTCACACACGGGAGATGGGATGGAGGAAAGAGAGAAGAGCTCCCCATCCATCATCGTGTAGAACCCCACAGTCACAGATAACACACACTTGTGTCCCGTTAGCCAGAGCTTAGTAACGTGACCACACTGCACTGACAGAAAAGCTGGGAAATAGGGAGTTTTAACTGGAACATACTGGTAGTAGGTATTCTACTTTTCAGAGGGGGGAAGAACAGGTGTTGTGTTTTCCTTCAGTGGTTTCCTGCCACAGCAACAATTTCCTGTACCAACAACTTTGGATTTATTTTCCAAGTCCACAATAAAGACAGGATTCTACAGTCTTAAAACTGCTATGCTACAAGGAGCGAAACAAAACAAAAAATAAAAATGAAAAGAGCACAATAAATAACAGAATGGTAAATAAAAACCTGACATACAGTATCTCACAAAAATAGGAAATGTTTTCCTTCAAAACCTACACTCAGCCAGAAACACACCTCCTTCAAATTTAGTAGCATTAAACAAAAACAGAGTCGTGCCTTACTGAGATTTTTCAAGTCAAGATAAAGCATGCCAGAATTTCCAAGAGAAGCAGGGATGGGTAAACAGCATTGCGGGGTCAACTCAACACATCATCAAGTATGAATTCCAATTATTGTTATACTACTGAGAAATGCTTCCTGGACTCTTGGCTGGGAGGGGAAGAACCAGGTCATGGAGAAGGCCAAGTGGTATTCTTTAGTCCCTGAAACTTCGTTCCGAAGCTTGACTGGCAGCTGGATGGATTGAGTTCTGTCACACCTTAATGGGAATGGATGACAGAGTGTCTGCGAGGATGGTGTCATATGTGCACTATTGCTGGGGCCAGAGGCCTGGGAGATGAAATGTGATGGGGCCATCTGTCACCTGAGGCAAAGATGTTCTCCAACCTGAGGCTGTGTAAGACACCTAGGTCTCCACCTGATGGTGGACAGCCTGTTTCTTTATTTAAAAGAAAAATAACCAGGGCTGGATGCCAGAGAGGAGGCATTGGCTCCCCACCATCAACAGCAGGAAAGCTCATTAGCTTAATCTTAAAGCACTTGCAATTGAAAACAAGGCAGCTCCAGAGAGACTGGCTAATGCTACGGCTCAAGGCTCCCCTCCTCTGCTCCATGGGATTCAGGAAAGCAAAGCAGAAGACCCTGTACATAGGACTGGCTTAGATGGTCCACCGCTTCCCTGATCACTGGGACTCAGGGAGCATTCTTCCTCCTCTGAACTCTGAACCATGCTTCTGAACTGGTGGTCTTACCATTAAAACACCCTGCCTTACACCGTTTCAGTGATTTTATGTGCATATTCCAACTGTATTATTCAAACGTAAGCTTATTTATAGTTCTTCATAAATCCTGCAGAGCTGGAGTGTATTTGGCATGTAGTAGTTGTTTGCTTCACAAAGTTGCGTAAGAGGTTGAATGAACCATTATGTTTGATGCCCGCCTTTTTCAATCCAAGTCTATGAAAAAATCTTTTGAGGCTGTACCTCCCACTGCCCTGGTGAGAACTTGCTCTCAGCAGCAGCTATGGTCAACCACAGGCCAGCTGTGGTTTGGGGTCCTGCAGCCCCTCTCAGCCATCTCCCTTTGTCTTTGAGATGGGCCTACTGTTGGATTTAACCAGGAATAAAGAGCCCCCGACACTGAATATAAGTGGATACTCGCACATTCCTTAAGTTTCTTTAGCATTCCAGAACCTGCCTCATCAATGCATGACCCTAAATAATTCAACCAGGAAAATTTCAACCATCTTTGATGTTATCATGATGGTGGAACTACAGTTCATTTGAAAGCCAGAGCAGCCTCTGGCTCATCAGCTGTGCCCCTGCATCTAAATTCAACCCAAACACTTCTTGCCCCCAAAGCTTATACTCTTAGTAAGAAATGAGGTCACTTTCTCACGTCCAATTATCAGCAGACCTAGCTCTTTCCATGTGCATAAGAAGATTCCACAGCAAGACATTGGGGCTAAACTTGGGAGAAATTAGGGGAAGGAGTAGCTGCCATCATCGTATACAAAAAATATTGTGATTAAAAATTTAATAGCCTCAGAAGATTTCGGTGGGATGCTTCTTTGCTGTGAGATTGTACAGCACAGTAGCCGAGTCTCTGTCTGAACACAGATGGCCAGGTTGAAATGAAACATCAGACTGGCAAGAGTTCATCTTTCTGTTCAGTGCAATTCTATTGCTGTGTGTCCAAGGAGATTTATGGTTTCCTCTGATGGGCCAACATGATTACCCCTTTCCAAAATAAGATTCTTTAGAGACAGCCAACAGTGTTTTAATGGCAGACATAAAGGCCAAGGGGCCCCTGAAGCTCAAGCACCTCGGCCAGCAAGGACCATATATCCTGTAGTTTGCTGGTGTCTCACTGCTCCAGGGGACTCTTGTAAGTAAATAGGTATTGGGCGGGGGGGGGGGGGGGGGGAAGAGTCAAGATTTGCTACCTTGGGCCTTCCCATCTGTCAGCAAATGAAATGGCCTCACACAATGCAGACTGGTTGGAGGGGACTAGGTGAACTGGAGCAGTGACAAAGCACAGATTGCAAAGCCAAACTTTACCTGCTGTTTTTTGTGTGTTTGTCATACTTCAGAGTGGGGACAGATTTCTGTTCCTAAATACACATTAAATGGGGAGGGGAGTGGTTTGTGGGAGAAGAAAATTTTGTAGAAATGAAATAATAACAATAAACTACACCAGCGGTCCCCAACTTTTTGGGCACCAGGGACCAGTTTTGTGAAGACAATTTTTCCATGGACTGGGGGTGGAGATGGTTCAGGTGGTGATGCAAGGGATGGGGAGCAATGGGGAGAGATGGGGAGCGATGGGGAGAGATGGGGAGCGATTGGGAGAGATGGGGAGCGATGGGGAGAGAGGGGGAGTGGTGGGGAGTAGTGGGGAGAGATGGGGAGCAGTGGGGAGAGATGGGGAGTGGTGGGGAGTGATGGGGAGCGGTGGGGAGGGGTGGGGAGCAATAGGAAGTGATGGGGAGCAGTAGGGAGCGATGGGGAGCAATGGGGAGCG
>NW_021703775.1:83441788-83455490 GCF_005190385.1 Monodon monoceros
TGGGGAGTGATGGGGAGCGATGGGGAATGGTGGGGAGCATTGGGGAGTGATGGGGTGTGGTGAGGAGTGGTGGGGAGAGATGGGGAGCAGTCAGGAGCGATGGGGAGCGGTGGGGAGCAGTGGAGAGTGATGGGGAGCGATGGGGAGAGCTAGGGAGCAGTGGGGAGCGATGGGGAGCGGTGGGGAGCAGTGGGGAGCGATGGGGAGCGATGGGGAGCAGTGGGGAGTGATGGGGAGCGATGGGGAGCGATGGGGAGCTGTGGGGAGCGATGGGGAGCTGTGGGGAGCGATGGGGAGCGATGGGGAGCTGTGGGGAGCGATGGGGAGCTGTGGGGAGCAGCAGATGAAGCTTCGCTCACTCACCCGCCGCTCACCTCCTGCTGTGCGACCCAGTTCCTAGCAGGTTGCAAACAGGTCTGCAGCCCAGGGGTTGGGGACCCCTGAAATACGCTAAAGTCCCCAAATTATCTTTAACAAAGGAATATGTTGAGATGCTACAAGACCATCTATAATAGAGACAGAATACTGTTTTTCCCTAGAAGTCAGTATAAGGGCTGATGTGGAGACATTATAATAAAGAAGATCTCTTAATAAAGTAAAATAATAATAATAAACTTTCTAGAAGTGAAGTTTTACTGGATTAAAGAAACAGCATGCCGGGGATGCCTGACTGCCAGGTGCAGGGCCTCACAGAAAGGACGCCTGTGTGGAGTGGAGTCTGAACTCAAAATTCCAACACAGTCTCATCCCTTCTACTAGGTCTGTAGGATTATATCCACAGGCGAAAGTGAATGGACAACAGGCCTCAAGGACACAGGCCTGACGCACTGCATAGAACTTGGACCACATGCCCATCGGGTCAGCATTACTGTTAACATGCTAACTCATAAGAGAAATATAAAGGAAAGAGCCAGCACACATAGAACACTGACTCTGTCACTTAAAATGCTGAACAATTAAAAGGTTATGCCATTCTCATGGAGACTGGCTCATGGATATTCAGCTTTTTTCATGTTACCGAACTAATAAGGACAGGACCTGGGATTTGAACTCAGGCTGTATGGCCCCCAAATCTATGCTCTCATGACTTTCCTACACAGCCCAATAGAAGCAAATTTAACCACAGACTAGACCATCTTTTCCAGAGTCCTTTGTGCCATCACTTACCTACTAGAGAAGCAGCCAAAAACTGTCTTCTTACATGAGAATGAATGTGATTATTTAATAAGGATGCAGTGGGCATCTAGTATTAGCAAAGACCTGGTACAGAAGTGAGTGGTATGTGAAAATGGATAAGGATGGCCCTTGCCCTCAACGGAGCTGATCAACATGGGAGAATGCAGAGAGCACCTGACCTGTGCCAAACACTGCACAGGGGACTTCCCTGGAGTCTGATTCAGTCTTCAGAACACGTCCATGATGTAGATATTATCCATTTTAGATGTGAAGAAAAAGAGGCTCAGAACTTGCCACCAGAAGTTACAGGGTCCCAACTAAACAGTGCAGCCCAGATTTGCATCCAGGACGTGAGCTTGGACCGCCCCTCCGATGCACACATAAGTCAAGAGAAGGAAAGAAGATGTGAGCAGGGAAAAAACTGCTCAAAAACCATCCACGTGTTTGCTGGGAATCACGATAATGTGTTCATTTGAGAAACTCTCATGACATGACTAGGTCAGCTGACACCTTCAACGTCTGGCTAGGCTCTGAGGTGGACCTACCACTGTCATTCATATTTGTTCCCTAGAGCCTTGATAGTTATGACCTCATGGATTCCCCAAGGCCCCAACAGGTAGGACGGACAACAGTTATATCATCGTGGCTGAGGCCATGGAGTGTTAGTTTGGTGTGATTTGCTTAGTCAGTTAAAAACACAGAGAGAGCTTGTACACCGTGTTGATGCCTTAAGTCAGGAAGCCGGCTTAGATGCTGTCACACCAGACCCCACGTAATCAATCATGCTTTGTGTTGAAGAAACAAAAAAGCGAGTTTTTTTTTCTTGTCTTCCCTTCTGCTGCCTCCTAGTTTCTTGAACTTCCAATTACTCTGTTTGAGCAGCACCTCAACTTGGTTTTGGGATGACTTCAGCAGGGGAGGAGGGACAAGGAGGTTCTGCTTCCCCAAGCACGGCTGGTCCTGCCTGGACCGTCCTCCCTCGTTGCTCAGTGTAGCCATCCACGCATTTCTGGTGGCCAACCGCTCGGTGCCCTTGCCTTCTGCAGCCTGGCTGACAGCTGCATCTTACCCAGCCGCATCCCCTTTCTCCCACACGGACTGTCGTCCTCTCCTCTCCTGCCATTAGAAACAGCACCACGCGCTGAGCCAGCACCATGGTCTCTACAGCAGGACGCCACCCAGGACTGGCTCTGCACTCTGATGTCTTTGCAGACCCATCAGACTCAAGGGGATTTCGATGTCTCAGGGCACCAGGTTACAATCCTAAATGCACTCCTTATAGGATTTCTTTGCTCCAAGGCAAACCTGTTCCTTTCAACCAGGCTGAGCTCTGGACCCAGGGGCTTACTGATTACATCCTGAGTTTGTTTCTCTGACGTACAAAGTGCTCTCATCAGAGTGGCCCCTGGAAGTATGTCTGTGCACCTGTTCATATGAGTGTGAGCTTGTGAGGTGTGGCTGGCTGGCAATAAGGTCCCTTTGTGGAAAAGGCCAAGGGTTTGCTAGGACCGAATGATTCTAGGACTCAGCCCTCTGGCCTGCGAGGACCTATTCCTTGCGAATCCAGGCAAAGGGACACTGACCAGCTCTCACATTTTAATGAGATGCATGACTTCCATTGAAAGTGTCAGATTTTGGCAAAAATAGTAGGTGTTTTTATGTGTTCAGTCATTCAAGTAGTACACATAATGATTTTTAGAAAATTGTCCAGATGGACCTAGCAGAAAGATTTTCTTTTACCGAAAGTAATGTAAAACCACGACACGGAGTAACCTTGGGGTGCGTACAGAAAACGTCCTCCACATGGAGCATCTCTGAGCCTCTGCTCAGCCTCCCCTCCCCACCCCCGGTTCCCCCCAAATCCACACTCACGGCTCAACCCTGGCCCACCCACCTGAGGACCCTCCCTTGCACCCCGAACCCTCACAGGGCTGCTTTCAGCCCGGGTCCTAGAACCGGAAGTGACCAGGGCCCAGTCCCAGCTCCCACGCCGGCCATCTGCCGACTGTGGGTGGATACTTGAACTTCCTAGTGCCGTTTTAATCTGTGAGGTGCAAGGATTACTTCCCAGGTCACAGGGTTCTTCTCGGGACTACTTCAGGACATAGTCCCCGTGACGCAGTAGTGACCGCCCCGTGTTTACCCTCTGGCCGGGGTGGGTCTCTGATGTCTGCGCACGTGATTTCATCTCATCCTCACCACGATCTCCGGAGGTAAAGCCCATGTCTACACGGGGTTTCACACGGAATGAGGCCACGGCTCTCCTCTGGATGGGGACTGCCATGTGCTCTCAGTTTTATTAACACTTAACACGGGTTTTTGTCATCATCTCTACCTGTATGTTGGTCACGCTTCCTCGGACAGACCCGTAGCTCCTTCGGGGAGCATGCCTTCAATCCTGTGCACCTCAGGGCCTCGGGGAGTCTCTGGAGTTCAATACACAGCTACTGACTGACAGAGGGAAAAGTGTGCAGGAGCACATCCAGAAAGGCCGTTGCTGAAGCTCCACGCAGAAGACTTGTCATTATCTGGGTCAAGCATTCATCCTGGGGGGTCAAGACAGCTGGGTCCCACTGCCCGCTCTCCCGCAACTAGCCCTGCAGTCTTAGGAAAAGCAGGTAACCTTCCTGAGCACAGTGTTCTCCCGTGTCAGGTGGAACTGGACTACACCACTCGGGTAGTGTCATTGATTTAAGTGAGGTGGAGCCTCTGGGACAGCCCCCTATGTGGTCCCTGTGTGTTGAGTCTGGGAAAACTCCTCTTATTTAATCCTCCCAACTTTTTGAAGCCTCGTTTTGCCCATGAAGGAGCTCATGATGAGAAAGGTGAAGACAGTTTACTTTATTGCCGTTATACGTGTATAAGTCTGTCTCCATAATTCAACTACTGACTCCATAAGCAAAAAAGACCTCAGTTTTCATGTCTGCATCCTTTCTGGCTCCCACCACGGTGTTTAGCTCCCAGGAGTCACATCATTTGTTTAATCAATCAAAACATAATAAATAAAAATAAAATAACAGCGGCCACAACGAACGGTTAATGATCCTTTAGTATGTTTCAAGCTCTGCGCTAGACATAAGAAATTGAAAAAAAAAATGTTCTGTGTGGTTGAGGAGATCAAAATACAGTAGTTAAAAGTGTTATCCCTGTTTGAGGTTTCAGGTTTAAATATTTTGAATCTTTTCTCAATGCCATACACACACACACACACACACACACACACACACACACACACACACATATATATGGGCATTAACTCATGCTAACATCACCCCTGGCACAGAGCAGGCATTTACATTTTGGTTTCACTTTTACCCTTTGCATTTCAGAAGGTATTGAAAGAAAAACAACAAACTACAATAGTTTGACTCCATCGTATAAATCACTTTTAAACGTGCTTTCCTTGCAGGGGGAATGCTGCTTGTTTATCCACTGAGACATATCAGCAATGTTCTTATCCAATCTGACCCAGCTGTTGAGTACATTCTCAGGGCAGCAAAATGGACTAAAGACACTGGCTTTAAGGATAAATAAAAACGAATGTTGCTGCCCTTCTCTGACTTTTTAAGGCAACAAAGAAACATGTGTAAGAGCCTGTTTTAAGTCCTTTCTAGCAGCCATCCCACTGCAGAAGCGGTTGTTTTAGTCAAAGGGACCTGGCGTTTCTGTCAGTCATAATTCTGTCACTCACCTCTCTGTGTCTACTCTCACCTGAGTAGGTACACTTCTCAAGAGTACTCAGCTAGGGTCAGGTCCCACAAATGTGTGCTGCTTCCAGGACTTTCAGAAAGAGTCATTGTTTAAATCAAACCGTAGTTTTAAAGGTTTACTTAAAGCAATAGCTTCATCTCTTAGTTAAAATTAATGGCTTTGTGAATCCTGTTTTTCAGAAACTGTTCACCACCTATTCTAGTGTGATGAGACCCTTGCATGAGAGAATAAGGAATTTTGTAAGGAGTCCGTTTTGTTCTCAAATGGAAACACATTGACTGCATCTACACCACAGAACAAAGAAGCAAAAAAATCTAAATTCAAGCAATGACATTTTCCTACACAGAACTCTGTGTTTTAATATTATTTATTCATCAAAGATTAGCTTATTTTAAGATGAATTCACTCTTTGTTCTATATTGGAGGCCGAAATAATAAAATGTTAATAAATAAAAACTAGTTGACAAATACTTCATGAGAGGATCACAGCCACCAATTTTTTTTTTTCCAAAGCACACAACAGAGCTTATATCATTTTATTTTTATGATGCTATCTTAATTTGGGGGGGAAGGTTAAATTATTCTGAAAGCTATGAACCATCTACATATTTATTCTTTTTAAAGGTTCTGTGGTGTGTTAGCATCTGTATTGCCAGAAAACAAAATTTTCTTCAAAGTTATTCTTGGGCAGGCCTGGGACTCAACCCATATGTCTCACTGTTAGTTGCAGCTCAAGGCTTTAATTTATGTGACTTGTTCCAAACTTGTCTGCAATGTAATTTGGTTCGGTGAATGTGTGGCGCCACCTGTTGGCGGACCCTCAGAATTTCACTTCCCTTTATCAAAAGACAACGTTTCACAAAAATTGTTTTTTGAGGACCTTCAAGATTTCAGAGCGTATGGGTGAAACTAAATTATTATACTGATTAAATTATTTTATATACAATAACTGAAAAGGCATAATCCTTCCACTTAAGTCCTTGTGTTGGGCGATGTAGCAGAAAAAGACAAAGATGTATTTTTCCATCCACTCTAGCTTTCTCTTAAAATATTTCCCTCGGCTTTTCTTTCTGAGCCGTCTCTCAGGGAAATCAAATCCGTATCTGTGCAGTAGCTCTCAGGAAACAAAGAAAAGGATGCTGGCCCAACAACAAATACAGCACAAAGCTGAGCGTGGCTCTCTGCTCTTCCTTTGGCCATTACCTGAAGACACTAAAGACTAAGCTGTTCCTGGTGGAGAGACGCCCCGGGGAGAATTTCATGGTGCGTGATCCTCAGGTAACAAATAACTTTCAGAAAACACTGACAGCCCTAGCATTTGATCTTTCTCGTCAAACCACGCTAACTCCTAACTCCCCATTTACAAAGTAACCACAGGCACCAACGGCAGAGAAGCTTAGAGTCTTGTCCCTTTCCTGAAAATTAGTGGGAAATCAACAAAAGCAAAATTGCTATTCCTATTGGTATTAAATACCCCAATTCGTATCTTCCTTTGCGTCTCCCCAACAAAAATTGTGGGGCTTGGGTGAGCCACGGAACTGACTTGCGACATTTCTGTTAATCCATCTGCCCAAACGATAGCCACTTCTTCCTTTTTTCATCTTGACTGTGACAAAGAACAGTTGGGCAGCTATTGACGGTGAAGCACAGCAGTCAACTACCTTGTAAATTAGAAGCTGTGGTTGTAAAAACGGATTTGTATATCACCGGGAGTGGAGAGTGTGTCTGCCTTGTAAATTTAATTAAACAGCAGGTGCAAAAATCAGGTCATATGGCTTTGATGTGCCCTGTGCGAGGATGACAACGAGACAATGATTCTAATAGGAAGATATTTGCATACATTTGCATTGGGTAGCAGAGAGCACTGCAGCTCTCACCGACTTTCATATTTAATTTCTAGGAAGTTGAATAAGATTTGAATGAACGCTTTCTGTTTAGACATTGCAGAAAGATACAAGGAAGATTTCAGCACTGAAACAGACCCTGTGGACTGAAGGCTAAGATATCCTGATGTGCGTTTTTGAAATGCAACTGGCCGTACTGGAAACTGGTGTATGTCTAGGAACGGAAGAAAACAGAACTAGCAGAAGAGAGTACAGAAATATATTCTATTTCTATTTTTTAATCTTTTACAGATAGTGTAACAGTGATTAACTCTTCCTTCTTGGACATCTATCCAGGAGGGGTCACAAGGTTCTCTGTGCTCCCCTAGTCACTGCCCTAAAGAAATATGGAAAAAAAGACTTTTCACATACAGCGATTAGCATTTTAGATACATTATTAAAGCAATGTATTTTCCTGCCTTATCGGGTAGACCATACCTTTGATAACAGCAAACCAGAATGTTTAGTATAAACACCATCTTTCCACTCCTTGCGATTGCTTGCTCAGGTATTGGAACATAGTAAATAAACAATCACTGCCAGAAGCCAGCATCACCCAGCATTTGGCACAGGAAAGACTGCACAGGTACAGAGGTACAGTACACTAGCACGGAGCAAAGAGATCCAGGAGAAGTCACCTGGGAGAACCTGACACTCACCTCTCCCCCTCCTGTCTCAGTTTTCTTCAAACCTCCTTCAGAGTTTCCCTGCTCCTCGTCAAGAATTCCCCCACCTCCTTCTGCATCCACCCTGTCTCTCAGGTACGGAGCTTCAGATCTGAGACTGCCCGGTGGGTTGATTCTCATCTTTCGGATCCCCTTTCTTTTCCTGAGTAGAGCTGATGTTATCCCAGGCACAGCACATTTGTGTATTAACTTGGAATTCTACCTCTTTTGTGGACGTTATGATATGATGTCAGATGAAAAGATGTGACTTTGGGTTTCCAGCAAATTTTTTTTACTATTATTTATTGAAACCAAATGCTACCACGTTGTATATTTGGGATACTTCGGAAGAGTCAGCTTTTAAATGGACAATTCTTTAGCTGTGACATCATACTATTTATTCTTTGTCCTAATTAACTTGCGTACAGTTCATCAACGTGGTAAAATATCTTACAGAAAGCAGGAAATCATGTGCTCTTATCTTTAAATATGTTTTTCAGAAACTGACTCTGCTGAATTCCAATTGCTTATCGAACTTCTCATCCTCCCCGCTGTGTTGCAAACTCCATGAGGGCAGGAACTGATTCATTATGTCACCAGTGCCCTTAGTATTTACTCCAGTGTCTGGCATATGGTAGGAGTTGATAAAGATGGATAAATGAGATTGTGAGAAAACTAATGAAGAACAAGTATAGATGTCTAGCCTGGGGGTAGACAGCATGTACCAGGTGCTACGAAAAGGACAAAGAGCAAATGCACATGGTCCCAGCTCCTAAGAGGCAGGTGTTCTGAGAGCACCTTGGCGGGTGCCTGGGGGCAGGATTCTGGAGCCTGGTGTCTGAGGAAAGAATGTTTGCTATGATGCCCTTCGCACCAGCAAGTACTGATAAATAGTTGAGAAATGGAATATTGCCTGTCACGTCAGTAAACAAAGGATGTCACAGTCTCCAGCAATTGCAGCCACCTCCAGCAGGTGAACTGGTGAGCTCTGAGGGAACTCAGGAAGGAACCAAAGAATACCTGCCATCTAGCAGCCATCACACTGCAGCCACTCCCTAAGGTAAGCCCTGCAGAAAGGCAGGAGGTAAAAACACAGGATACTGGGCCCAGATAGCTGAGGTGCATATCAAAGGAATGATCTCAGTGAGCCCAGACTCTTGCATCTTCCCATAGACAGAAAAACGCTAAATTCCTTAACTTGAGAAATCTGGTTTTCTTTTATTAACAGTAATCTTTTGTTCCTACTACCTGCCCTTTGTTGCAAAACTCCTATATATCCTAGCTCCCCCCCTCACCTCCTCAGAGAAGTTTTCTCATGGTTACTTGAGATGCTGCCTCCCAGGCTTGAAGTCCTCTGTATGTCCACCAAATAAAACATAACTCTCAACTTCTAGGTTGTGAATATTTTTTAGTCAATGTGGTGACTGTTGGGTATGAAACCCAATACCTGCTAGATGCTTTGTATCCTTGTAGAATTAGCTGAATAAACTGAACCTGGCTGATTCAAGAAGCAACATCTCATATTGCTTTGTTTTTCATCTGAGGATCCTAAAGAAGGAGGCACTCAGAACTTCTCACCCCAGGCACAGTGTAGCTCAACTTGCAACACTGAGTGCAAGCGGGTCAATGGACTGACCTTCATGGCCTTCAAAGAGTTCACCTGAGGCCCGAGTTGTTAAGAACCCCCAGCTGGTGGCCTTCTCCATGAGCAGCCACCTCCTTCCTTTGCAGAAGGCTAGACATATACTCTTTACTTTTCTTTTTTTTTTTTGAATTTTATGTATTTATTTTTTATACAGCAGGTTCTTATCACTTATCTATTTTATACATATTAGTGTATATATGTTAATCCCAATCTCCCAACATATTATTTTTGAATGTACCATGACCCATGAATAGGAATGAGAAACCCTGGAAGAAGGTTTTCTCCCAATATGGTCAACTGCAGGGGATGACGTTACTCAGCACTGCTCCTTCCCAGATGCAAACGGTGTCTACAGGCTGGTTTCCCCACTGCTTCATCTGCGCCAAAGGCTTTGGAATATTACTCAGCCATTAAAAAGAATGAAATAATGCCACTTACCACAACATGTATGGACCTAGAGATTATCATATTAAGTGAAGTAAGTCAGAGAAAGACAAATATGATACAATTTCACTTATGTGTGGAACCTTAAAAAATGATACAAAATGAACTTATTTACAAAACAGAAACAGACTCACAGACATTGAAAACATATTTATGGTTACCAAAGGGGAAAGGGCGGGGAGGGAAAAATTAGGAGTTTGGGATTAACAGATACACACTAACATATATAAAGTAGATAACCAACGAGCACCTACTATATAGCACAGGGAACTATATTTGATATCTTGTAATAAACTATAATGGAAAAGAATCTGAAAAAGTTATTTATACATATATAACTGAATCACTTTGCTGTAACCTGAAACTAACTCAACATTGTAAATCAACTATGTTTCAATAAAAAAATAAACAAATGAAAACAAAACTGCAGCCTTTCCTGGTTACACAAGGGCCCTCTCCAATCAATGAGCTGCTGCCTAGGGAAACACACACGTCTTTACCCAAGGAAAAATGAGACATCCAAAAACTTGAAGACCTTGGTCTAGAAAGTAGCTCTCTGAAGAACCTAAACCTGATTCCTGAATTTAAAGTGAATGCAACACACGTAGATTAAGTTGCTGTCACAATGAAATAATTGTGGAAAGTCTGTGTTGTATAAGGGTTTACTATTCTTCTTGAAGGATGACTTGTAACACTGTTGAAGAAAATAAAATTAGCTAATGGCCAGATAACATTTACTGCTCACGAGATCCCAAATCCTAAGAGTACTGCATAATTCAGAACAAGCCGGCCAATGAGAGACCTCTGAGTTTCAATTTTCTCATCGGTCAAATAGAGAGCAAGTTGTGAAGATTATAATACATGAGAAAATGTGAGAAGGAAGCCAGGAGTGCTTGGTACAAGCTTCCCTAAAACACCATGGGCAGCACTCTTCCCATACACAGTAGGAGCTGTGAGTGCATGAATAAATGAATGAATGTGCACATTTATAATCTCTGATCCTCAACACATCTCTCATCGTCTTTGCACTAGTCGGTAAGACTCCTGGATCTTCATTTTGGATGTAATTGAATCCAATATGGGCTCTTTGTCAACACTTCCTCAATCCTGTCTTAAGGGCCAGCCTACCCAATTATGGTGGGCCACCTGATGCTTCCGAGGGCTCTTGGGAGGCTGGGATGACATCTGGAAAACACTTAAAAGTGAATGCATCCGGACCCTCTGCACTGTGACAGTAGAGAAGATATGTATTGTGAATCACACACATTGCTGATAGCTGTAGAACTTCTCAGCGGAGGCTCAGACAGTTATGAGTCTTTAGTGGGATGGGTCCTAATGAACTGAAAAGTCAGTGCATTTCTAGAGTAAAGACAGATTTTAAAGAGAGTGTGATACCCTAAGGAATCCTGCTATTCTTGAAACACTAACACTGCTCTCAGGCTGCCTTCCCAAACATTGGCTTTGACAGCTGCATTTTTCAAGCCAAGTCATATCTTCCCATCATGTTCGCATTCAACACTTGTTTTTATCCTCTGCTTTTAACCATCTCATAAGAAAGTGTACTCACTCCGCAGGTTCATTTAATTCAAGGTGACTATTATTTCTATTTTACTTCACAAAATCATTTGGTTTGGGGGAGCTGATTTTCTCTTCTTCCCACAACGATTTTCAACAGGTCTTTTCCAGATGAACAGTTATACAGACACCTGGGTCCACCCCCTGTCTCTGTGATGTACGGCTTCCTTCTCTAAAACTCCATTTGATCTTTTGAGACCTTTAAAATGAAAATTACATTGTGCAGTCACTTACTTATAATTTTGTTCACAATTAGGATTTTAAAAGAGGCGCAGGCAGATTTTTTTTATCACCAGCTTGCTTTACAATCAATGCTCTTACTCAACATGGCCGAGGAGGTGGGGCAAATAGGGTCGCAAAGAGGTTATGGGTTGGAGAGACACGTGTATGTGTGAACAAGCGGATGGGTGTTACTGCGGCTCAGCCCCAAATGCCCATCCCAGGCCCACACACCCTTGCTCCTCACACTGCACTCACATCCCCAGAAATACAGACTACCCCCTCCCCTTTAAGCTGTGGTCACTGGCCTTGCTGTATCTGAAAGTTGTTTCCCCACATGTAGCTGCAAGATAGACAGTGATGTTTCCTCTCTCCCTCCTGGGTGCAAAAACCATGTCATATATCTGTTTCATTTAAGAGTTTAATTGTTATAAGCAAAACACCAGAAAGTTACAAAATAGTCAACATGGGAAATCATAGCATTGTTGTGGTCTTAGTTCCAAGCCCTGTCTCCTCCCTTATTTCAAAAATGAGCTATGGAAAGAGCAATAAGGACTTTTGTCTTCATCTGGCCCCTACCTCTCAGTGTGATTTGAACACGCTAACAGAATGAGAATAATTTGTGGTCAGAATAGAAAATTTGCATCAATAAATATGAATGGCCCCAGCCCATAAAAGAGCAGACTTGATGAGAAGTGGCAGTGGCTGATATGCAACAGACATCATTTCTAGACATCATTGCTATGAAAGACTTGGATGGCAAATATCACACTTTGGATTTCACACTAGTACTGCTGTTTGGGAAGAGAAAATGGTCAAGGATTATTTTTAAAAAATAGGCAAAGCACTCAGTAGGTTGTCTTTGTTCTGTCCATGGTTTCCTTTGCTGTGCAAAAGCTTTTAAGTTTAATTAGGTCCCATTTGTCTATTTTTGCTTTTATTTCCTTTACTTTAGGAGATGGATCCAAAATTATTGCTGCAATTTATATCAAAGAGTGTTATGCCTATGTTTTCTTCTAGCAATTTTATAGTATCCAGTCTTATATTTAGGTTTTTAATCCATTTTGAGTTTATTTTTGTATGTGGTGTTAGAGAATATTTTAATTTCATTCTTTTACATATAGCTATCCAGCTTTCCCAGCACCACTTATGGAAGAGACTGTATTTTCTCCATTGCATATTCTTGCCATCTTTGTCATAGATTAATTGACCATAAGTGCATGGGTTTATTTCTGAGCTCTCTATTCTCTTCCATTGATATATGTGTCTGTTTTTGTACCAATACCATAGAGTTTTGATTACTGTAGCTTTGTAGTATAGTGGGAAGTTAGGAAGCATGATTCCTCCAGCTCTGTTCTTCTTTCTCTAGATTGTTTTAGCTATTCAGGATCTTTTCTGTTTTCCATACAAATTTTTTAAATTATTTATTCTAGTTCTGTGGAAAATGCCACTGGTATTTTGATAGCACTGAATTTGGTAGCATTGAATTTTATCACTGGTATTTAGATTGCATTGAATCTGTAGATTGCCTTGGGTAGTATGGTCATTCTAATAATATTGATTCTTCCAATCCAAGAACACAGTATATCTTCCCATGTGTTTGTGTCATCTTCAGTTTCTTTCATCAGTGTCTTATAGTTTTTCAAGTACAGGGTTTTGCTTCCTTAGGTAGGTTTATTCCTAGGCATTTTATTATTTTCGATGTGATGGTAAATGAGATTGTTCCTTAATTTCTCTTTCTGATAGTCCATTATCAGTATATAGAAATGCAAGAAATTTCTGTATATAAATATTAAATATTTGCAAATGCATAAAAGATAAGGGATTAATACCTAACTTATATAATAGCTCATACACCTCAATATCAAAAAACAAACAGCCTAATTAAAAAATAGGCAGAAGAACTGAATATATATTTTTCCAAAGAGGAAATACAGATGACTAAGAGTCACAAGAAAAGATGCTCAACATTGGCTAATCATCAGGGAAATGCAAATCAAAACCACAATGAGATATCACCTCACATCTGTCAGAATGGCTATCATCAAAAAGAACACAAATAACAAATGCTGGCGAGGATGTGGAGAAATGGGAATCTTGTACACTGTTGGTAGGAATGTAAATTGGTGTAGCCACTGTGGAAACAGTATGGAGGTTTCTCAAAAAAGTAAAAATAAAACTACTCTATGACCCAGCAATTCCACTCCTAGGTATATATCTGAAGAAAACAAAAGCACTAATTTGAAAAGATACATGCACCCCAGTGTTAATAGCAACATTATTTATAGTTGCCAAGATATGGAAGCAACTTAAGTGTCCATCAACAGATGAATGGATAAAGATGTGTATATATACACACACACACACACATATATATATAAATG
>NW_021703775.1:83455890-83586930 GCF_005190385.1 Monodon monoceros
CACATCTTTATCCATTCATCTGTTGATGGACACTTAAGTTGCTTCCATATCTTGGCAATTGTATATATATACATATAAATATGTATATATATATATATATATATATATATACAATTCTTTATATACGTGTGTGTGTGTGTGTGTGTGTGTGTGTGTACAGGGCATACCCTGCTCTTCCAGCCTGCATAACTGCAGTTCACACAGCAAAGAAAACCCTGGAACCAAGAGTCATAGACACATGGACGTGGATGGTGTGTGGTTGAGGTGCATGAGGGTGAGAGGTGTAGAGGAAACACAGAAGAACACCCATAACATCTACTACAAAACTTCTGTGTAAGTTTTGAAAAAAATTATCCACTGGAAGTAGCAGGACAGGTATCCTTCTTAACCAAGTTAAACATAAAATGACTTTTAGCATGAATGAGACAATAATGAAGTTAGGGCAAGTTCATTTTGCTATTCCTATACATTATTAAAATGTCCCAAAAATGGAACATTGAGTGTTCAACCCAACTCCTAGAATCCTCTTGAAACACATAAGGAAATGAACTCTAACAAATGAGTCCCTATGTACTTTCTCTTTCTTCCCTCCTCCTTTCCTTCTTCCTTTCTTATGAATGTCAGAGAAAGGGACTAATATTCATATTTTGAAAAGTCACAATACATTCATCATATATACCAGATTTTGTAAAACTGTCCAAAACTTAATTTTTCTGTGATTCTACTTGACCTTGTTTTCAGTTCATTACATATATGCTCATCATCAATAACCTGAAATCATTTGACCATTTTTTAATTATCATGGTTAATTTTGTTAGATACATATTATAGACAGGCATTATTCTAAGCCCATTTAATGGATTAGTTGATTCCTACAGAAAGCTATGAGATGGAGAGCAACATTAGTCTCAGACAAGAAAAGGTTGAGTGCAGCCCACGTTCACAGAGCCACTGCGTGGCACGGCTCGGATCTAAACACAGGAAGCCTAGATCCAGAATCTGTTCTTCACCACTTCATTCCGGTTCCTAACCAATGACTAAGAATCTTTGTGGCCATCAGTTGTCACAATGTGCTGTATACAGAAGGACCTTGAAGGATGTGGGATTTGTTTTCATGAACGTGGCTTCAGACAATTACACTTGCTCACCTCTGCACCTGCTTTTTGGTGTCAGTTTCCTTTGTTCCTCTTCATTTTCTGCCATTGTTAGTAGGCATTCTCTTTAAGGACCTAATATTGAGAAAGCCCCATTTGACAGAATTTTGTGTTAGAACAGTCATAATTTCATTTCCCAAAGAGCAGCAAGCATGGTATTTGTAACAACTATTGGGGGATTCTTTTAAGACATTTTTTGTTTTACTTTTGTGTTCACATCTAGTCTTCAGTGTTAAAGTGAACAACCACAGTTTCTGGATGACAAAAATGAAGGGTTTGAAAATAATATTCATGAAAATTTAATTTGAGCAGAGATCCAAATTTAATTAACAATATAAAGAAAACCCATAAAATATCCCACAAGAAATTACGCTATATGAGATAACACTTTCTCCATCTCATTGATAGTTGCATCTACAGTGTTTAGAGTAGGGCCTGGCTCTTATTATGGATTCACGAAGTATTTTTATTAAATGTTTTATTTCAGTGCACCATTAGATTTACAGAAAATTGTAAAACTAGTACAGTGATCTCACATATCTTCCATTCCAAGTTTCCCCTATTATTAACATCTTACGTTAGCAATGGCATATTTGTTACAATTAATGAATTGTTTTGAGCTAACATTGATACATTAGTATTAACTAAAGTCCATAGATTATTCGGATTCCCTTAGTGTTTACCTAATGTCCTTTTTCATGTTTTAGGATTCGTAGTAGCATGTCACATGACATTTAGTTGTAATGCCTCCTTAGGTTCTTCTTGGCTGTGACAGTTTTTCAGACTTGCCTTGTTTTGATGATCTTATCAGTTTTGAGGAGTACTGGTAAAGTATTTTGTAGAATGTTCCTTATTTGGGATTTTTTCTGACTGATTCTTCCCTGATGAGACTGGGATTGTGTGCTTTGGGGGTAAGATCACAGGGGTAAAGTACCATTTTCATCACGTCTTATAAGTGGTAAAAGCTATCAATGTGACTTATCACTGGTCATGCTGACCTTGAGCACTTGGCTGAGGTCAAGGTTGTCAAGTTTCTCCTCTGTAGAATTAATCTCCACCCCACTCCCACACTTCCCCCACTTAAATTGTCCCTTTTGAAAGGAAGTCACTCTGTGCAGCTCACAACAAAGGGATGGAAGGTTCTGCTGCACATCCTTGATAGTGAAATACCTGCATAAATTCTTTGGAATTCTTCTACAGTGGGAACTTGTCTTTTCTCCCCCATTTTTTAATTATTCAATTATTTATTTGTATCAGTAAGGATTCATGAATATTTATTGAACACTTTGGTTTATATTATTTACTCGAATTTTTCCAGGATTAGTCATCAGGAGTCCTTTCATTTGGCTTGTGTCACCATCATGGTGGGGTTTTTGGTTTTATTTTAGCCCTTTCTTATTTTCTCGTACTACAAAATGCTCTAGGCTCACCTTGTATATTTTCTTCCCTGGCCCTAAAAATCAGACATTTTTCCAAGGAGCTCTTGGTCCTTTTATCGAAGGATGGTTTTAGAAAACAAGGTCTGGGCGCTAGGTGTGCTTGTTGCTTCTGGAACGTCATTCCTCAACACCATCTTAACTGATTGAGCAAGAAAAAAACATGTGTACTAGCTCATGTGTATTTCTATATCTGTAAATATTTCTATAGGTACCATGTGTATCTTTAGGCAGTATATTTTGATGAAGCTTATAGGGAGAAATTTTAGAGGTTAATAAATAATAAACATAGAGACCTTCAAGGTGGTGGAAGAGTAAGACACGAAGATCACCTTCCTCCCCACAGATACACCAGAAATACATCTACATGTGGAACAACTCCTACAGAACACCTACTAAACTCTGGCAGAAGACCTCAGACTTCCCAGAAGGCAAGAAACTCCCCACGAACCTGGGTAGGGCAAAAGAAAAGAGAATAAACAGAGATAAAGGAATAGGGATGGGACCTGCACCAGTGGGAGGGAGCTGTGAAGGAGGAAAGGTTTCCACACACTAGAAGCCCCTTCGCGTGTGGAGACTGCGGGTGGTGGAGGGGGAAGCTTCGGACCCACTGAGGAGAGCACAGCCACAGGGGTGCGGAGGGCAAAGCGGGGAGATTCCAGCACAGAGGATCAGTGCCGACCGGAACTCACCAGCCTGAGAGACTTGTCTGCTCACCCGCCAGGGCGGGCGGGGCTGGGAGCTGAGGCTCGGGCTTCAGTTGGAGCGCAGGGAGAGGACTGAGGTTGGCGGCGTGAGCACAGCCTGCAGGGGGTCAGTGCACCACGGCTAGCGGCAGGGAGTCCTGGAAAAAGTCTGGAACTGCCTAAGAAACAAGAGACGATTCTTTAGGGGTGTACGAGGAGAGGGGATTCAGAGCACTGCCTAAACAAGCTCCAGAAATGGGCATGATCCGTGGCTATCAGTGTGGACCCCAGAGACAGGCATGAGACGCTATGGCTTCTACTGCCATCACCAAGAAGCCTGTGTGCGAGCACAGGTCACTGTCCACATCTCCCCTCCCGGAGCCTGTGCAGCCCGTCACTGCCAGGGTCCCGTGATCCAGGGACAACTTCCCCGGGAAAACACACAGTTTGCCTCAACTGCTGCAACGTCATGTAGGCCTGTGCCACCACAGGCTCGCCCCGCATTCCGTACCCCTCCCTCCTCCCTGCCTGAGTGAGCCAGAGCCCCTAAATCAGCGGCTCCTTTAACCCCGTCCTGTCTGAGCAAAGAACAGACGTCCTCAGGTGACCTACACACAGAGTCGGGGCCAGATCCAAAGTTGAAACCCAGGAGCTGTGGGAACAAAGAAGAGAAAAGGTAATCTCTCCCAGCAGCCTCAGGAGCAGAGGATTAAATCTCCACAATCAACTTGATGTACCCTGCATCTGTGGAACACCTGAATAGACAACGAATCATCCCAAATTGAGGCGGTGGAATTTGGAAGCAACGATATATATATATATTTTTTTTCCTTTTTCTCTTTTTGGAAGTGTGTATGTGTATGCTTCTGTCTGTAATTTTGTCTGTATAGCTTTGCTTTTACCATTTGTCCTAGGGTTCTGTCTGTCCATTTTTTTTTCTTTCTTTCTTTTCTCATTACTTTTTAATTTTTAAATTTTTAATAATTATTTTAATAACTTTCTTTTCTTTTCTTTCTTTCTTTCTTTCTTTCTTTCTTTCTTTCTTTCTTTCTTTCTTTCTTTCTTTCTTTCTTTCTTTCTCCCTTTTCTTCTGAGCCGTGTGGATTACAGGGTCTTGGTGCTCTGGCTGGGTGTCAGGCCTGTGCCTCTGTGGTGGGAGAGCCGAGTTCAGGACATTGGTCCACCAGAGACCTCCTGGCTCCACATTATCAAATGACGAAAATTCTCCCAGAGATCTCCATCTCAATGCTAAGACCCAGCTCCACTCAACGACCAGCAAGCTGCAGTGCTGGACACCCTATGCCAAACAACTAGCAAGAGAGAAACACAACCCCATCCGTTAGCAGAGAGGCTGCCTAAAATCATAATAAGGTCACAGACATGCCAAAACACACCACCGGAAGTGGTCTTGCCCACCAGAAAGACAAGATCCAGCCTCATCCACTAGAACACAGGCACTAGTCCCCTCCACCAAAAAGCCTACACAACCAACTAAACCAACCTTAGCCACTGAGGGCAGACACCAAAAACAACGGGGACTACAGACCTGCAGCCTCCGAAAAGGAGACCCCAAACACATTCAGATAAGCAATATGAGAAAGCAGAGAGAAACACACAGCAGATAAAGGAGCAAGGTAAAAACCCACCAGACCAAACAAATGAAGAGGAAATAGGCAGTCTACCTGAAAAAAAATTCAGAGTAATGGTAGTAATGATGATCCAAAATCTTGGAAATAGATTGGAGAAAATACAAGAAATGTTTAACAGGGACCTAGAAGAACTAAAGAGCAAACAAACAATGAACAGCACAATAAATGAAATTAAAAATTCTCTAGAAGGAATCAATAGCAGAATAACTGAAGCAGAAGAACGGATAAGTGACCTGGAAGATAAAGTAGTGGAAATAACTACTGCAGGGCAGAATAAAGTAAAAAGAATGAAAACAATTGAGGATAGTCTTGGAAACTTCTGGGACAACATTAAATGCACCAACATTTGAATTATAGGGGTCCCAGAAGAAGAAGAGAAAAAGAAAGGGACTGAGAAAATATTTGAAGAGATTATAGTTGAAAACTTCCTTAATATGGGAAAGGAAATAGTCAATCAAGTCCAGGAAGTGCAGGTCCCATACAGGATAAATCCAAGGAGAAATACACCCAGACACATATTAATCAAACTATCAAAAATTAAATACAAAGAAAAAATATTAAAAGCAGCAAGGGAAAAGCAACAAACAACATACAAGGGAAAACCCTATAAGGTTAACAGCTGATCTTTCAGCAGAAACTCTGCAAGTCAGAAGGGAGTGGCAGGACATATTTAAAGTGATGAAAGTGAAAAACCTACAAACAAGATTACTCTACCCAGCAAGGATCTCATTCAGTTCGATGGAAAAATTAAAACCTTTACGGATAGGCAAAAGCTAAGAGAATTCAGCACCACCAAACCAGCTTTACAACAAAAGTTAAAGGAAGTTGTCTGGGCAGGAAACACAAGAGAAGGAAAAGACCTACAATAACAAAGCCAAAACAATTAAGAAAATGGTAATAGGAACATACATAGCGATCATTACCTTAAATGTAAATGGATTAAATGCTCCAAGCAAAAGACATAGACTGGCTGAATGGATACAAAGATAAGACCCGTATATATCCTGTCTACAAGAGACCCACTTCAGACCTAGGGACACATACAGACTGAAAGTGAGAGGATGGAAAAAGTTATTCCATGCAAATGGAAATCAAAAGAAAGCTGGAGTAGCAATTCTCATATCAGATAAATTAAACTTTAAAATAAAGACTATTACAAGAGACAAAGAAGGACACTACAAAATGATCAAGGGATCAATCCACGAAGAAGATATAACAATTGTAAATATTTATGCACCCAACACAGGAGCACCTCAATACATAAGGCAAATGCTAACAGCCATAAAAGGGCATATCAACAGTAACACAATCATAGTAGGGAACTTTAACACCCCGCTTTCACCAATGGACAGATCATCCAAAATGAAAATAAATAAACACAAGCTTTAAATGATACATTAAACAAGATGGATTTAATTGATATTTATAGGACATTCCATCCAAAAACAACAGAATACACTTTCTTCTCAAGTGTTCATGGAATATTCTCCAGGATAGATCATATCCTGGGTCAAAAATCAAGCACTGGTAAATTTAAGAAAATTGAAATCATACAACTATGTTTTCCAAACACAACACTATGAGACTAGATATCAATTACAGGAGAAAAATCTGTAAAAAATACTAACACATGGAGGCTAAACAATACACTACTTAATAACAAAGAGATCACTGAGGAAATAAAAAAAAAATACCTAGAAACAATTGACAATGAAAACACAATGACTGAAAACCTATAAGTTGCAGCAAAAGCAGTTCTAAGAGAGAAGTTTACAGCAATACAATCCTACCTCAAGAAATAAGAAACGTCTCAAATAAACAACCTAACCTTACACTTAAAGCAATTAGAGAAAGAACAAAAAAAACCCAAAGCTAGCAGAAGGAAAGAAATCATAAACACCAGATCAGAAATAAATGAAAGAGAAATGAAGGAAACAATAGCAAAGATCAATGAAACTAAAAGCTGGTTCTTTGAGAAGATAAACAAAATTGATAAACCATTAGCCAGACTCATCAAGAAAAAAAGGGAGAAGACTCAAATCAATAGAATTAGAAATGAAAAAGGAGAAGTAACAACTGACACTGCATAAATACAAAGGATCATGAGAGATTACTACAAGCAACTATATGCCAAAAAAATGGACAACTTTGAAGAAATGGACAAATTCATAGAAAAGCACAACATTCTGTAACTAAACCAGGGAGAAATAGAAAATATAAACAAACCAATCACAAGCACTGAAATTGAGACTGTGATTAAAAATCTTCCAACAAACAAAAAGCCCAGGACCAGATGGCTTCACAGGCGAATTCTATCAAACATTTAGAGACGAGCTAACACCTATTCTTCTCAAACGCTTCCAAGATACAGCAGAGGGAGGGACACTCCCAAACTCATTCTACTAGGCCACCATCACCCTGACACCAAAACCATACAAAGATGTCACAAAGAAAGAAAACTACAGGCCAATATCACTGATGAACATAGATATAAAAATCCTCAATAAAATGCTAGCAAACAGAATCCAACAGCATATTAAAAGGATCATACACCATGACCAAGTGGGGTTTATCCCAGGAATGCAAGGATTCTTCAATATAGGCAAATCAATCAATGTGATACACCATATTAACAAATTGAAGGAGAAAAACCATATGATCATCTTAATAGATGCAGAAAAAGCTTTCAACAAAATTCAACACCCATTTATGATAAAAAAAAACCTCCAGAAAGTAGGCACAGAGGGAACTTACCTCAACATAATAAAGGCCATATATGACAGAAACACAACCAATATCATTCTCAATCGTGAAAAACTGAAACCATTTCCACTAAGTTCAGGAACAAGACAAGGTTGCCCACTCTCACCACTATTATTTTGGAAGTTTTAGCCACAGCAATCAGAGAAGAAAAAGAAATAAAAGGAATCCAAATCGGAAAAAAAGAAGTAAAATTGTCAGTGTTTGCAGATGACATGATACTATATTTAGGGAATCCTAAATGTGCTACCAGAAAACTACTAGAGCTAATCAGTGAATCTGGTAAAGTAGCAGGATACAAAATTAATGCACAGAAA
The DNA here is from genome assembly GCF_005190385.1 of Monodon monoceros. NCBI lineage: Eukaryota > Metazoa > Chordata > Mammalia > Artiodactyla > Monodontidae > Monodon > Monodon monoceros. The sequence goes on from NW_021703775.1 coordinate 83,463,893, forward strand.
TCTCTTGCTTTCCTATACACAAATGATGAAAAATCTGAACGAGAAATTAAGGAAACACTCCCATTTACCATTGCAATAAAAAGAATAAAATACCTAGGAATAAACTTACCTAAGGAGACAAAAGACCTGTATGCAGAAAACTGTAAGACACTGATCAAATAAATTAAAGATGATACAAACAGGTAGAGAGATATACCATGTTCTTGGATTGGAAGAATCAACATTGTGAAAATTACTATACTAGCCAAAATAATCTACAGATTCAAACTATCAGTGGCATTTTTCACAGAACTAGAACAAAAAATTTCACAATTTGTATGGAAACACAAAAGACCCTGAATAGCCAAAGCAATCTTGAGAAAGAAAAACAGAGCTGGAGGAATCAGGCTCCTGGACTTCAGGCTATACTACAAGGCTACAGTAATCAAGACAGTATGATAATGGCACAAAAGCAGAAATATAGATCAATGGAACAGGATAGAAAGCCCAGAGATAAACCCACGCACATATGATCACCTTACCTTTGATAAAGGAGGCAAGAATATACAATGGAGAAAAGACAGCCTCTTCAATAAGTGGTGCTGGGAAAACTGGACAGCTATATGTAACAGAATGAAATTAGAACACTCCCTAACACCATACACAAAAACAAACTCAAAATAGATTAAAGACCTAAATGTAAGGCCAGATACTATAAAACTCTTAGAGGAAAACATAGGCAGAACACTCTATGACATAAATCACAGCAAGATCCTTTTTGACCCACCTCCTAGAGAAATGGAAATAACAAAAATAAACAAATGAGACCTAATGAAACTTAAAAGCTTTTGCACAGCAAAGGAAACCATAAACAAGACAAAAAGACAACCCTCCGAATGGGAGAAAATAGTTGCAAATGAAGCAACTGACAAAGGATTAATCTCCAAAATTTACAAGCTGTTCATGCAGTTCAATATCAAAAAAAAAAACAACCCAATCCAAAAATGGGCTGAAGACCTAAATAGACATTTCTCCAAAGACAATATACAGATTGCCAACAAACATGTGAAAGAATGCTTAACATCACTAATCATTAGAGAAAGGCAAATCAAAACTACAATGAGGTGTCACCTCACACCAGTCAGAATGGTCATCATCAAAAAATCCAGAAATAGTAAATGCTGGAGAGTGTGTGGAGAAAAGGGTACCCTCTTGCACTGTTGGTGGGAACGTAAATTGATATAGCCACTATGGAGAACAGTATGGTGGTTCCTTAAAAAACTTAAAATAGAACTACCATATGACCCAGCAATCCCACTACTGGGCATATACCCTGAGAAAACCATAATTCAAAATGTGTCATGTACCACAATGTTTATTGCAGCTCTATTTACAGTAGCCAGGACATGGAAATAACCTACGAGTCCATCAACAGATGAATGGATAAAGAAGATGTGGCACATATATACAATGGAATATTACTCAGCCCTAAAAAGAAATGAAATTGAGTTATTTGTAGTGAGGTGGATGGACCTAGAGTCTGTCATACAAAGTGGAGTAAGTCCGAAAGAGAAAAATAAATACCGTATGCTAACACACATATATAGAATCTAAAAAAAAAATGGTTATGAAGAACTTAGGGGCAAGACAGGAATAAAGACGCAGGCATATAGAATATACTTGAGGACACGGGGAAGGGGAAGCTGGGACGAAGTGAGAGAGTGGCATGGACATATATACACTACCAAATATAAAATAGATGGCTAGTGGGAAGCAGCCGCATAGCACAGGGAGATCAGCTCGGTGCTTTGTGACCACCTAGAGGGGTGGGCTAGGGAGGGTGGGAGGGAGACGTAAGAGGGAGGAGATATGTGGATGTGTGTATATGTATGGCTCATTCACTTTGTGATACAACAGAAACTAACACACCTTTGTAAAGCCATTATACTCCAATAAAGATAAACATAGAGGAGAAAGAGAGAGAGAGAGAGATAAGAAACCCAACTTCTAAAGTGAATACTCCGAAGCTAAAGGTGAAGAGAGAGACTTGAGAAAATGCTGATGATACTGCAAAATACACAGAGATCATAGCAGTAAATAGAAGAGCAGATTACACCCTACAGTAGAGTACAGTGCACAGGTCTCCATGAAAAGCTGGCACGTAGCAGGACTAAGATGCACCAGGACACAAAGTCACAGGTCTGCTTAATTCAATTTGGTGAATTCCTTACATATATGTGGATAAGCTCTGACCTGTTTATTGCAAGGCAGGCAGATGTGTAGAAAGTGGGAAAATGTCAAGAGAGAGCTACTTTGCATGGCAAAGCAGACACAAACTTGAAGGCAGCACCGATGGCTTCCACTATAGAAGTTGTCTAGAAGAACATGAGGAAAAGTGAACCGTGCTCAGCGAATAGAGAGGGTTGTGGGATAACGTCTAAGCAGCAGGCTCCCTTTGTGGCCATTTTGCCACAAAGGTAAGAAAGCCTGGAGTGTGAGGTGCTCAGGGGGAGGGCAGCCAGTGGCAAGGACAGAGCAGATAGAAGGTAAACAGAAAAGAAAATGAAAACCCAAACTTCTTAAAAGGCAGTAGTTTAAAAAGAAGCACCTTTCTGTCTGCAGAATGGGTATTTGTCAGCATGTGGTCTTGGCAGGAAAAAAAATTCAGAGAAAGTGTGCTAGTGTTTGAAGAGGCACACGTCACTCACCAACAGGAGGGGCCACCTCCATGAAGTCGGGGTGTTCACGGCAAACACCCTGAAGCCACCAACCATGGGGATGACTTCTCCCTGCATTTCCCGGAGTGGATGGGACCACAGCCTCTCTTGGAAAACAGTTTGATTGCAGGCCGTTGCTACAGAAAAGTTGTCCCCACTTTACGGCCTGTTAAACCTTGAGACTCTGATAGCCTTAGAAGCAAACGGGTAGGGATCTAAGGGGAATATAAACTAAATACCTGATTTCTGGTATAAATGGGGAAACAGTGAGTTTGGGGGCATCTCATTTTGCTTCTCCTATACACATTCAAAATCTCTCCTAAATTTCAAATTTTAGCATTTATTACTCTAGAGCATTTCTGGAAACATACTTGACAAATTATTTGATTGAAGTGCCCATTTCCACATGATCTTTTATTTTATTTATTTTTGCGTACGCGGGCTTCTCACTGTTGCGGCCTCTCCCATTGCAGAGCACAGGCTCTGGACGCGTAGGCTCAGTGGCCATGGCTCATGGGCCCAGCCGCTCTGCAGCATGTGGGATCCTCCCGGACTGGGGCATGAACCCGTGTCCCCTGCATCGGCAGGCGGACTCTCAACCACTGTGCCACCAGGGAAGCCCTCCACATGATCTTTTAAAAGAAGGTGGAATGATAAGCCTAATCCATATCAATTCCAGTCGTGCTCTGAAGCAAACAGAAACAGTAAAGTGTGCAGTCGTTCTCATCCAAGTCAGCTCAAAGGATACATGTGATTAACGTGATAGCAGGAGCCTCTAACTAGATGTCTAATCATAGTGGAGGGCCTGGAACGAACCCCATAAGAAATCATAGCACTCATGTTACACGGCCTCACACAGGGAGTCCTTCTCCATCTGGCAACAGCCAAGACAAAGCTGATCCAAGTTCCCTGCAAAGGGATGAGCTACGTCCCTGGGGGTAAGGGAAATACATGTGCTGATGGCCAGCTATTCCACTAAGTGCTTCACTCATATTACTTCCCTAATCGTTAATACACCCTTGCAAGGTAGGTATTAGTGCCCCCATTTTACAGGTGAGGAAGCTGAGACCTGGAGAAGTCTAAACGGCAGAGCAGGGATTCAATTCTAAGTCAATCTTATCCCCCAAAGTCACGTTTTTTTGCTTTTTTTTACTGCATTGTCTCCCAAGTGTTTCTCTTCTCTACCATTTTGCTTCTTAATTATTTTCTCTTGAGGAAATCCCCAAACAGGAGGCAGCACACCTCCATTCTCTGATGAGTCGTTGCATGCATACATAAATGCAAGTCAGCATTAGTCCTCCCAAAATGCCAATAACAAACTGTTTACCTGTAAACTAAAGGCCAAGAGAAAAAGGGTGCACTTGGGTTTCTACTTACATTTATATTTAAAATGTTGGTGAATCCAAGTATTTGCCCTTTCTTGTCTAACTTTCAGTCTCTGAATAACACTGTGTTCTAAACCCAGGCTCAACCCCAGTCTCTCCTCACAGCCACACCCAGCTCTGGGCTTTGGCAGTAGTGCTCCTCTTAAACAGACTATCTTAAAGTCTGAAAAAAAAAACAAAAAACGCTGAGCTCTTTCCTGTGTTGAGGAAGCCTCAGGTCACTTACAGTGGTCTAGCTCTTCAGTCCAGCATGAACTGATTACAACCGCAGGAACCTGGCTGCTGGGGTCCACAGTCTCTTGATGCTTTAGGTAAACTGGCCGTAAACCCCAGTATCAAAACCTCGACAGAACACCACACTTTCTGTGTTTCGCATCTCTCATCGGGTCCCCTAATATTTGTGAGTCAGAGAAAGGAGCTGCACCCAGATGCAGCTCCCCCTCTCTCTGACTCTTTCTGGGCCTCTTCCTTTCCATCCTTCTCACCATTGCCCTCACTCTTTTCACTCTCCCCTCCCCCTACAGAAACTTCTCTTTCTTTTTTTTTTTTTTTTTTTTTTTATAAATTTTATTTATTTTTGGCTGCGTTGGGTCTTCGTTACTGCGCACGGAGCTTTCTCTGGTTTTGGAGATCGGCGGTTACTCTTCGTTGCGGTGCACTGGCTTCTCATTGTGGTGGCTTCCCTTGTTGCAGAGCACAGGCTCCAGGCGTGCGGGCTTCAGTAGTTGTGGCACGCGGGCTGAGTTGCTCCACGGCATGTGGGATCCTCCCGGACCAGGGCTCAAACCCACGTTCCCTGCACTAGCAGGCAGGTTCTTAACCACTGCGCCACCAGGGAAGCCCCATTCTCTTTCTTTTTTAAAAAAATTTATTTTACTGAAGTATAGTTGATTTACAAACTTTTCTTTCTTAATCAGACTCTTGGTAACTCAGTGGCTAAGCCACGTGGTTTATCAGAAATATTTCCTATTCTTTTTATTCCCAAATCCCAACAGTGTTATTCCTAAGATAAATTCTGATAAATAAAATTAGGTCTAGAGAAAACCAATGGAAAAGTAAAATTATCATGTATCAGAAGATTATAAAAGATGGGTTTTAGCAATGTTTCCAGGATTCTGCATTATCACTGACCTAAAATGCCACTGGTATTATACTTTTTAATACTTGTTAATGAGCCCAAAACCCGTTCCAGTAGCAGTTGGATCAGCTTGTTTTCTTGCTTCTCATCTGCCTTCATTTGTTGCATGCTGGACTGAGCTGTCACATGTTTGGAATGTCAATAGTAGAAAACATGTCAATACCATTTTTAAATGGGGGAAAGGACACCTATGATGCCAGCTTCATAATTCAAAGAACTTTATTTTTTTTTTTCCTTCCCTGGTGGTTTTCTTTTCAATGCCTTCCATCAATTTCCTCAATACTTACAGAAGACATCCAAACAATATATAGCCGTTCAAAGCCCAACATAATCCTGCTAAAATATTAAGGTCTTTCCCCCATTATTCCCACTCATGAATCCCTCAGACTTGTTAAATGGCTGGCTCTGGTTTTTCTACATATTTCCATATTTTACTCAATCCTTACTCTTTTCCAGCTAAATAAAATGTTGACCGTATCTTTTATAAAACTCTCCAAGAGCACATCTCGAACTTGCAATGCTCATTTCCTCGGTCAGAATGCATGGTGCTGGTGTTTGTTATCATGATTGCAATGATCACTGCCAATATTAACACTTAATGGACACTTAAAATGTTCCAAACACAAGGACAATATATGTATTATGTCATTTAATGCTTATAAAATAAAATGAGGTAAGTACTATTTTTATTAATGTTATTTTTTTTTTATAAAGTAGTCACACACACAAGGACACAGTAAGACATACAGTGGATAAGGATCTGTACCAGGACTTAAACCCACATCTGTCTCACTCTTAACCATTATCTACATCACCCCCTCTGAAACCAATAGTTTCTCTGTCTTGGCAAATGCTTTTCTCTCTGCTTGAACCTCGTTCTTGCTTCATCCATTCTTACCGATCCTTCAAGGCCCAGTTCAGCCCCCATAGCCCCCGAAACCTACTCGTGCTCAGGTTTATTTGGAGAGCCACGTGTCTGCTCACAGGGAACACTGTTCCAGTTCCTTTCACAGCCCTGACCACTCTGTATTGTAACTGTGTGTGTTCACTGCCCATGTGGCCAGTTTTCTACTGACAGTAGAACTCTCCCTCAGCATTCAATGAGATTTTTCCCCATTGACAGAACACAGGGCTCAGGTCGGATGTACCTAGTGACCCACTCTCCATGCTTCTGGACTGTACCGAATAGTTTCCCCCCAAGGGAGGAGCATCTGTGATGAGGCACACAAGGGCCGTTTCAGCAGATTGAAACCTGAGACAGTCTCAGGGCCATCTGATGATCCCTTTGCCCCTGAAGGATGAGGCTGACATTAATGCAGTTCGGGCTAATCCCTGGGGCAACCGATCCTGTGATGAAGGGGAGAGACGGTGACTGTTGAATGACGGGAAACTCCATTAACTATGGAGATGGTTGGGGGACACCAGCCTGTGCGGTAAAAGCACATGTAAGGTCACTGCAACCTCCATGGACAGAAACACGGGACAAGGTGAGGATGTGGCTCCTTACCCAGAACGCTACTGCTAAGGTGCTGCCTTCATGCAAAGAGTACTTGGAAAACAAAGAGGAGAAAAGCACAAATATAGTTGGCCCCCGGACCAAGCATAGAACCAAGAACCGTGGCCTTTGCATGAATTTCTCTGCGCTATAATATGATTTTTTTTAAAAAAGTCTACCTTATGCTCTTTTCTCACCTCGTACTTCTGTAAATTGGATGTATTGGGACAGAAAAAGGTAAGATTGAAGAGGGTTATGGACACAGGGATGGGGGACAGAGGTGGTGCTGGGTCTCATCTACCTGTCCCGCTGCCTTGGGATGAAAATTAACGTATGTCAGGGAGTGTCTACCCGTATAATTTTAAATGAAGTGGAAGCAGCTGTTGCTCTGAATTCTTTTCAACCCAAGCCCCCAAAAAGACAGTTTAAATTCTTTTTTTTTTTTTTTCCTGAGTCAGTGACGTAGCCTAAAATCCTAGGCACTTTTTTGTTTGTTTTTCCAACCTGTGCTGAGAAACTTGCTGTCTGAGGAAATCTTCCATCTCTGAAAGGGCTCCAGGGAAAGACAAAGAAAAGTAGAGTAAACTGAGGTTTAACTACATGACAACTATTTCATTTTTGTTTATTTTTTTTCCTCTAAGATTTTAGAGAAAAAATATTCAGGGTTCCTCACTGCATGTACAAAAATAAATGCAATTGAATATGAAATGTCCAACTCCTTTCCCATAAGAAGATTCCAAGTACACAAGTTCATTTCATACTCTGACCCTAACTTCAGATAGATTTTTTAGAATATAAGAAAAAAAGTGTTCCAGTAAGAAGGTTAATTTCCTATGACCCAAATGAATGCCACTGAGGCAAGTTAGCAAATTCATTTCTATATCTAGGAGCCCCAGATCTTGAAACTGAAGGGCATGGAAATTGATTGTATTAATTCCTAAAAGAAGTGCCAGTTACAAAAAATGAGGCTTTATATTCTGTAAAGCTTTAAACTGTATGGTACTTAATCGTGCCTGTGTGATGGTGCAGTTCCCAATTCTACATAATTAAGTATAGGAGGGAAGTGGCTACTGGATTCTGCCTCAGTATTGAACAAGAAAAAAAAAGAATCTTTATAGCCCTCAAATAAATGCTGAAAGGCAATTGCTCTTGAGAAAGGAAAGTATGCAGGTAGTTAGATGTGTTCAAATAGGGCAGTGTATTCCTGAATGAATTAACTCATCTCTCTGGGTATTTATCTTAATCCATAAAATTGGGACGGTAAATCAAACTCAGTGAGAAATAGTGAGAATTCAATAACTATTTTAATGTCTGTCAGTCATCTATTGTCATACATGCAGCCCAGTTTGCACATGATGGATATCGATTTCCAGAGTTTAGCACTTTTAAGTGTTCCTCTTCCCAAAAGCTTTAATTTAGCAAAGGAAAGTTGCACGTCCAGCCGCATGGTACATTAGCATTGAATTCCCCTTCACAATGGCCTCACAAATCCATTTTATCCTTACTATTAAATACACATCACCATGACCGGACTCACACAAAGAACAACTTACCCACTGGCCAGCTCTCCTGACAATTAAAGAAAGATAGGGAAGGAGACCAGAGATTTTGTTTTCAGGTTTGTTTTTTGTTTGTTTGTTTGTTTTAATAAACTGTACTGGATGCCCTTTCTAGCAAAGAAATGATGTCCAAATGCTCTGAAAGGAACCTTGACCCAAAGTCCCACTGGGTGAATTACATTCTTTTCTAACTAACTGCAGGGGAGAGAGGATAAGGACTGTTATGATCCATGGAGGAGCCATGGGGAGGTTGGAAGAACAGATACCACGATGAGCTTCCAATGACAGATCGCCTCCCGTGGGTCTACCGTGCCTGTTCTCTGGCAGGAAATGGCTCACGTTTTGTCCGCACGCCTGCAGACCTCAGGCCTTCACTTCAACATGTTGACTCCGCCTTGAATGGTCCCCACATGTGCCAATATAAGGTCAGTTGTTCAATGATTAAGACTGTTTTCTGTGGTTTTCTTAGTTTGAGTGTGTACATAGGTTCTGAGTCCAACACATTTCCTCTGGTCAGCATTTAAGTTTACACCTTCCTTAAAGCAAGTCCTCCCCTCAGAATCCTTGTTTTGTAAATCCACATTCATGATTCTTGTTTCTCTGAGCTGTGGGTCAGAAGAAATCTGGCTGGCTTTAATGTGATATGTGCCTAGGGCCTCAGCCAGGTCTCAGAACTTCAGCCCTACTCTTCAGGGTTTGGATTTTCCTGCTGCTTTGGTTACAGTTGCTCATTTTCTCAATAGGGGATAAGAGACTATGAGTGCTGTTTACTGTGTCTGACATAATAATATTAAGGCTGCTAAGTGAAAATATACTGCTTTATGCTAAACATGTAAATGACTTTCTTTACAAAATATCATCATTTTGAAAATATTCACGTGTGCATAGTTTCTATCTTCTCCATCTGGGTACCAGACATGATGCTATGTAAGAGGTATTAGAAACAGGAGGAAAAGGAAAGAGAAGGTCCCAGGAACCCTGGAACACTGTCTGGTTTAAATGTATGGAATTTCCTCAGGACAGAAGGCAGGATGGCATGGCAGGAAAAAAAATACATGTCATCTCCTTATTTGAAATTTCACATTTTATAAATAGGCACAGAAAAAAATAGGATTTTGTGTCAGTCAGACTTGACTTCACATCCCACCTCTGCCCCCGGAAGCTCTGAGAACTTCCTTTAGTTATTTATTCTGTGGAAGTCTTGGTTTCCTTGGGGATGATGACACCTATCAACCATATCGTTAGGGAGCATCAAAGAGGTAACAGTGAAACTCCCATACTCTCAGGGTAGAGCCTCAATAAATGAAGGTGAGGGTCGGCAGGGGAAAGGATGGGGCCAAAGACTGAGCCCTGAGCCCCCCCAGCATCTGGGGGTCAGGGAGATGAGGAGGATGCCGAAAGGAGACTGAGAAAACGCTGTCAGGAGGAGATGGAAAAGCATGAGAGACGGTGTCCTGGGAACCAAGGTGAAGAAGGTGTTTCCAGGAGGATGGCGCAGCAGAGCAATGGATAAGGTGTTCAGGAAAGAGGAGGGAGAAATAATAGGACAGCAAGCAAGAGAATAGGGGTCGCGCACGGAGCCGGCATTCCTTAAACTCCAGGTAATGAATGAATTCGAGCATGAATAAAGGAGCCCACACTCTGCGGGACTACAGCTCATCCACGCAACAGACACCTGCCAAGTGTCACCCTGTACATCTCACGCTCCAGTCTCTGCTCCCACCATCACCCCTCCCCCTGTGATGCTCCAGCCTCCTGCTTTCACTTATAAGGACATTTGTGATTACACTGGGCCACTGATGCAAAGATAAATCAGAAACATCCCTTTCAACCAACCTAAGAAAAAATGTTTTAAAAAGGTCTTGTTTGTGTAACAGGTGTTAGTCCCAGAGGATAGACAGCAATGCAGGAGGAATCCAGTCCCTGATCCAAGACGTGTGGCCTAAAACATCTTGGAAACATCCCAAGGGGAGAAAACTCAAAGTAATCGGAGAGCAATTGTGACCAAGCTGGGAGAAGGCAGGAGACCGAGGTGGCCTGAGGGAGCTCACTCTGAGATTACTTTGAGGTTTGCATTGACTTCTGTGATCTGTACCTTCAGGGAACAGCTTTGCCACAGAGGGTGTCAAGGTGGGAATCGGAGGACCACCACTTAAACCAGCAATGTTTCCAAATCACCACAGAGAGGGAGTCAAAAGCAGATTTTTTAAAAAAAATTCAGCTTTACTGAGGTATAATTGACCTATAAAAGTGTAAGATTGTTTAGAGTATATGCACAGTTCTCTTAATGTTTGCCCTGGAAAGCGTGAAACACTAAGTCAGGGTAATGATGCACTATTATTATTATTACTCAAGCACAGATATTCTCGTCTTCTCATGCTACAAAATATATATTTTTTTGGTGTTAGTCAAAGTAATGTATGACATTTTTGAAAAAAGATAATGTGTTTAACCGCCATGCATGTGGGAGCCGCCTATTTGTCAGAAAGCATGTGAAAACAGACAGGTATGTATTCCCGGTTAGTACAACAGCATTCTAATGCCTGTAGTCATGAAGGCTATAGCTGAATATTCATCACGAGTCTGGTGGTAAACCTCAGCTTTCTACCACGCTGTGCTTCATTTCAGTGCAAAGCGGATTGCAGCTTTTTAAAAGTGAGTTGGAAGTGTATTTGCTCAAGGGGTTGCCTTTGGGGAGCATGGAAGTGTGCTTCTCTGCTTAAATCCTTTTAGCTGAGAATTCAAAAATGGCTTTGGGGGAATAAAGCAAGTTAAACTTGGCCTTCCTACAAGAGGAGTCTTAAGTACAGGCTGCTTTCTTGAGTCCGAGCTGCTGCTGAACTGCCAGGTGGCATCTACAGACCTTCCTGGAAACTGCCACTGGTTAAAAAAATTGAACTCTACTGTGTATAAAATAGATAACTAGTGAGAACCTACTGTATAGCACAGGGAACACTACTCAGTGCTCTGTGTTAATGTAAATGGGAAGGAAATCCAAAAAAGAGGGGATATATGTGTACATATAGCTGATTCACTTTGCTGTACCGCAGAAACTAACACAACATTGTAAAGCAACTATACTCCAATAAAAATTAATTAAAAAAAAATTGAACTCTCTCTCCATTTCTCCTCTAGGGTTTTGCTTCCCAAACCATCCTGTCCAACAAGAAGATAATTGCATTTCTGCCACTGTGGGTGCCCTCTGCTGCCCATGGCCAGAGAGGCCCACAGCTCAGAAGAGTACAGAAAGGACTGGGGTGTGCATTACTACTAGTTAACTGGTTGGGGGCTTCTTCAAGTCTGTGTTCACCTGCGTGGGTACCTGGATCCTCTTATTCTTCACAACGAACTCACGGTCTACAAGTCATTTTTCTCTTGTTAATAAGGAATGCTTCTCGTAGCATGATATTACTGCACAGTTTAAAAGAAAATCTCCTTCAAACCTATCAGTGGTAAAGATAGGAAAGAAAACAAGGTGACATAAAGAATCCCTAATACAATCTTTGAGGTTTTCTCCTTGAAGAGCTTTTGCAATTCTGGCTCTAAATTTCTCATCAGTAAAGTGAAAGATTTCAACTAAAATGGTTCTCCTCTAGCCCAAACCATCTTTGGTTCAGAAGTTAACCATGGCTGAGTTTCTGCCTCAACCAACGTAGTCAAATGTGCCATCTGTGCCTCCCATCCCCCTGCCCCCTTCTACACACTGTTGAAATGTCTTCTAAACCACACAGCATGAGAAAATGTCAAATACTAAAAAACTAATTCCAAAATGTTCTAAAGGCAGCACAATAAAGGAAAAGAGATGAAAAATCAATACACTCAAGATTTTCTAAAGTAACTAATGTATCCAAGATGGCCTCAGAATTCCTTCTTGGAAGTGCTGAGGTCCATGATCTCTACCTTTAGCTTTTAGTCTCAGCAGCTGTCATTGGGATACAGCAGTCTCTCTTCTCCTGACCCTCTCCTTCCTGACTTTACATTTACAGTGATTTCTGAAATCAATATCAAGTAATCATATAGAATCTCACTTCTGCACAGGTAACTTATCGTTTTTTCATTTGTAAAGACCAGATCTAAGAACCTTGTTCTAATTGAAAATGTCCCTCTTTCTTCCATTCACAGGTAAAGCTCATAGAAATGCCAGAAGGATAAAAAATGGACATCTTCCCCCAGCCAATGAGATTCATGTAAGCAACGCCCCCATCTAAGGCTAGGTAAGCCTTGCTCAGCTCTGTTGTCCAACCAAAAGGCAGCAGCGACGGTAACTTCTCACCCGAGAAGAACAAGCCAAGGGGCACAGTCACTGCCCCAGCAAAGGAGCCCTCATCCTGTGATGCTGCTGCGGCCTCCTTCGTGTTTCCATTTCAGGCAGAGCAAACATGTGTAAATACTTTATTAAAATTAAAAAAAAAAAAACTGATGAAGTGAAAGCTGTTCCCCTCTGATTGATTTTTCAAAAGCTCCCTAGACTGCTTCTGCTACAGATGTTTGCAAAATGATTGGATGCAAAGTGGGCTTAATTCATAAAAGCAATAAAACGTTGCTTATTGACTAAACAGATGAGCTAGCTGAGGGGGGGTGTAATTTGGAGTGTTCTTATTGGAAATGTTTTGAAGAAATGTAATGATAGTGGAGAGATAATAAGAGTCTTATTAGCTGTGGTAAATACATTTTCTTACCGAACGCTTGGGAGATTATTGGAATAACTAGAAAATAACCCTCAGCTTTTCAGTTTTACTGGCTTTTTGAATAAACATATGTAACTTTTAGCTTCATAAAACTATGTAATTCCTGAGATGCAACATTTAAAATCCATTGATAGGTTTTTAGTGTAATGGGGAAAAGTTTAAGACTGGGAGTCAGGACAACTGGGTTCTAATTTTAGTTTTGCTACTGACTCTATCACAGTTCTCGTCAATAAATAAGTGATGAGGAGACAGAGATGGGGAAGTCAGATCTCTTCTCTCCAGGAGCATAGAGTCTAGTGTCGTAAGCTGGGGTACTCAAAGAACCCTAAATATTCCAAGGAAGTACGTCGGGGGCGGCTGAGGAGAAGTGAAGTGGGGTGAGCTGGGGTGCTCTGGGCCCCCTGCCCCTGCTTCAGTGAAATATCTCTGCTTTTTCCAATCACGTAGGGCTACAGAGTAACACTTCACCTGCCGAAAGAACTGCTTGCTTTAAAATTTTTTGAGAAACAGTAGTTTCATGATAGGTCGTGCCTTTCCTACCTATCACTCAAGTGTAACTTGAAAAGTAAGAAGCCAGTGGCAGGTATGCAAGTTTTTGTGTTAAATATGAGTCGCGAAGAAGCAGATGTCATTTTCTCTGTTGCCACCTCCTTCCCCTCAGTTCAAGGGTGTTCTTGTATTAATATCATTATTTTCATTCTTGTAACTCTTTATTTTTACATAGGTTAATTTGTATTTAGAGATATATGAATAAGAATAAACACATGTCATACATTTCACTCAGCAGAGAAATGTCATCGATATTGACAGAATAGATAGTAAGACACAGTGATGACCCTGCACTGGACGTAAGTTTGGAGAGAATCAATACCAGGCTGTGTTTGGAGGCCTATGATGTCTGTATCTTAACCCCACAAAACACTTCCTCCATGGGTTACACAGATTGGGTCCAGAAAATCTACATCCAGCGTCAGAGATGAGACACATAATTGCATGTGCAAATGCTGGCGTCTTTAGAGAGCACACCATCTGCTGGACACTCTATAGCTTCCACCAGTGAGACATGCTGCCTTCCTTCTCTGCCCTTCATTTGCTGTCACTGCTTGCGGTCCTTGATTCCCAAGATTTATCACACCAGGGGAAGTAGGTCAAGATTCCATCCAAAACCGCCTCCAGTGCTGTTTCTCCTTAGCTTTACTGGTTACAATAAGGCTTTGACATCAAATGGAGGTAATGAGACCATTTCAACACAATTTTTTAATTACTTTAAATGTCAATAACAAGAATGCATACCTAGCCATCATGGATAACTTCCTGTATTTTATTGCACATTTATATGAACTCCGAGTTCCTGCTGACACGAGATAGGAATTTAAAGCATATATATAATGAATAACTTCTTGTGTATACATAGCTGAGCTTTTTATTCCAAACTCCATTCTGATGGGCTGCAAGAGAGTCACTTTCTTTCAGTCATTCTTGTGGATTTCCTCCCACCTGCCCTCCTGGGGATGTTCCATGTCCCTGGCCTCTCATAAGCAGTACTGCAGGTCACTGATTATTTGTCCTTACATGCACTGCTGCAATGACTATTGTCTTTATCTATAGGGCCCACAGGTTCATCAGCTCTTTGGGAGTCTGTTGGAAGTTTCAGAACCTCTGTAGATCTGGTCCCATCTCTTTATGACTTTATACCCTGAGAACCTACCTTCCTGGGGTCTCCCAGCCTCCTGGGGGCACCACCATAAAAAAGCTCTGAGCCCCATCTCTATGAGGGTGAAAAGCATTGCTCTTTTCCCCAACTGGAGGAATCGTTATCTATGTACGCACGTATCTATCTATCTATCTCTTATCTACCTATTATCTATCTACTTAACCAAATGATGAAGTTGAACTTCACATCCACTTATTGCTAGTCCATTTGGGTGTGTTATTTTGTTTCACTTTGCCACAACTGTGAGCTGTATAGCATGTTTGGGAATTAAAATTCCAGTGGTGCCATTTATGAGTAGTATGACTTTGGGTAAGTTACATGAACTCTTTGTGGCCCCATTTCCTCTTTTGCAAATGGGATAAGATTGCCTACCAATGAGTTTAAGTAAGATAAAAACTTTTAACACGTAGTATCTATCATATAGTAAGCTCTTAAGAAATGTTAGCTACAGTCATTGCATTACAGCTTCCCAATAAAATAAAACATTTCACACCTTACAATGCATTTTTACATATACTTGGATGGAAAGTAACAAATCTGAATTTAAAGTGGAAGAACATGCATTGATTAAGTGTGCCCAAGGTTTTGGGCATTGGACATAGCGTGAAAAGTCACCAGTCTTTCTCTGCCACCTTCAGAACATCTCACACAGGTGAAACACATTACATTCAAGCCTATTCTCCACAGATCCAAGGGAAGATGTTGGCTTATGCAAAGGATATCACTCAAGTAACAAAGAAGAGAAAATGTATAGATCTATTTTCCTTCAGAAGAGGAAAGGAAAATAATTAGTGAAACAAGACCAAATACAAAGATGGATGGCAAAAGAATGGAAGCAATCTAGATTGAGAAAAAAGAAAAGTAATAAGATATTTTTGTTGAAATTACTGTATTGAGATTTCTGGGGTACTTACCCTGCAGTAATTTTCATTAAATAAAGATGGATCTCGATGCACAAAGCACAGACTTATATGGCAAGTCACAGAGCGATGGCCCTCCAGGAGGAAAATTGACCCTAAATACTTGACTTTTCCTGAAAACCTTGCAGTGAACTCTTTACTAGACATGGGGGCAGATTACTGAACTCAAAAAGTGTCTCAGGACCACTCATCCCATCAAATGTAGGCCTATGTGTGTTTGCATATTCATACCTTACAAGACAATGTTCCTCCTATGGTGTTTCACATAATTAGATCCAAGTTATCTGTGATCCTGAGTAAAGAACAGACCATTGATCTGAATGGATAATGGAAATGGTATTGGCTTGAGTTGGAGTAATGTGTTTCTAGTTCTACCTCTACTGCCAAGCAGCAGTGCAATGTGGACAGAGCAGCGGATAACATAGAGGCTCAGTTTCCTCATACGTGAGTTGAAGCAGTTGGACTGCACCATCTCTAGTTTGCTTCCTAGTGACTTTTCTTATGGATAATTCAGCAATATGAGTGTTGTTGATTCATTTCTGACTTCAGTGATCCTGCAGACTATCCATGACCTTCTTAGAACTCTGTTTGAAAGACCTGGTATTTAGTTGTAAAGAGAGAGACAGGGATTGTTATGATTCATGTCTAAGAGAGCCTTTTACTTGCCTTCAGATTCCTTTGAAGTTGAACAAAGATAGAAATCGGGCATTAGTCACAGCCCAGAGAGTAAATGACAGCTCCCTCGAGATTCTCGTCACCGATTTTAAGTGAGTGAAATGAGGAGGGAAGGGTGGGTGTGTTCAAGTCTCCTTTGAACGTGTTGCACTGCTTTTCATATTGTGGGGAAGTTTCCCTCAGGTCAAGCACCCTTCTGTTAAATTTCACATGGTTATGCTTTTTAAATTATAAATATTCATTTGATTAATATTTCTGCAACCATGAGTTAAAAAAAAATCTATTCAAACACAATAGCCCAAGAACATTATGAGATGGACTTACTATTGAACCTGAATGGTCTACTGACAGGGCTCCCCTATTATCTGCTCTCATGTAAGAGGCAGGAAAGAAAGAAAGAAATCAGAAAATCCAGGGTCAGCTTTTCAACATGCAGTTACCAGCATTTCAAACACTGCAGCTAGCAGGAGAACAAAGCAGAAAAATAATACACCTTCCCTGAATGAAGGTATGTGGGAGGTGAATTCAAGAATATCCTTGACTCTAAAAGGATATATTATTTTCAAAAGGGTTCAAGGAGACAACTTTTCTCAGCTAACTGTTGGGGACATAAATTTATATAATATTTTAGAGTACTTTAGAAAAATAGATATATGAAGGGGATAGAGATACATGTACACAATAGGAGGAGAGCTGGGGAGAGAGAACATATGTCAGAAGATTTAAAGAAGTTCATGTTCTTTGTTGTAGCAATAATTCTCCTTTATCTAGAAATACATTTTAAAACTAATATTTTTATATACATGGGTATAAATATTACATATATTAGTTGCATATAGGTATGTATATTTAAACATTATGCATAAGAGTATTTATGTATATATATATATATATATGTACACACAATATATATACATGTATATATGCACAAAGAATAGAAATCCTTCTTTCAAATATCATTGTATTTAATGCACATACACATGTAGTAAATAATGTCTCTGTGTGTTTCTTATCAAGATAGAAAAAGTTAAACGGTAATTCACAAATTGCTGTAGGTTCAGAGTGGAGAAGCTGGAGATTTCAAATCTCCAGGGGGCCAGGCTTGGGGGAAAGACCCACATTTATGAGTTTTACCCCCAAGATTCCACCAGGTTATCAGTGTGAATATAACCTGAGAAGAATCTCCTCATGATCCAGGAGGAAGAGAGGAAAGATAACTATTTTGATATATGGCCAGAACATTATTTTCTCTTAACAAAGGACTTGCCTCAAAAAAAAGATTTTCTCAGAGCCTAACTAATCTGGGGAAAGGGAAACCCCACTCCAGACGCCTCTAACCTTGTTGTCTCACCTAAGGTGGAAAAAGCTGAGATGCTCTTGTGAAGGCCACAGCCCAGTGACGCAGGCTCGCTAACAGGTTGAGACCTATTCATAAGATTACAGATTGTTTTCCATCCCCTCATACCTTACCACAAAGTTAATTAGGCATCTATAAAATAACAGTGTATTGCAACTAAAGGAATAACAAAGCTCAGACTCCAGAGAAAGATTCTCTAGAGAAACCCAGACAACAGGGGAGGAAAAAAAACAGAGAAAATGTTAACCTCTAACACCTATGGCTACAGGGAAGAGTAAACACAACCTAACTCCTAGCCAGATAAACGTAAACCTCACACTGAAGGCTGATCTGCCCTACTCTCTTTTACTCAGTACATCCAGCTTTCAACGAAAAAATTGAAGGCATGCTAAAAGGCAAAAAAAAAAAAAAAAAACAGTTTGAAGAAACAAAGCAAGCATAAGAGCAGACTAGGTATGTCAAAGTTTTGGAATTATCAGACTGAAAGTATAAAATAACAGTAATTAATATGCTAAGGGCTTTAATGGAAAAAGTGGACAACATGCCAGACATGTAAGCAGACAGATGGAAACTCTAAGAATCAAAAGTAGATACTGGGTCAAAAACACTGCAACAAAATGATGAGTACCTTTAAAAGGCTCATCAATAGATTAGACAGGGCTGGGGAAAGAATAAGCAAGTTGGAAAATATGTCAATAGAAATTTCTCAAATGTATAAGCAAAGAGAAAAGAAATGAAAAAAATGGGACTGAATGTCCAAGAAATGTGGGACAATTACAAAATGTATGACATAATGTGTCATGGGGATACTTGAGGAGAAGAAAGTTCAAAAAAAAAAACAGGAATAGAAGAAATATTTAAAGCAACAACGGCTGAAAATTGCCTTAAGTTAATGTCAGAAACCAAATCATAGGTCCAGGAAGCTCAGGGAATACAGAGCAGAATAAATACCAAAAAAAAAAAAAAAAAAAAAGTATACTCAGGCATATCAGTTTCAAACTGCAGAAAATCAAGGATAAAGAAAAATTCTTGAAAGAAGCCAGAGAGGAAAAATATGCTACTTATAGAGGAACACAGATAAAAATTGCTCTAGACTTTTCTTCAGAAACCACGCAAGAAGAATGGAGTGGAATGAAATATTTAAGGTCTTGAAAAAACAGAACCACCAACCTAGAATTCTTTATCCATTGAAATTACCTTCAAAATTGAAGGAGAAATAAACATTCTCAAACAAAGAAAACAGGGGCTTTTTCACCAGTAGACCTAACTTGCAAGAAATGTTAAAAAACTTTCTTCAGAGAGAAGGAAAATGATAAAGTTCAGAATCCTGGATCTACAAAAGAAAGGAAGAGCATTTGAGAAGGAATAAATTAAGGTAAAATTATTTTACTTCTAAAATTAAATTTTTAAAATTTAATAATAAATTTTAATTTTCTTATTTTTAGTGGGTCTAACACATAACAGTTTATTCAAATTAACAGCAACAATGTATTTGGTGATTATAGCTTATGGATAAGTGAAATGAATGTCAGCAATGTTATAAGAGATGGGAGGGAGGAATTGAGAATACTCTGTTAAAAAGCACCTGCACCACTCATGACGCAGTGTAGTGTTATTTGAAAGTATACTTTGACTGATTATAAATGTATATTACAAACTTTAGGGCAACCACTGGGGAAAAAAGTGAGTCTGAAGTTGGTGATTTCCCCTTTCTAGGCATTTGTAGAAGTCAGAAATTGCACAAAGCAAGCAGCTAAGAAACTAAGCACAAAACCACGTAAACTGTCTAACCTGACAACTTGGATCCCTGGACAGCATATTACAAACCTGAAAAATTCAATACTGGACATTAAGATGTCAGTTGCCAAGGGCTCTATCCTTGATCAAACATTAGTCAGCCTCCTCTGAGCCCTTTTCTCAACCAGGCCTGAACCCTAACCTGCAGTCCTTGGCCTTCCAGCCCAGTTTTAGCAAGAATCTAAAGCAGTTTAATGGGAATCCCCCCACGTTTGATATTTAATTAATTCATCTTAACAATTTTCCATCCACCGACTCCTGCCCAGTGGCTATAAATCCCCAGCTGCCCCTGGTGTGTTTGGAGTTGAGCTCAGTTCTATACAAAGTCTCTCTCTTCTATGGCAATAGTTTGAATAAAATCTGACTTTTCACCTTTAACAAGGGTCAGTAGATGGGTTTCCAGCACATTTAACACAGCAGAAAAGAGAATGAATAAACAGTAAAATAGGTCAGTAGAAAGTATCTAGGCTGAGACTTGTAAAAGAAAAAGGATGAAAAATATAGGAAAAAACATCAAAGAAAAATATGCTTTAATTCCATACAAATTAAACTTTTTCCTCCATGTGTTATGTAGTGGGGGAAAAAAGTTTAACTGAACTCCCAGAAAGGTTGTTAAGAGAAAATGGGGCAGAAAACATAGTTGAAAACCTGTTAAAAATTTTTCCCAAACCAAAGGTTCTGGTTCAAAAAGAGCTGTGAACTATGAGCAGAAAAAAATGTAAATGAAATTATCCATAGACTTATCATAATGAAATTGCTAAAAGGAAAAGGCAGAAGAAAATATTTGAAAACAGAAAAAATCACCATCAGAGAAATAATTACACTGGTACCTGATCTCAGAGCAGAAATGACAAAACCTAGAGACAGAATATTATCTTTAAAATGGTGAAAGAAAGGAACAGCTAACATAGATTTCTATAAAATTCAATACCCAGCAAATATACCCTTGAAACAAAAAAATTTAATAGAGATATTTCTAGCCAAACCAAAACTCAGAATTTTTTGCCAGTTGGCATCATTAAAGGAATCACTTAAGATAATTTTCTGAGAAGGAAAAAATATCCCAGATGGAAACATGGGAATGCCAGAAGAAATGAGGAGTAAAAAATAGTAAATATGTAATTAAATATAAGTATATATGAGCTATGCAAAGCATGAATATTAAAGCCTCATGGAGACTAAAATATATGCAGAATTAAAATACATAGAAAAAAAACCCCTAGTGGGTATAAATGGAGATAAAGATCCTAGCACTAAGTGGAAAGTGTTAAAAGTACTAAAATATGCTAGGCAGTAACAAGTCAAAATAAACAATGTAAGGACCAATCTAAAATATAATAATATATAACAATTATAGCATAATATAATATAAATATAACACACAAGTAAATAGATAAGAAAATGTAATAATGAAATATCTATTTACATAAAAGTCAAGGAAAGAGAAAAGACTTATAATAACATGTAACTGTAATAACACACAACTTAGAGATGAAAAATATAATAAATTTCCATTAATTCAAGAGAGCACAAGAAAAGAGAAAAATGTATAAACATAGAGCAATAATCAATGCAGAAAATTAACAAAGGCTGTTGTTTCATGAAAACATAAAGACAGAGAATTACTTATCAAGAATTGCTTATCAAGAAACGAAAAAAGAAGACACCAGTTGCCAGTAGGAAAGAGAAGCATATTACTATAGATATTACAGATATTAAAATGATGAGCAATATTAAAATGACTTTATGCCAAAAAATTGAGAATGGAAATAAAATAGAGAAATTCTTTGGGGGAAAAGAAAATCCTTACCAAAAGACATAAGCAGAAATTAAAAATCTAGATATATTTATATTTATTAATTTCATTTAAATTGCATCAAAACACCTGAAATATATAAGAATAAATTTAA
This sequence comes from Monodon monoceros, assembly GCF_005190385.1. Lineage (NCBI taxonomy): Eukaryota > Metazoa > Chordata > Mammalia > Artiodactyla > Monodontidae > Monodon > Monodon monoceros. Next base: position 83,485,227 of record NW_021703775.1, read on the forward strand.
CAAATGACCTGCAGAACCTCTTTCTAAAAGATAAAAAGCATTACTGAGATAATTTAAAGGAACTATAACTAAATGTAGAGATATATCATACTCATAAATCAGAAAGCTCAATATTTTTAGGGTATCTATTTTCCCAAAATTGACCTATGAATTCAAAACCCCAACAGGGTCTATTGTGAAGTCAGTTCAAAAATGTATATGGAATACTACCAAATGTAACGTAAATAGCTAATGGGAAGCAGCTGCATAGCACAGGGAGATCAGCTTGGCGCTTTGTGAGGGGTGGGATAGGGAAGGTGGGAGGGAGATGCAAGAGGGAGGAGATATGGGGATATATGTAGGTGTATAGCTGATTCACTTTGTTATACAGCAGAAACTAACACACCATTGTAAAGCAATTATACTCCAATAAAGATGTTAAAAGATACATATGGAAATACAAAGAAATTAAGAGATACAAAATAATCTTGGAAAAGAAGAATAAAGTTGGAGAATGCACACTAACTGATGTTAAGACTTACTATGAAGTACAGTTATTGGTTTGTGGATACATAAACGGATTATTGGAACAGAGTAGAGACGAGAAATAGACCCACATATATACATTCAATTGATTTTTCACTAAAGACCTGAGGTGGCTCAGAGAATGTCTTTTGAAAGAAAATAGCACTTCAATAACTTAATAAACATGTGGAAGAAAAATAAACTAATTACACACCCCTAACTCACATTTCGCACAAAATTTAATTGGAGATGGATCATAGCTCTAAACATAAAAGCTAAATCCATTAAAGTTCTATAAGAAGTCATAGGAGAATAACTTTTCAGGTAGGTAAAAATTTCTTAGGAAAGACATTACAAAAATCATAATCATAAAAGAAGAAAGGCAAATTGGAAATGATGATAATTTAGATCTTCTACTCTTCAAAAGCTACAACTAAAAATGAAAAAAACAAGCCACAAGCTGGGAGAACACAGTCTCTGTATGTATCCGACAATGGAGTGAAGGAACCATTCTATGTGGTACTGGGGTGATGCCTACAGGAATCTGTGCATTTGTCAAAACCCATAGAGCTGCCCATGCCAAACAGTGCACTTGAATGTATGCAAACTAAAAAGTAAAAATTAAACCAGGATGTCTAGGGCTCTGAGGATGGACTGCCAAATGAGTCAAAGTACCTGAGATGTGTGATATGACCTCACTGAAGGGGCAGGGGTGGAGGATCTAAGTTAGCCTGGAAAATGTTGTTTTAACTGGAAACTGTAAGACTAAAGACAAAGAAACTGTACTCCCTTGTAAATTTGCTTCTCACGGCAAAGGGGGTTAACTATTATCAAACTTCTTTACATGTATACTGGTGTTTGACATGTAAGAGATGGATGGTGGATGGTTAGAATCAAGTTTCTCATGGTTGGAAAAGGAAACTACAGGTAAGCAAGAAGGAAAGGCTGGAATGAACCCTGTGGTGAGTGTTGGATTAGTCAAAGACATCAGTATGAACTGTGTGTGTGTGTGTGTGTGTGTGTGTGTGTGTGTGTGCGTGCATATAAATATACATATACTTACAGAGGATACAGAGGCAATATCTCACCCTGCATACAGTAGTTTGTACACATACATGTGTTATCTAGCCTGTCCACTGAGACGGCCTTGACATCTGGATGCTAACATCCAGATTCTAATTTCTAAATATTTTTCTGCTAAAAAACAATCCAGGGCTCCTTGGAGAAATGTCTGATTCTAGAACATTGACAGGGAATATACAAGATGAACCTGGAGCATCTCTTCAGCCTAGAAAGTAAGGAAGTGTTGGAAAAACAAAAAAAGAAATGATGGGGACATATCAAAGGAACACATGAATAGGGGTAGGGAATGAAGAGGTACAAACTACTATGTATAAAATAAATAAGCAACATAAACATATAGTACAACATAGGGAATATAGCCAATATTTTATAGGAACTCTAAATGAAATATAACTTTCAAAAAAGGGAACACACAAGCCCAACTGAAACAGCTACCAATAGCCAGGACCACTTGAGCAACAATATAAATAAGGTAGTATTGGATTATCATCCACAGGATAAAATAAATCCATAGTTTGTATAAATAAATGGTTGAATATACAAATAAATGAAGGCAAAGAGGCAAAATCTCCCTTACACAAAATCTCAAATATATGTAGATATTTTCCCCATAGAAGTTTCAGTTAATCCACCCCCTTGAGAGTACTCTGAATTTTGTGACTCACTCCCAAGAGTAGAGTAGGTAGAGGGAAAAATAATAAATAAAACTTCAAACTGGAGGAACTGGCCATCGCTCCTTAACCAGGAGATATGGCACTGATGTTACGTGGAGGTCAGGTACCTCCAATATGATGTAACAAGAAGGGCACTTCATCCATGTCATATCCTTTCCAAAAATCCCTAACCAAGTCTATTCAGGAGAAAATGCACCCACATTCTGCAGATTACCTGGTGAGGATGTCTTAAAACTATCAAGGTCATCAAAACAAGGACAGCCTGAGGGACTGTCACAAACCAGAGGAGGCTAAGGAGACATGAAGACTAAAGGCAATGGACTGTATCCTGGAATAGAAAATGGACATTAGTGAAAAACTGCTGAAATCCCAGTAAAGCGTGGACCTTGTTTACTAGGAAGGGCTTTAGTTGATGTCTTAGTTTTGAGAAACGTAGCGTGGTAATGTAAGAGGATACTATTAGAGGAGAGTGAAACTGGATGAAAAATGTAGGGGAACTCTGCATTACTTCCATAAATCTGTAAATCAGAAATCATTCAAATAGAAAATTTACTTTAAAAAATTCTTATTATGCCATGTTTAGCCCAACATAGGAATTAGATATTGTTGAATGAATTATATATGAAAATGGCTTAGCATGTCTGGAACACGGTAAGTAATCAGTATGACAGTTTAAGGAAACAATTAAAAAGACATAATAAATTGCCCTTGATTAGGGATCACACCAAGGTCTTTAAACACTTTGAAGATAAAACCCAACACTGATTTTAATGAAGTTGCTTATGTCTTCAGTGTCTGGGTCATATGCTGGTTTCTTTCCACAATATTCTCTTGGCTATTAAGATCAGCTCTAACATCTCTAAGCAAGAATTACCCAGCAATAAAATTCAAGAGCACCTTTTAAAAATAATATCCTTGTCTTTAGATTTTCAGGTGCAAAGAGGAATCTGATACCTTCATTGTATTCCTCTCTTCCTTTTGTGCTAAAGTTAGCTTTTGACTAATGCTTATTGCCTAAGCTGTACCACGTTTGATGTTTACATGGGCAATTCCAAAAAATATTAAACTTTACTCTGCCTAGTATTCCGTTTCACACTGGGACAAATACAAGCTAAGCTTCAGAATTATTCATTTATTAAAGTTCTAGAAGTTCTTACTTGTTAAGTCAAAGGAACACAAAGTTCAACTTAAATTCCAATGTTACACCCTATCTGAAATCCCAGTTCATAAAAAGAATTTGAACACAGAATTTTTAAGTGCATTTTTTTTCTTTCTTTTCAATGTTGTGCTTCAGATGAAGCCTCTGTAAACATACTGTCGGAGTGAAGAATATCTTATTTCATAGCTGCAATACAATTTCACAGAACGTGGAAATGAGAGAGGGAAAAGAACTATTAAATCATCGTGTCCGCTCCCTGTTGGCACTGGATTGCTCCCCGCAGTACATTTTCCGTTGCTTTGTCGAGTTTGAAATGACTCAAGCAAGGAGGTTTCCATCACTTCCCTCGGGAGACTTTTCAATGGTTTAATAGCCCCCACTGTTAGGATTGCTTTAATTTTCCCTCGCTCAATTTTCCTTTGCTTAATTTTATTCTGTCTTTCCCAGTTGCACTCCCCTGGATGTGCTCTCCCCCTCCCCAGTGTTAGAGAAGCTCTCATCTATTAGTCGTCTAAGGCACAGATTTAGTCCTTTTAAGCTCCACTCAGAAATCCAATGCTCAGTCTTCCTTAACTGTTCTCCTTGACTTTCTTTGGAGACATTCTATTTGTGGTCAGTTAACACCAGATTGGTTTAAGCAGAATATAACTAAATTATTAGTACTCTGTTTATACCAGAAGTCTATATTATGTGTTTAATATATTCTTGCACAAACAGCAAGCTCTTCTGTACTTTTTAACACCTATTTAGTGCAACAGCGAGCTAAACAATGCACAAAGGAAAATTCAGATTACTTCCCACAGATTTAAACCCCAAATCCAAATATGGCCTGAGTAGAGGTGGACCAATTTTTTAATGATGCATATGCTCCCATATTTTTCTAGGAGATTTGCAAAATTATAATAAGGCTGGTTATGATTTATTTTACTTAAAGTATATGGTAGCTACTGTTACAAACAAAGATATATTTCAATAATGTCAATAATAAGAGTTTATCTTTTGATATTAGAAAACTAGGAAAAATTTAATAAATTGTGATACTACTTATATTTGTAACATGGGTCCTTACCCTTAGCCCTGTGGGAAGGAGCATGGGGTCAGAGGGATAGACCAAGGAGCACTTAGCCTGAAGCAACTGAAGCCTGAGGACCCATCAATTTCTTTCCCCTGCCATAGTCTGAATGTTTGTGTCTTTCTAAAATGCATATGTTGAAACCTATTTCCCAAGGAGATGGTATTAGGAGATGGGATCTCTGGGAGGTGATTAGGTCATGAGGGTGGAGCCTTCAGGAATGGGATCAGTGCCTTGTAAAAGCCAGTTGGGAAATCTCTCTCTCACCCCTTCCTCCATGTGAGGACACAGGGAGAGGACAGCCATCTATGAACCAGGAAGCAGGTTCCCACCAGACACCGAATCTGCCAGCATCTTGATCTTGAACTTCCCAACCTCCAGAACTTCAAGAAATAGGTGTTTGCTGTTTATAAGCTTCCGAGCCTCTGCTATTTTGTTATAGCAGCCCAAGTTGACTAAGACACTCCTCTTCCATCCATTACCGCTCAGAGTTGCTGGGAATATTCTCAGGTGTGTGTGGAGTGGGGGACAATTTGCAATCGGGAAGTATTTCCATGTCAGCATAGCAGGTCAACTATCCAAAGACAGCTCAGAACAATTGGGGCCTAAATCTCTAATGTTCTAGCAATTCGTTATGATGGATATTTTCATTCTAAATATGCATTCCTAATTGCTTTCCTAATGCATTTATAATTTTGTAATTTTTTTGTCAATGAGGACCACTCAAATCTTCTAAGCTTTAGGTCACATCACTGTGAATCCACCTTGGCTGAGCTGATGATGGTGCAGGTTCCCCAAATCACAGCATCAGCCAAGCTGCAGGTGCCAGGCACTGACCTAAGGTGAAGACAGGTAGTCTGTTCTATTCCTTTCCCTCTGCCAAGTGATCAGACACAACCCCACAGGTAGACTTGGGGAATCCGGTGATAAAGCCAGTTCATCCAGGGTTGGAGGGACAGTCACCTTTTTTCTTAAATTATTACAGGTTCTGATAACTTCTGCAACTTTCAACTTAGAAAATCGAAATCTTAATTGTTGAACCAATACTTCCTGATTTTATTTGGCTACAAACCCACCTTTTTTCCTTTTTAATACATTACCTGCCATTTTGCTAATGGACTTAGATTCTAAGGAACACATTCTGGGAAATACCCCACCACTGCATCCCTTACAAATCTAACGTTAATGCTCTTTACACAGTAGGACTTAAAGCACACATTGAATTCATGTGGTTATTGAGTCCTATAAAGAGGTAAGGAAGCTAGACAGAAATCTCCATGAAGCTTAAAGAATAAAAGGTCTCTCTATGAATATGTTCTATATCTTCTCTTTGTTATTGATTACATGGATGTATATTATTGTTAAATCTTATTGAACCGAGCATTTAGGATATATTGTATGTAAATTACATCCCAAGAGAAAAGAAAATGAAAATAAATAAAACTCAGCTTGAAAAAAAATATCTCTCTATTCCGAAGTAAGTGAACCGAACAAAAACCTTCTGAAAGAGGAGTTAGCAGTCTCTGCTTTGCCCCGAGTCCCCAGTCCTTGAAGGTAATTTCCATCTGAAGTGTATTGGGCCAATCATTCCAGACCCCTGTCTGGCTGACAAATCATGCAGAATTACTGTCTGCCTCAAGCCTCACCGGAGGTTTCTTGCCATGCCATCTGGGCTGATGTTACTTATCCCGCTGTATTTCTTAAATCTTTAATTAGCAACAGGTTCTTTGTGTGAGGACAGAATGCAACCCCTGGGCTACCTCACGGGCCAGTGAAGCTCACATGCTCCTGGGAAGGCTTGGTTCCCAATATGTTCTCTTAGTTCGCTTCTTCCACCAATGCTCTTTGTTGGAATCAGGCGAGGAAACAAATTATTCTGATGCCTCCAAAGTGAAAGTGAATGTCATTTGATCTAGGAAATCCCAATCTCCATACAATTTCTTCCACAAAATCATATATTTAGGAAGATAAACATATTCTTATTGATTTTATGTCTACTTCTTCCCAATTTTTTGGGGGGTGAATGGAAATCTCCAACTGTAATTGTTCAGTAAACTATCTCTTTTTTGCAGTTCTTTAAGTTGTTCTACCTGTTTCTGAAGCCTCATGTGGCTTCTGGTGGCTCCTGGTGTCTCTTGGCTTGTGGCAGCATAACTCCTTAGCTTTTGCTCTTAAGGATTTCCAAATGTTGGATGAAGCTCACCTACATGATTGACTTATTCTTCTAAAAGCCAACTGATTGTAAATGTTAACCACATCTGCAAAACACTCCTGTTTGATTGACAGGCCTAGCCAAGTTGACAGTGACAGTTAAAACTAACCATCATTAAACTGCTTCACTAAACTTTTGTACCTTAATACAGCATCCGCGAAACTCAGGGATCTAAAAAGGTATTCTCAGAAGCCCTCAAATTCCAAGTGATTTTAAAATGTACATTTTTTCCTTAGACAAATACTTTTTTGCAATGATTTCACTGGTTACAAAGATAGAAGATGAAAGTTCTCTTTTGCAGCATAATTGGATGTTGAGACACATTTTCAAATAGTAAGAATATTTGACACCCACTCCTAGAATTAACCTTTGTGTAATCTCTATCTCTTGAGTGTGATAAAGACCTGCAACTTGTTTCTAATCAAGAGAATGTGGCAACAGTGACACACCTGATTATGTGCACATGATTATATAAGAGTGTGGTGCCTGTTTTGTTAGAGTCTTCATCCATTTCCAGATCTCAAAAGCAAGCTGACATGAACACAGCTACAAAGATAATTCTGCCAACAGCATTGATGAGCCTGGAAACAGAGCCCTCTCCAGGCAAACCTTTTCATGAGAACGCAGCCCAGCCTGTGAAACCCTAAGCAGAGGACCCAGCTAAGCTGAGCCCAGACTCCTGACCCATCGAAACTGTGAAACAATACAGGTGTGAGTTTTTTTAGCTTACATGATTCACGGTGATTTGTTGCACAGCTTAGAAAATCTAACATAAACACCCATCTACCCAACCATCTCAAATTAAATACGAGTGTGTTGATATGTATGTGTGTTTAACATTGTCCCATATTTTCTTTACTTAGCTTTTATTTCCTGAACCATATCTACATTTCAGGCATCATGATGCTTTACCCTAAATACTACAGTGAGTTTCTCATCAAAGTAAAGACAATCTCCTATAATTGTAATATAATGATATTTATATACTTAGCATACTTAGCAAATTAATCATACTTAGCAAATTGCCAATAATTCCAAAGTATCAAGTAAAACTGAACTTCATTTATGTATTCTTTGAGACACAAAAGACTTTTTTAAAAAAACTTTTCAGAGAGGTCCACACATACTCATTTTTTGAAAACTATTTTAGCAAAGGTCTACTAGAAGATAGGATAAATTATTAAATTGAATATAAATGACTAAATGAGACCACATTTAAAAGTATCCATAGCATTGTTAATTCCCTGTGTTCATTTCAAAAATAGTGCATTTAATACTTGGTTATTTACATATTAAAGGCCACTTAATGTCCACCATCTACTGCCGAAGACAGTCTGGGCAGCCCTTCCTGACCCTCTCTCATCTCTAGCCCTAGCAGTGTCCAGTCCAGATTCTTTAAATTGCAAACAATAAAATCCACTTAAACAAATTTAAATATATTGAATGAGCATTATTTCAATAATTTTTAAATGTTATAGAATTCAAGAAGGGCAAACCAAAATTAAGTCAGACTTTGTGAGATTGGAATTGATGATTGACAAATGGAAAGTCTAGTACACTTTGTCTCTACTTGGTCTCCAAGGTGTTATGTATTCGATCTCTATCTTAAATTCTGGCTATTTTTTTTCTGCTTACTTATATCATCTTACTTACTTTATCGTGAATTTAGTACTCTGATCTAAATTGTGACACTTCAATCCCAGAACCCTTTACCACCTGACTCAGACTCCCAAGACCCCATCCCTCTCCCCAGGTATAAAACAATACTCTCCTTTTCTCACTTATCTAAAAGTAAGATTGGATAAGGTCACAGTTGTTGCAAAAAAATGTAGACTAATTGTGATCCCACACACTATTATAACCACTGCTCAAAGCGGCAACTGTTCATTTCAACATGCAAGTGAAAAAGAGACAGGTGATACATAGCAGGTCAACTGCTGACCAAAACCGTATGTGTCCTAGGGAAAGTGGGTGCTGCAGGTCTGACCTTGTCTCAACTCACATTTCAGTACTTGATTCTCAGGCAGGTAAAGATGGAAAAATACTGTTTCCATCTCATCTATCCCACAGACCAGGCAACACAGACGTTAACCTTTTGAAAAACAGTTTCTTTCTCAGTTTATATGGGTATAACTTGTCCATGGATCTATCAACCCTTGCACCTTCCAAAGACACCAGAAAAGGCACCCTGTAATCTTGCTCTCTAATCTTTTTCAACTATAGATTTTGTCAAATAGCCAGAAAAGTACAAGTCCAAGGATTGAGGACAAAATTAGCTGGCATCAACAGATGTGTAAAATAAAAAATCCCTGCCACCAGCAGAATGAGTATAAAATCCCTATTTAATAAAGACCATCAGTATCTATGCCAGCTTTCCTCTTAATTGGATTATGACTAAAATGTTGATGGATAAAAATAAGAAAGTCAACTTTTGATTTTGATTATTTGTTTTTACCATCCACAACATGTTTGGACCTGCAAACATGGCCCTGTGATTTTATTATGACTTACCCAACAATGAAAAGCTAACACAGCACGCAAGATATGTGAGATTTCAAAACAAAAGTCAGTTTCCTCAATGTCACCATCTTATTGGTAAACTCTATCGCTTCTCACCAATATCCAGCTTTCATTCTTATTAAGAAATTATGTCTCCCCACCATACCGACCTCAGGTGTGGCCATATGTCTTGTTTCAGCCAGTGAAGGCTGAGAGATGACACTTATCACTGGTACAAGCTTTAAGAGTTAAGTGTACTTTATCATGCTTCCTTTTTTGCTACCAATGTTTTCAAGAACATTACAGATGGAGGATCTATCTGACAGCCTGCAGATAGACTAGAGCCCCCCAGCTGACTTGAGATGAATATCTAGGATGAGCAAGAAATAAACCTTTGGTGTTTTACACCCTTGGAATTTGCAGTTCCTCTGTTACCATGGTATAGCCTAGACTGTCTGGCTAATACCCTTTACTTCTGAACTTTATATCTACCCAAGAAGACAGCAACAACAGTCTAGCTATCTGCCCTACTTCTCCCTTTCCTCTGTCAAAGACATAGTCTACATTGCTGCTGGTGTAAACCTTATGAAGTCCAAATGTATTCATGCTTTATTAAAATTCTTCTATGAAATACAGTGTTAAGTCAAAACCCATAGTATATAAAAGAAAGTCACTCATAATCTGCCATCTCCTTCAGATTGCCTTCCACTCACAAACTTCTTGCAGTACTTGGATTTCTGACATTCTTTCACATTTTGGAATTTGCTCATAAAATGTCCTCTACATAGAGGACAGATCTTTGCTGGCTCTCCTATAAAGGCTTTTACCCATTCTTCAAAATTCAGCTCAGATATCTTCAATTCTATGAAGCTCTTCCTCCAACTGAAGTCAGAAGACCTGTGTCCTCACTCTGCAAGCTGTGTGCAAAAGCAGACTCTCTCAACAACGCACGAAGTATCTGAGACACGTTAGGACTGAGTATTCTTCCTCTTTTTCAATGGCTCTTCATTTATTACCTCATGATTCTGTAACGTGGTCCACACAATCTGTGGAATCAGGGAGATATCAGAAAAGGACTATGGATATCCAGCCTGTCCTTCTCACTACTCTTCACTAAGACTTTTGTGAGTTTATGTTCTAATTTTGTTATTTATTAAAGATCGATTGGGGATGCCAGCAGGGTTCTTAAACTCTTTTTGATGAGGTAGATTGAGCAATGGACCCTTCTATGGAGATATATATTCTGGTTTGGGGCCAAGGTCATATGTCTCTGGTTAAAAAGACGAACTTCATTTAGATGATCCCCATGGTCTCTTCTAGTGCAGCATCTCATGAGGGTAAAGGTATGGTTCATTCAACCAATAACAGAACATATTTATTGAGGACATTCCAAGCTCAGGGTCTCAGATCCAATGCAGAGACCTGTTCACTAACCTGGAGGTTTTATACCAAAGCTTGAAGATATTGTTGATGGAATGAACTTTTTCTCTGCTACCCTTCCCTCTCTGTATTTCAGGTTAGTGATTCCAAAGCTTTGCAACCAGCAACTTCTTGTTTATTACCAATGGCACCCTTGGTGGGTCCCTGTGGAGTGACTGTGGGGAAATTAAATGTTTTCACACTGGGCACAATCCTTCAAAGAAAGTCCTTGCCTGAGACGAATTCTCTCCACAGGTTGTAGTTAGTAATTTGCTTCCTGTTAATAATTCCACACACATTGATCTCACAGCAGCTGGTGATTATTTGGCACAAAACCCACTGGGTTTATTTTAAATTTAGAAAAAAAATTGCTCCAGTACCTGCTTCCTGCTTCTGCATTGCCTTGGGAGACCAGAGTATTCTGAATAGCTTGGTGAGAAGGACCAGTGTTCTCAACAACAACAAAGCTTCAAACTTTTCATCCAGCTGCCCACAGGAACAAGATTTTGTTTTTCATTCAGCTGAATTTCTTAAAGCAGTTTCAAGTATAAAGGCTTTTCTAGCTTCATCCCAATTCATCAGGCATACACTGCTAAAATAAGACATTTTCTTTTCACAGCCAGCTTCTCTTTTTGCCCTTCACACCATCCACCCCTCTCCACTCCTCACCTCTAAAAAAAGAGTGGTTGTTTATCATTAAGCGTCTGTTATCTGTATCGGGAACACATTTAATGCCAGAATAGGAGCTCCATTAAGGCATTTTTGTATTGTTCATTGTGATATCTTCAGCAGCTGAGACAACGCCAGGTACATAACAGGTGTTCAAACGTTATCTGTGCTGACTTATCAAAAACACCAAACTACATTTTCTATTGCATAAATATTATTATCTCTTGCCAAATATCAAAGGTGGGTTAAGATTTCTCTGAGCGTAAAATGATGACCATTTCTCTAAACACAATTTTGCTACCAATACACTCCATTTGTCAGAGGTAATCACACCTAGTTGTATTCAAGTCTCCTATCTGGTTATCTTACCCTAGGATCCATCAGCAATTCATCCCATTTTTCACCTCCACATTGTGATCTTTGAGGTACCACATTCATCATTGTTTTTTCTTCTGAAGCCATTAACACTCTTGTTGCAAAAAGATCATTTAAAACTTTAGCAAGCACTTAAAGCTTTCTGATATTATTCCTAGTCAGACTTTATGCCCCAAATGCAACATGTTCATTCTTTCCTCCCTTTCTAAAACTGCTTCTCACTTTTACTTCATTGATCAAGTTTTTATCTATGCTTCCAGGGGTATTTCACTTAGTACGCTCTCCATAAGGCCTTCCTGAACCAGTGCAGGAAAAGCAAGCACTCTGTCTTCAGAAACTCCCATACAAGTCATTTGCATCCTTCATTTTGGTCAAAGAAATCCTGAGTTAGAGGAAAATGCATAAAATTTGCAGCAGAAAATCTAAAATTAAATTCCTAATTAAGACCGTTGGACAATGATTGTGTTCCTTGTATTCCTTGGACAATAATTGTACTCCCATTTATCTATCAGTTTTGTCACTTGTGAAGTTATGGAAATATTATCTGACCCATATGTCTTGTGAGAAGCAAAGAGGTAATGATTGTGGCTTATAAAGTACCACAAAATGCTAGTTTTCATTACTTACCATATATTATACATTTGCGGACGTGTCATCTTGTCCATTAAAGTAAGTTTCTTGAATTCAGAGACTGGGTCCTTTTGTCTTCCACAGCACTGACTCCTACAAAGTTCCCTTGATTTGAGATGAATGAAAAAAAAAATTCAAAGAAGAACCTAATATGTGAGGTCCTAGCCTCTGTTCTCAATGATCAGGGTTCTCACGCTGTGTAGGGAAGACCCTATAGTGCAGTCTATGCTTTTATGATGAGTGTACAGAAGGAGGAGGGACCGAGTACTTCTCAGAGGAGGTAACTTTCAAATTACATTTTAGAGGTGATTATGATATTCAATCATATAAAATAAAGAAGGATATATTAGGAATGCATCTAGAAATAACATTTACAAAAACCAGGAAGCACACTCCGAGTTTTATAAGGGAGTAGTTAGACACTCAATATGGCCAGAAAGGATCAGGTACTAAGACATGGAGAGTCCAAGTAACAGGAGACCTGCATGGCAAGCTAAGAAAATTCCACCCTATCTTTTGGAACTTTTTCTGGTCCATTAACATGGGCTGACCTCCTGTGTGTCTGGTCCTCCTCACCTACCCAACTGTGACTTGCTTTCCCACCCTTGCATTCATCATCACCTTCTGGTCCCTGCAGCTTGACCCCTTCTCCATCTCATCCCTGTAATCGTTGTAAATTTCAGACCTATTATTTCTTATTTGACCTTGGACATTCTTACAGAATCCAGCCCTATCTCAACCCACAACGACAGGAAAGAAGCACACCGACCCTGGTCCTCCTGGAGCCTTTAAAGCCCGCTCCTTATCAAGGGAAGAGAATCAGTCTTGGAGACATCAAGGTCCAACATTTAAATATTATGCTGCTGCATTTACAAAAAGCATTTAGGAGCACCTGTGGAAAATATAAACTTAAAAATAAATTCAGAAAGGGAGACCTACCATGAGTGGGCATGTGTCACTTATGTGGTAGGAAATCTTTGAATAACATAATACTGTACAGATAATGTATGTAAGGGACTTCAAAGTTTTGAATGCTCTGAACAAAATGAAATGGAGAAGAATTATTCTTTGACCTTGGAGTTCATAGACCTGAGCTATGATTGCATGTTTCAGCTTTCTACAGTTTCCCCAGCTGCTGCTGATGGTATCAAAATATCACATAACAAGTGTGATGTTCAATAACATCCAATGTGATCTTTACCAGAAAATGCAATGCATCATAGGGAATCAATGGAAGCAGTTTCACTAAAGTAAGAGTGGAATGGATTAAATCACTGGTCATCTATGTTGCACTGCATCACAAACTGGATTCTTGCTCTGTGAGACCCAACAGTGCCAGGTAGAACAGTGTAACTCTAGGGCTGGGGTAGAAAACAGTTCTCTGAAATTATGAACACAAACTGTGTTATATGCTGTGAAACCTTTGGGCACAGTGCGTCACATCATCCATGGGCTTTATTCTGCATCTTCTCTGGCCAGAGACTAGCAGCAGAGCTACATTCTATCAAATGTTAAGTCCCAAGCATTTTCTCATTTATTAATTCAAAGGATATTTCCTATAGATCAACTATTTTATATGAACGTGGAACTAGAAACTTGACAGCAAGTGAAATGGGAGACATTCTCACTCCCATTCTTGATCCAAGTCCACTTTAGTAGTGCTTTCTAAATACTCACATGAAATGAATAAATATTATAACTCTTTTGTGATACATACCCCCTGAGGTGATGCCTAATGTGATTACTATCCTTCCCTTGAATGTGGACATGTTCTGTGACCTGCTCCTAACAGAATATGGCAAAGGATGTAACTCTATTGATTAGGTTATGTTACATGACAAAGGTGAAGGCTATTACTCCATGACTACATTACATTATATAAGATTATAACTTAGCAGACTAGAGAGAGATCTTCCTGGTGACTTTGAAGAAGCAGACAGCCATGTAGTGAAGTGCCCATGGAGAGGCCCAAGTGTCAGAAAACCACAGTGGTCCAAGACTTAAGGGCAGCCTGTTAGAAGCTGAGGGCCTCAGTCCTACAACCACAAGGAAATAAACCCTGCCAACAACCTGAATGAGCATAGAAATGGATTCTTCCCTAATGATCCTCTGGGTCAGAGCACAGCTCAGCTGACACCTCAGTCACAGCCTGGTGAGACACTGAGCAGAAGACTGCTAAGCCGTGCCTGGACTCCTGACCCACAGAAACTGGTCAGAAACTAGAGATAATATGTATGTTGGTAATAGTTTGTTATGGAGTAAGAGAAAACTAAGACATCCTTGATTCTAAGATTCCACCTTATAAGGTTTAAAATCAATGTAGTAATAGTTTTATGGGAAACTAGGATTACTACATTAAATATATATTGAAAAAGGGGGATTTAACCACCTATAATACTATATATTGATGTACCAGGTGCTTTGCTAAACCCAGAGGATGGGCTAATAAGGAAAAATGCAAGCTTTCTGCTTCAATGAACCCACAGTATAGATGAAAGAGACATAGACAGCAACAAGGCAACATGCAGATTTACACTGTGGCCTAGAGGGACCACACGCTGACTACAGCCTATCTCTCCCACTGGTTCTAGCTGAAATTGGACAGAACACAACAAAAAGCTACTTGAGGCCTCTGAAAAGTAAGCAATATCAGATGAATTGGGAATTGAAGTAAAAGCTGAGTAACAACTTATAGCCAGAGTGACTTTCATAGATTTTTTCCCCCTCCTTTGTCTTTGCAAAGGTGAACCAAATTGTGGAACTATGCAGCAGTCACTGACTGCAAAAACAATAGAGGAAAAAATCACTAAAATCAAAAGCTTATTCTTTGTAAAGCTCAATAGAATTGATAAAGCGCTTCTCAAACTGCCCATGAAAAAGAGAGAAGACGCAAACTCCCTAATTCAAGAACTAAAGAGGGAATATGACTAGGGACACTTAAGACTTTAAAAGAATAATAACGAAATTCTATGAGCAATTCTATGGTCTTCAGTTCAACAACATAGATGAAATGGAATGATTCTTTGTAAGTCACAAATTATCAAACCTCACTGAAGAAATAGGTAGTATGATTCTTCCTACACCAAATAAACAAACTGAACTGTAGTTAAAAACCTTCCAACAAAGAAAACAGACTCAGATGGTTTCACTAGAGTTCTACCAAACATTTAGGAAAGAAATGCTACCAATTCTACATAATCTCTTCCAAAAAACAGGGGAAGAAATACTGCCCAAATTATTTCAATAATTTTTTGGCTCTGTCACCTAAGGCAAATAAATAAAAGCAAAAATAAACAATTAAAAGATTTTTCACAGCAAAGGAATCCATTGACAAAACAAAAAGACAGCCTACGGAATGGGAGAAAATATTTGCAAATCATATGACTGACAAGGGGTTAATATCTAAAATATATAAATATCTCATACAAATCAATATTGAAAAACAAAAAACCCAATCAAAAAATGGGCAGAAGACCTGAATAGACATTTTTCCAAAGAAGACATACAGATGACTAATACGCACATGAAAAGATGCTCACATTGCTAATTATTAGGGAAATACAAATCTAAACAACAATGAGATATCATCTCATACTTGTTAGAATAGCTATCATCAAAAAGTCTGCAAATAACAAATGTTGGCGAGGATGTGGAGGAAAGGGAACACTTGTACACTCTTGGTGAGAATGTAAATTCGTGCAGCCACTATGGAAAGCAGTATGGGAGTTCCCCAAAAACCTAAAAATAGAATTACCATATGATCCAGCAATTCCACTCCTGGGTGTAGGTATATCCAGAAAAAAATGAAAATACAAATTCAAAAAAATACATGCACCCAATGTCCCTAGCAGCACTATTTACAATAGCCAAGATATGGAAGCAATCCTAATGTCCATCAACAGACAAATGAATGAAGAAGACATATATGATGGAATATTACTCAGCCATAAAAGAGAATGGGACTGTGCCATTAGCAGCAATGTGGATGGACCTAGAGAATATTATGCTTAGTGAAATAAGTCAGATAGAAAGACAAATACTGTATGATATCACTCATATGTGGAATCTAAAACATAGTACAAACAAAAGTATATAGCAAAACAGAAACAGACTCACAGATACAGAAAACAAACTAGTAGTTATCAGTGGGGAGAAGAAGGTGGGGAGGGGCAGGATAGGGGTATGGGATTAGGAAATACAACTACTATGTATAAAATAGGTAAATAAGGATACATTATATAGCACAGGGAATTATAGGCATTATCTCATAATAACGTTTAATGGTGTATAATCTATAAAAATACTGAGTCACTATGCTGTACACCAGAAACCAATATAACATTATACTTGAATAAAAAACAATCAACTCTAATTCAATAAAAAATAAATTAAATTACAAAATAACTTCATCAAAGATACCTTTAAAAAAATGTGGTATTGGTATAAACCAATGTGACAGAACAGATTGCTATATAATGTGAAAAGATAGTTACATGAACAATGAATTGCCTTTTCAAGAAATGGTACTGGACCAATGGGACTTCCATATGCAAAACAGACAAATAAAAACAAAAAGCAAAAAACAAATTTCAACCTATACCTTAACTAAAAATTAACTCAAAATGTCTCAGCTCTAAATGTAAAATATACAATTATAAAACTCTCAGAAGAAAACATCAGAGAAAAGCCTTTATGACCTTGGTTCAGACATCTTTCCTAGCTAAGCATGATCTGTGAAAGAAAAAATGTTAAGTTGGACTTTAAATTTAAAACTTCTGCTCTTCAAAATAGGTTGCTGAAAGAATATAGACAAGCTATAGATTGGGAGAACATATTTGCATATCTGACAAAGGACGTTTCCCACAATATATAAAGAACTTAGAAAACTCAACAATTAAAAAGCAAACATGCCAATGTAAATAATGGGCAAAATATTTTCACAGACAGTTTACCAAAGAAAGTATGTGGAAGGCAAATGAGTACACGAAAAGATGCTCAATATCATGTGGCATTAGAAAAATGCATATTAAAATCACCAAGGTATACCACTGTATATGACAAGAACTCTCACGCATTAATGGAAGAAGGCACAATAGAAAAAAATGTGGAAAACAGTTTGTCAGTTTCTTATAAATTTAAACACACACTCTACGACCAACCAATCCCACTCATAGGCATTTACTCAAATGAAATGAAAAATTGAGTTCACACAAGAATCTATATGACAAAGTTTATAGAAACTCTATTATAAATCACCAAAAATGGAAATAACAAAACGACCTTTAACAGTGAATGGATAAATAAAATATGGTACATCAATACTACTCAGCAATAAAAATTAACAAATTACTGGTACATTCAATGATAAGGATAAATTCCAAATGCATTATGCTAAGCGAGAGAAACCAGACTCAAAATGCTATATAGTGTCTAATTCCATTTATATGACATTCTGGAAAATGCAAAACTATAGGGTCAGAGAACAGGTCCGTGGTTTCTGGGGCTGAAGTGTGGGGTAGGAGAGGCAGCATAAGGGTGTTCATTTAGGGTGATGGAAACCTTCTGTGACTTTACTGCACTGGTGGTTACATAGTTCTCTGCATTTGTCAAAACTCATAGAACTGTGCACCAAAAAGTGAACCATATTGTATGTAAATTTTAAATAAAAACAAAAATAATTAAACCACGAATCAGACAAATATATAACTACATCTATTATAAGTGCTACAAAAGAGAATATAATAAAAATTAGCCTGATCAGAGAGGATAGATACAGACTGTTGAACAGAAGTGAGATTTGAAGGAACAGTGGCATTTTCACGGGAGAAGCGGGGAGGAGTGAAGGCTGTTCCAGACACAGGAAGAGCACCTGTGCAAAGGTCCAGTGGCAGGAAGAAGAAGGGCGTGTTTTGGTAACTGAAGTAAGGCCAGTGTGGCTGGAGCATGGAAAATGATAGTGACCTCAGTGTGTCTTGTAAACCACACTAAGAATTTGTTCTTTATTTGAGGACAAGGGCAAAGCCATTGAATAATTTTCATCAGGCATAGGACAAAGTTCCTCTGTCTCAGGATGGATTCAGGGAAACAAATCATAATTAGGAGCCTACTGTGATACTTGAGACAAGAGACCATCAGATTCCCACCTGCAGTGGTGCAGTGGTGATAAACAGAACTGAAAAGATCCTTGGAATATTCATATAGCAAATTGATAAAATTTCATGTTGGATTGCATATGGCACATGAACAAACAGCAAAGTGTCAAATGTAAGTCTAAATCTGGAGTCCCTAAACATTTTTACATTTTAGGCTTTGAAAGCCACACCACACGTGGACTCTGTTGCATATTGTACTTCTTGGTTTATTTTATTCTGCTTCTTGCTTTTTAGCAACCATTTTTTAAATGTTTGGCTCATCCTTAGCTCATGAACTACATGAAACAGGCCACAAGCTGGATTTGCCTTGTGATGTAGGGGATTCTGGCTTTCATAAGACAGTAGGTACCAGTGCCTTTCTGTGGAGCAGCTGACATGGTTTGAAGCAAATACATCATGGGATTACATTTTAAAATGTTGACCTTGAGCTGCCTTTGAAACACCAGATGGAGATATCAAGCTGTCACTTGGGTATACAGAGCTGATGCTTGGAGCAGAAATCTGGGCAAACACATAATTCGACACTGTCTATGACTGTGGTAATAAAGGCAGAGATACGGGTGAAAGTGCCTGAGGAAAAGTTAGGCTGGGAAGAGGAGAGAGTTTGGGATTGAGTCCTGAGCAGCTGCATAAGTTAGTGTCTCAATTAAAGGTGATGAACCTACCACAGAAACAGAGAGAGTGGGCAGAGTAATTGAAGGGAAATTAGATCAGGTTGTGTTGCAAAAGCCAAAGGATTCCATTCAGATGCTCATTTCTTCTCCAGAATCACACTCAAAATGGGGATTTAAGTCTTATGAATGTCCTAGCCAAAGAGTCTTCCAAATCCATAACGGTCCTAGGTTGTTTCATAAACTATTATGACAATCCAGTGCATTTATATTAACATGTGTGGGTGATAGCAATCCTTTAACCTATAATATCCATAATATGATTTTGATTATTTAGAAGAATTACAGGGTCTTTTTTGAGTTTACTGTTTGGTTAAAATAATCATCTTATTTTTCAAAATCAAAGAACCTCTCTTCAAATTTGACTGGAAGGGTTTGAGGGTCAATAATTACCTAGCTCTGTGATATTCCCATACAAATCATATTAGTATCTGTCAGCTTCAAATTTTATGTATGCATTTTCAATATATGTGCCAATTTTTATTGTTTCTTACTGGATTGTATATTAATGCCATATAGGTTAATTTCATCTTGGACTATAGTAGATAATGTTCATTATTTCCCAAAATGGTTTTACCAATTTAGAGTATTACTAGCAGTATACAAGGAATTCCAGTTAGTCCACATCTTTGTCAACACTTGATTTTGGCAGTCTTTAAAATTGTTGCCAGTCTTACAAATCCAGTGACATGTATTTAATGTCCATTTTCCTGATTAATGAAATTGAGGACTTTTCTCATGTTATCGGCCATCCGAATTTCTTTTTCTGTGAAATGTCTCTTTACATTTTGTCTCTTTTTTATGAGGTTGTTTGTGTTTTTCATATGGATATGTATCAATTATTTATATATTCTGCATATTGATCCCATTTCAAGTTTGAAAAAATATCTTCCAGTTTGCAGCATTCATAATCTTTTTCCTTGAGGTTTATTTAGTAGAAGAGAGATTCTTAATTTTAAAGGAATTTGATTTTTGCAGTTCTTTTGTTTTTCACTTTTTACATCTTGTTAAAAATTGTACCTTAGTGTGATAAAGATGTTGTCCCATATTTTCCTTTAGAGATGTAGAGCTATGCCCTCCTTTTCCTATGGATCTGCACCACCAGTGCTGTCATAAATCATGGTTCTATTATCAAGTGGTGATTATGGGATCTCTGTTCTGCTCATTGGTTAATTGGTCTGTCATTGAAGCCATGCCCCACTCTCCTGCCCTCCTAATGACTGTAACATGAGAAGTCTCAATGTCTCAAAGTCACCCCTCAGCCCCCTACCCTAGCATTGCCCTGCTGCTCTTCAATGTTCTGGCTTTTTTTAATTTTTGCCATTTACTATTCCATATAAATTTCAGAGTATTTTTATTTTTATATATTTTATAATTTTATATTTCATGGTAGTTTTCAAGAGATTACATGTCTTTCTCAGGTATTCCTTTCTGCCTTAAAGACTAATGTGTCTGACATTAATGTAGCCATCATAGCTTTCTTTGGGTTAGGATTTGCCTTTACTTTAAGCCTTTTTGTATTGTTTTGTTTCATATATGTTTCCTATAAATAACACATAGGTCTATGCATAGAAACAATTTTAAACAAGTCTGGTAATCTTTAATTGGATACTTTAGTTCATTTTCAATTATATTATTACATGTATGTATACATACACATATACATTTGTACTTATTTCTACCACCTGATTTTGTGCTTCATATTGATTCACTTCACCCTACTTTTGATTGGTTATGTACCTTTTGTTGTTTTTCTCCTCCTATAGTTTGGAAGTTATGCACTCTATTATTCTCTTGGTGGTTACATGAGGCAATTGAACACACATACTTTGCACCTAAAATAACATTACCTTCCCCATGAACAATACAGAGATCTTAAAATATTTATTTTCCACTGCCTGTCTTCTGACTTCTAAGTTATATTGTTCTCACTGATTTTAGTTTTTTCTTGTTTCTTTTACATCACAGACTTCATTTTTACTGTAGGATAAAATTGATGATTGTTTAGATTCTTTTGCATATTTATTACTCTCTTTGCTCAATACTTCATGATTCTCAGAATTTCCATGCATGATAATTTTCCTTCTGCCCAAAATACATCCTTTAGAAATTTCTCTAATATTGGCTGGAGGAAAATTGAGTTTCTATTAATAGGAAATACTTATTTTGTACTCATTTTTAAACATATTTCATAATATATATATAAAATCATTATATAATACATATAATTACATAATAATTATAATTCATACATATATATAATTTTGCCTGGTCATTTATTTCCTCTTAGTGTATAGAAAATCTTATTATCTTTCAACTTCCATTGTGGCTTTTGAGAAAACAGATATCCATCAAACTGTCATATTTGTAAATGTAATCTTTTCTTTCTGTTTTAAAAATACTCTTTCTATCTTTGTTTTCGTTTTGTTCCAGTTTCATTGTGATGAGTCTGTGTAAGGACTTCTTTTTACTTATCTTGCTTGGGATTTATTGGGATTTTTGCATGTAAGGATTGATTTCTTTCTACAATTCTGGAAAATTTTAAGTCATTATATCCTTTAATATTAATTCTTCTCTCATTCTCTCTGTTATCTCCTTCAGAAACTCCAGTTTGATGCAAGTTCACAACTTTGATCTCTGCTGCATGTGTTTCAACTTCCCTTTTACTATATGATATCCATTTATCCCCCTTGACCATATTCCATGTGATTTAATGATTCTACAGCTGCCCAACTTTCCATTTACTCTCTCCAATAGATTTTTATCTTAATTGTCATGTTATTTTAATTTTTAATTATTTTATTTAGTTCTCTAATTAACCTTATTTATTATTTTTCACTCTCCTGTTTTTGAAGATGTTATTAAGCTTCCCTAATATCTTAATACACATAATGTAGAGAAAGTCCCCCCTCCAAAGATGTGCATGCCCTAATCCCTGGAATTTACAAATATATTGCTTTAAAGGGCAACAGTGACTTTGCAGATGTAACTGAGCTTACAGGCTTTAAGGAGGACGATTAGCCTCGATTAGCCAGGCTGATCCATTCTAATCACAGGCAGACTGAAAAGGGGAGAACTTCCTCCTGTAAGAAAAAAATATAGCGGAGGGGAGAGCAGAAAGGCCCCCAGGGTGAGAAGGACTCAATATACCTTTGCTGGACCTGAGATGTAGGTGCTCCCATAAAATGACCAAAAAGAGACCTCAGAGTCAATGGTAGCCCCCAGGCAGCAGTCAGGAAGGAAATGGACCTTAGGCTTACAACTGCAAAAACCCAGATTCTGCCAACAGCCCTGATGAGCTTGGAAGTGGATTCTCCCAAAAGCCTTCTCATGAGACTATGCCAGCAAAGCCTAAACTTTGGATTCCTGAAACCTGGAGCAGAGAACTCAGCTGAGCCAACCCCCAGAACTAGATAATAAACACATGTTTTTTCAAAACCTTAAATTGTGGTAATTTCTTATAGCAACAAGAGAAAACAGATACAATGTATTGAACATCAAATCAAAACTTTACTACTTAATGCATGGTCCACAGATTAGAAGCAATGGCAAACCTTGGGGGTTTATTAGAAATGCACAATATCAGGACCAACTCTTAGACTTACTGAGTTAGAATATTATTTTAATAAATCAAAATATCACTAGGTGGCCCATAGATGCTCAGAAGCAATGTTAGAAGACATCCAATGTCTGATTATGTCAATATCCAAGGTCTATGTGATGTGATTCTTGTTTCTTATTCCTATTCATGGTGCCTGGATCCCTTGTGTTTTATGACTTACTGTGCATTTTCATTTATTGGAATTTTATCTATGGGATTTCGATATGTGCATGTGTTTACAGATTTTAACTGAGTGGATCTGGGATGGGTCGGGAGTATCTACATTTCCAACAAAGGAAGTTCCTTCAGAAAGTAATTGTATTTGCTCTTACCTGGTGCCTGGAGACTCTCAACAGTTCCCCACTGTTCACCCTACACAAGGAGGCGAATTAGATCTCTAAACCTATGTGAGCTTCAGCTTGTGGTTTTGATTCTCAGGGAAGATTTCTTTGACCTTCAACCAAGAGCAAAATGTAATTTTCCATGTAAGGAACTGGGCAGTGAGCTTATTCTAGTTTACTCTTAAGCTAAAGGTGAAGCTACTAGAAGTCACAAGTTCATTGGACAGATCTACTGGCCCTCCCAACATGCGTGGGGCTTTGGCTTCATGTGGCCTTGTGCTCAATGTGGCCTTGAATATTGAATCTTCTAATTGCCCCATTGGCAAAGGGCATCTGGTGACAGTTTATTGTACTGATCTGCTCACTTCTCTGACCTTCATCTTTCATACTATATTTGGCCTCTGAGAAGTTCAGAAAGAATTTCTTAAGGGATTATTGATACAATTAAAAAGATGATTTCTATATATTTTAGAAAAATATCTCTAAAAATTGTAAACTGATGGCATTTTGATTGTTTTCATCAAGAAGGGTCATTCAGGGAGCATGGTTCATTGTGCTGCTGGAAACAAATCTCTCCAGTAGCCGGACTAGGCAAGTATTTGACATGTACAAGGCAGGAAGGTGTCCCAGCAGAGGGGAGGGGTCTTCCACCATCCTTATCCCAGGGGTAGGTTAATATGGCATTTTGTGTTCTGTTATTGAACTTGTCGGGTTGAGTCTATGCCATGTGCTTGCATATGTTAAATGGGAATAAAGACTTGGCTTTTATGCAGTTTTCAAGGTGAAACGGTTGCTAACCCACATGAGATATCCCAGGATGGATATCGGTGTCATGCACTGAAATACACCAGGATTGAAGAGATAAATGTTCAATATTGAAGTTTGAGACATTTTCTTTTGAGATTTCCAAGTGTCGATGTCAACTAAGCTATTGGTCTGGGCTCAGAGTAGAAATCTGGGCCAGAGACATAAACATGGAGTGATTTGGGGCAACACAAGGAAGGAACAATATTTCACATTTTCAATAAACAGAGCTGCCGGCTGGTCGTAGGGGAGAGCAAATGTTATTGGAAATTCACAAAGAAGGCTTCTTGGAGGAGAAGGGCTGTAGAAGCCACTGAGGTTTATGAAAACAATTTACTTATGAGAAAGAATGATGTGTACGCAGTGGTAACGTTGCTCTAACAGGAGAATTCTGACAGCAGGCTCGCCTGAGAGAGGTGGGCAGGAGACAGCGGTGTTTGTTTTTACAAGGAGATAATGAAGCAAACAATCTCAGATTCATGTTATTTTCAAGTGTCATGATGTTGTGTGAGGTTATTTAATCTTCCTTTAAACAAACAAACAATCCAAAGAGAACAGAAGGTAAATACCATAAACATAAGCTGGAGAAACCTCCGGAAAGATAATCTGTTAGGCTGTAGAGATAGGTGTCA
This sequence comes from Monodon monoceros, assembly GCF_005190385.1. Classification (NCBI taxonomy): domain Eukaryota; kingdom Metazoa; phylum Chordata; class Mammalia; order Artiodactyla; family Monodontidae; genus Monodon; species Monodon monoceros. The sequence continues at coordinate 83,509,724 of NW_021703775.1, forward strand.
GCCCTGCCTTCCCTGGCTCCTCTGGCTACAGGTGCTGCCTTTCAGCACCTGCAGAATCCCAGGCCCGTAGGGGAGAAGCTATAGGACTCGGCTCTCAGGAGTGCAGAAGTTTGCATTTGGTAGAAGCGTTTGCCAGACCCAGAGTCTAGTCCATATAGATAGAGTCCTGCTTGTCCTCTCCCATCATTCCCCACACTTTTCATGTGGCCCCAACAGTGCTGGGCCTCTCACCATCCCTGCTGCCTTGCTGGTATTGCTGCCTTGATGCTCAGTTCTGACTCCCCGTCCAGCTCTTGTCACTTTCTAGACCTCAATCTCACACTTCCTTCTGCTACAAATAGACTGAACTTTCTGAGACCTTCACTGCACATGTCACCTCCTGCATCCCACCTTTCAGAGTAGGTTGCCCTGGATGCTGACACTGGCATGGATTAAGCAAAAGTTTGCTGTACCACTAACCCTTCTTACCAAATTGGGACAGCGTTAGACTCTGGCTCTCAGGGTTTCAAGTCATCTCAGCAGCCAGGTCTGACCTGGTCCCAGCTTCCTTCCCTTACACCTCAGCTCAGGCCACCACTGTATTTGCATCCCTGATGTTGAGCCCAGGCGGTTATGCTCCATGAAACCTGGAAATTTCTAGGAAAGTCATTCATTATTGTATTCTACAGATATGTATTACCTGACTACTATGCCCCCTATCGATTCTGCACCAACAATAAAAATAAAATCCCTATCCTCGCGAGATAGCATTCTGGTAGGGGTTGGAGTGGGAGGGGGTAGAAGTAATGATCAAAATTATGGAGGATGTTAGATGGTGTTAAATGTTATGAAGAACAGTAAAGCAAGGTGAGAGAAAAGAAATTTCCAGGAGAGGTGTGAGGGGTAGCTCTTTTTTGAGTGCCCAAGAATGGGTCTCTGTAATATAGTAGTATTTTAGCAAAGATCTGAGGGACAGAAGGAAAGGAGCCATGAGACTATCTGATGGCAGAGTATCCAAAAGAAAGAACCACAAGAAGAGCCCCTGGAGTGGACACCTGCTCAGCATGTTCAAGGAATAGGGAGGACACCAGTGATGTGGATGGACAGGTGTGGAAGAGGTGGCCAGCAGAACAGCAGAAAGTCAGGTCAGGGAGGACGTGTAACTTTTATTTAGGGGCAGACGGGGACCATCAGGTTGTGAGCAAGAAACTGAGATGATGGAATTTCCACGCAAAGAGATCACCCCGGTCCCTATGTCAAGAATAGCCCATGTTACAGAGGCAAGTGGAGAAGCTTGGACCAGTTTGGAGCAGTTGTAATAATCCATTGGAGAGATGATGGATCGGGGAATGGAAAAGGAAATGGTGAGGCCTTCAGATTCTGGATTTATTTTGAAGTTGGCTCCAGTAGGATTTTCCACATGAACCGTGAGAAAATAAGTCCAAGGTGACAGACTTCCCGGTGCTTGGACTGGGCGACTGTAAGGACAGATTGTCGTATACTGAGATAGGGAGGGAGTTCTGTGTGTGTGTAGGAATGGAGGAATGAGGAGTTTGGTCTGGGATATGTTGAGTGACAATCCAATGAAATATCCGACAAGAGATGTCAAGTAAGTAGGTGGTTGTAGAAGGCTGGAGTTCAGGGGAGGGATCAGACATACATCGGGAGTATAGAAGCTATTTAAAACAACGAGACTGGAGAGAGCACCAGAGAGTAGTGTGGCAAAGGAAAGGTCCGAGGGCCAGCCCTGAGAACCACTGTTAGGGCTGCCCCAGGGGAAGAAGTGAAGCTGAAGCACTGGGGGCTCTTGGCTCCCAAGCCTCTCTGTTTTAACCAAATGAGCTCCATTTTTTGTGAAAAGCCATGCAGTGCAGGGGTTCTATACCTACTGGACTCACCCTGCTTGGGTTAAATTGCAGTTTTCACCACTGACAAGTTTTGTGACTGTGGACAAGATAGTTCTCTCTCAGTGCCACCTATAAAATGGAGGTAATAATACTACCTTCCCAAGCTTATAGATTTTTCATGAGGATTAAATGAGTTGAATACCTTAGGGTGAGGCCAGACATAAAATGGGCACCATAAAAGTGTTGGACATTATTATATGTTTTATACCTCAGGGTTATAAATACAATTTCAGTAGAACTAAAAGGTTGATTGCTAAAAAGAAGCTTTTTCATGAAAAAGAGCAGTGGATCCCTATAATTACAAGTTTACAGGTAAAGACATATTAAGTATCACATACAATTATGCATTAACCTTTGGAAGATAAATGGAGATTCTTAATATAAATTATGGCAAAATAATATGAAATAATGTTAGGAAACATAAGTGTCTCAGCTAAGGAATTTTAATATTTGCTAAAAATGGGAAAAATGTAAATTATTTGTAAATGTGTATAGCACAAGACTATCCCACTGGGAAAACTCTCAGCTGGGTTTCATTCTCCCAGTAGAAACTCCTATAGCACGTAAATGAACCCAGTTAGAATATGCTTGTTCCTAATCACTAAAAGCTTTTGTACAGTAGTGGCTATAACTAGTTATTTCTTTATAGAACAAGTGACTTTCTGATGAAAACCTAGACTTGGGAAGATGCAGGGTCCTAAACTTTAGGATCGGGGAGCAGGTTGGGGACCTCAAACAGGACTGCAGGTGAGGAAATGCATCAGAGAGATGGTGCGTATTGCTCAGGGTCCACAGAACACTGCAGGTAGAACTGAGACGGATCCCAGATCCCAGCACCTCAGATCAGGCTGATTCAATGGCATTGCTTCCACTGACCTGGCCAATATCCTACCTAAAGTGTGGGTTTTGTTTTTAGGAACCAAATTCCCTGTTAAAACAGAAGCGAAGGTCTGAGATCCTGGGCAGCCCTGCAGGACATTCATTCTGGATTGCTATGTATCCATAGAGTGGCCAGACACTGAAGAAACTTCAATTCAAAAACTCTGGAGGGGGAAGGGTAAGCTGGGACAAAGTGAGAGAGTGGCATGGACATATATACACTACCAAATGTAAAATAGATAGCTAGTGGGAAGCAGTTGCATAGCACAGGGAGATCAGCTCGGTGCTTTGTGACCACCTAGAGGGGTGGGATAGGGAGGGTGGGAGGGAGACGTAAGAGGGAGGAGATATGGGGATATATGTATGTGTATAGCTGATTCACTTTGTTATAAAGCAGAAACTAACACACCATTGTAAAGCAATTATACTCCAATAAAAATGTTAAAAAAAAGAAAAAAACTCTGCTGGGGGAGGGAACATTTATGATGAGACTTGCACGCCAGGCCACATGGAAGGGCTACTGCACAAATCACTGGTGAACTGAATTCTCACTCAATCACCATTTTAAAAATGATTACCTCTGTGTCTTTAGCAGGTCCTTAGAGGAAACATTTGATAGCTCTAATTCTCTCAAAATATTTGTTATAGGTGAAAAGGTGGGAATTGAAATTAGAATCGGTAACTGAGCATTTTTTTCTTTCCAATGATATTTAATTAACAAATAATGTATATGATAAGAGAAGCTGCCATTACAGCGTACTGTGTGTGCCTGCTATATTCAAGCTCATCACATACTTTGTCTCTATCGACCGTGTCAGGCAGGAAAAACAGTCCCCATTTTACCTATAAGGCCCAAGGTCACATACTCAGTCTGAAACTAGAAATCCAATACAGATGTATTTGAATTCGAAAACATTGGCTTTTCCAACACATAATCCCTACTTCTCACCAGGTTTATTCTGTTAAACTTTCCCATATTCGTGTGGAAATACTAAATAGTCTTGACATTTTCCTGATGATAATGCAAATATAACAGTTGATTTTGAAGACAGAGCCAGTTGCAAAATATCTAGGTAGTTGAATTAAAATTCAGAAAAAAATTTAAATTTCTTTAGCCAAGTCTCTAGTCTCCCATCCGCAATGAGAAGATTTTGTCATTTAGTTGAAAAATTTTGCCAAACTTGAAGTGGTAAATTTTCAACTGTAGGAGACCCTGTCAATTATATGGATATCATTAAAACTCTAAAGCAGAGCTAACAAAGGTAGCACATGTTTCAAAACTGCAGAAGCTTGATTTAATCAGTGAGAATTTCTTCTTCACACAGATTTTTGTCATCTCTCTCAGCTCCAGGGGCCCCTTAATGACAAATTAGCAAGGTGCTACCGTCTTGTAACTGGGAAACATTTTATCACATTGACAGTCAGCATTGTGACCTGCTTCTCGCTAGACTGATAATTAATATTTGCACTGGCTACAGAATTAGCTTGTTTTTTAGATGATTCTATATTCAAAAACTGCCTTCATGTGAAGCAGGTTTTTATCTGGAAGCCAACTTTATTTTGTTTTATTAATGATATTTGCAAGAACAACTACTATTGATGAGATATGTTTTTTCTGGCCACGCAGACATCTTGATGACTTATATGATCTCAATTACACTACGATTGGGCAAGGTAAATAACATTACCCCCATTTTGTGGCTTAGGAAACTAAGTCTCAAAAGTTGGAATAATTTGCCCAGGGACACGTAGTTGATGAGCGATGCAAGGAGGTTCAAATGCTCTTCTGTCAGAATCCAAAGATGCTCTTAACTGGACCTAACCACCAGCAGCAAGCTAAAGAAGGTCCACTCGAAAGAGGAGTAGAAATCAATAAAAATTCCAAGTGAAGGCTTGCCTTAGCAGGTGACCTGCACTACTGTAGATCTTCCTGCTGCAACAAAGGAAAAAATACTCTTCCAAACAGAATGGTTTAATTGGAAGTTATGTGAATACACCTGAGCTCCCCGATATTCTTCCAGCAAGCAAATATGGTCCCAAGTACCTTTGCTTTTAAAACAACCAGCATTCATTTTGATTAGTTTATACTCAGGGCTGAACCAGCTATTAAATATATTGTATCAGATTCCAAAAAAACAGAAACTGTATCTTCACATGTTTCTTCATAGAGACGGAACAGTTTTCTTAACAGCAAGAGAATATAGTTGAAGATCAATGAATGTGTACCCTATCTATCCTATCAACTACATCTTTGTGGAAAGAGCTACAAAGTAAAATCAAACTGGAGGGCAACAGGAACCAACAGACAACTCAAGCTCCCTGAATTTTCTGTCAGGAAGAGCAATCTGCTTTGTGTTCGACTGTAGTTGAAGTCTCAGGATTCTCCTCTGTGTTTCTTTTCTAAGCACAATTTCACTTCCCTGATGATCGAGGTCAATACTTGAACAGATGGCAGCTGGCATTTCCAAACTGTAGCTTTAAAGGAACTGGGAGAAAGACTCAAAGTGTCCTAAACTGAAAAATCTTAAATTTATAAAGAAATCACTTTTAAAACAAAGGTCAAATAACTGTTGATTTCTTCTTTTAAGGAAAGGATGTTTAAATTCAGATTGACATTTTATTTATTTGTATTTTTTATTTTGAGTATACAAATAATGCATGTTTATTTGGAAAAATAGAAAATACGGAGAAGAAAAAAAGGAAAAGAAAGAAAAAATCATGTGTAATCTCTTCAAAACTAAGGGAGATTAATATCAACTTGATTTGACTTATGTTAACCCAATTGCAGGGGGGAGATATCTTTTTTAATCCCTTCATAACATTTTTGGAGCTTGTCATTTTTGCTTCCTATAGATTTATAATATACATGTTTATATTACACAGTGAAATCACACTGTATATGCTATCTGTAATGTATTATCAGGTTTTGGTAGTAACAATTTCATTATCATGCTCATTATGTGTTCATTACAATGTTTATATAGTGTTCATTATGACTTCAGTGGCTTTGCCATTCCACCAAATGGGTGCAATACTATTATTTGCTACATAGCCTTAAATAAGATCACAGTTGATTAATTTTTGTTGTTGTTTTTATTTTTAAAAACACTTTGATGAACATCTTTGTGTATACATATTTTGGCACTTGACTAATAATCTTCTTAATACAAATCCCTGGAAGCAGGTCAAAGTCACAAACATTTTTAAAGCTTTCAATGCAGTCTGTAAAGAGGTTACCACAAATTATTTTCACACAATCTGTGTGCGAGTATGCCATACCCCTTCACCCTCTTCAACGCTGTATAGTTTTATTCTATTTTGTCACTGTCAGTCTCAGTAGCTCATTTTTGTCTTGATTCAGCCTCTACTCCTTTCAAGCTATATTCAGCATACATACAAAATCCAGGACAAGACTTTAGGCTATTTGGACTTTATGCTAGACTTTTCTCATACTATTTCTTTAAATGTTTTCTTTCCAAGTTTCTCTCCATTTTCTGCCTCATTCTCTTCTGAATGCCCAGCATCTACTTCAAAAGGAAAACCCGAAGAATATAGCTTGAGAACTGTGAGTTTCCTGGCTACCACTCTGATAAGAAGAAGAGAACAGCAGAGCCAAGGGAAGAGACTGTGTCCCAGAACCCCTGCCTCATACAATTCCTAGGAAAAGGTACCTAGGTTCAGAGAAAACTATAATTCAAAGAGATACATGCACCCCACTGCAGCACTATTTACAATAGCCAAGACAAGGAAGCAACGTAAATATCCATCGACAGATGGATGGATAGAGAAGATGTGGCACATATATACAGTGGAATATTACTCAGCCATAAAAAGAATGACAATACACCATTTGCAGCAACGTGGATGGACCTAGAGATTATCAGACAAAGTGAAGTAAGCCAAAGACAAATATCTTATGATATCACTTATATGTGGACTCTAAAAGAAAAAAAAAGACACAAATGAACTTATTTCCGAAACGAGACTCACAGACACAGAAAACAAAATTATGGTTACCAAAGGGCAAAGGGGGGTGGGATGAGGGATAAATTAGGAGACTGGGATTAGCATACACACACTACTATGTATAAAATAGATAGCCAACAAGGACCTGCTGTAGAGCACAGGGAACTATGCTCAATATTATGTAATAACCTATAAGGGAAAAGAATCTGAAATAAATAAAATTTTAACAATAAAGAAAAGAAAAGATATCCAGGTTTCTTGGCACCTAAGTTCCTCCATACTGAACAAGGCATAGGCAAGGCAAAGCTTGCAGCCAGCAGCTCTGTGGTGGTCTTTTTACTTGAAATAATTGTCTGTTTTTATTTTCTGTTAGTGATTATCTACTCAAAATGTATGACTCGTGGCTTTGGTAATATTTACTCATTTTCCAGAAGACAAAGTGGTGGGGTCTGGAGAGACATTTCCCCTCCCTTTGACCGGATGAAGAGCTTCTCCTGGGCAGGTTGCCCTTCTTAAAGAGCAAGTCCAACCTCGTGGCCGCTCCAACCAAATCATCGGGCAGGCCGGTGAGACCATGGCTTGTCTGAAATAGAAGAGGAGAACTGAGGGACCCCCATCCATACGGTGACACGGACCCCTCCTCTCTAACCCGACTTCCGGGGAAGGGGACAGCAGAGGGGAGAAGGAGAGAAGACCAGGACGCATTCAGAGTGACCGCTGCCCCCCAAATGCACAGGGTCACCTCCAGCTCTTCCTGTCCTGTTTGCCATGCCTCTCACCTGTGAAATTTCCTTTAAAGTAGGGCTGCTTGCACACTGGTCCGCGTGCACCCATGGGCCTGCCATGTGGGTAGTGTGGGAGGACACTCGGGCCCACACGGTGTCCCCTCCAGGGCGGCACGGCTTCTCCACAGGGATTCTGTCCAACCACAGTGCTGTTGCATCTTTCTGACAAACACGTAGCAAAATTCAGTGTCTTACTCTATCCTGGGAGAAGAGATGAGGAATTCTGCTCTGGAGCTAAGGAATGAAATCCCTGATCCCAACCAAAGGCCGAGTTAATGGGTATAAGGTTTACCACTGACAGCCCCTTCTTGAAGAGGTCTCCCTCTACTTAAAGTCTAGGTGGTTAGCATTGTATTGCATCAGAGCCATAGGAGCAGCGTCCTTTAAGGGGAAATGGCCTCAGTGCAGCCTGGAAGACAGGGCTGGACTTAATGGCCACCAGATGAGCTGCACTGCCCAGGAGGAGGGCTCCCTGACCACCTTGGGCTTGTCTGAGATGCAGTTGCGAAGGACCCGGAACGGCAAATATGCAGCAGTGTGACACTACTTCTCCTTCCTACGCCCCTGACTGTCTGTGATGATAAAGGTCAAAACTCTGTCCTGCTTAAGTGGGACCGGCTTCAGGGTCCTGCACAAAGCAGCCCTCAGACAACCCTTACCAGTGCTCGCAGCATTGAGGTAAAACACCCTTATCACCGCCGAAGCCCTCCTAGCCATAAAGCTCTGTGCTTGTGGAAGGAGAGCCAAGTATTAACCCACTTTATCTATTACTAAATTAAACATTTTCTGTGTAAGGATTTATGTGTGGTACTTTTATATTCATTTTCTCTCTTAATCTTTACAAACACCCCATAAAGTAGATAGTATTATAAATCCTATTTCATCTATTTGGAAGTTGAGGCTTGGAAGGATCAGACGCCTAATTATGGTTACATAGTTAGCTAGTTACTGATCAACTACAGAAACCTAGTCTCAGGGGAGGGATGAATAGGCAGAGCACATAGAATTTTAAGGGCAGGGAAATTATTCTGTGCGATACTGTGCTGGTAGACACATAACATCATGCAGTTGTCAAAACCCCTAGGAGAATGCCCGACACAAAGAGAGAACTCCAGTGTAAACTCTGGCCTTCTTTCATATTGTTGCAATATTGGTTCAATTGTAACAAAAGCACCACACTAATGAAAGATGCTAATAATAAGGGAAACTGTGACAGAGGAGAGAGGGGACTATAGGAAATCGCTCTACTATCTGCCCAATCTTCTGTAAAACTAACTGCTCTAAAATACGAAGTTTATTTTTAAAAAGAGAGAGAAATAGAAATGATGGTGCAACTTGGTACTCAGGATCATGGAGGTAGATAGAAGAACCCACTAGAGAGAAGATGGGTAGGAAGTGTCAAGGATGACTTAAATTACAGCATATACAGTGCTGATAGAAATGGATTCATTTAAAAAAGCAGAATCTAAAGACAACTTTCAAAATGAAAAAAATTATTGGATGTGCTTAAAAACAAAAAAAAAGCCAGTCTGTGAATGGAATCTGAGTTATTCACACAGTGTTGCCTCCATCTCCGAGGACAATTTTATCTTCCCTCCCGGGCATCCTCAGCACCTAATACTTTTGAGTTGACAGATACTCTCATTTCTTTCCCTCCCTGAAGCAAAACTAGAAACGATCCTTACGTCATTACTGGTGCAGATGTTGGGGGAGGGGTGCATCCTTAGGAAGCGTGACTTGTGTGTTATGAATGGACCACTCACTAAATAGCAGTTGTGATCCCAGCCTGCCCCCACCCAGCACCGGCTTCCCGGGACACAGGTCCTGTTTAGGAATATGATGGATCCAGCTCTCTGAGCACATGTTCCCAGGCTCCTTCTCTCCCAATGTTTCTTCCTTTCTTTTATTTCCTCTATTTATGGGTGTACGCTGTACTTAAATCCAATGGTGACATGCTAAGCTGCTTGTCAGCCTTCCAAAGTCCTGTCTACTGAAATGGGCAGTTTTCAGGTATGCCTAAAGGTAGGTAAATTCTGACTTCTTATTAACATTTCAGGATGTTTCGACTTTAAACGAACAACCAGGTCTGCAAAACACAAAGCCCACTTGAGAGTAAAGAGTTTTGAGTCTTGTAACCATTAGCACCCCTGCGAGTGAGCGGTCTTGGACAGTCACATGGAATGCCCCAGCCTAAAAGGACGTCTGCACGATTCACTGGAAGGCCCCGTGTTTCTGGGTACAGAGACCCGGGAGAAGTCTGGACGATGGTGGCACGCTGTGCTGGTCTTGAAGTAGAGCGGATTTACCACGGTGTGTTAGTTTCAGGTGTTGCGCAAAGTGCCGTAGTTTTATATATATATTCCTTTTCAGATTCTTTTCCCTTATAGGTTATTACAAGATATTGAATATAGTTCCCTGTGCTATACAGTAGGTCCTTGCTGATTATCTATTTTATGTATAATAGTGTGTCTCTGTTAATCCCAGACTCCTAATGTATCCCTCCCCACCCTTTCCCCTTTGGTAACCACAAGTTTGCTTCCTATGTGTGTGAATCTGTTTCTGTTTTGTAAATAAGTTCATTGTTCTGTCTCTACCAGCCTGAGCTGTGAGACAAGAGTGGGTCTTGCACAGCTTCGCTTCTCTCTGGGTGTCCCTGGGCAAACCCAGTGAATTGCGTGGGTTCCAGCGCACGGCTTCTTGCTGAGGTCGTCACCGAGAGACTGAGGACATGAGCACCAGACCCAGCACAGAAGACTCCCCCCGGACTGTGGACCAGGAGACGTGGGGTCTGTCCCTGCTCCTCTCCATCCCTGCTGGGCCAGGAGGCAGCACTGGCCTCCAGGATATGCCGGCTCTGCCCATTTTTGTGAGATCGTCCGTGGTTACCGATCCGGCCCAGTCCCACTGTCTCGCTTCCAAAAGGACGGGCGCTCAGCCTTTCACGACATGCGGATGATTTACAGCCTTTAGGAGGTTTCACATTCATTTCGGAGTTCCTTTTGCCAAGTTTGCGTCTCCTGCAGGGCCTTTTCTCCCTTGGGTATAAATGTCTTTGGGCTGACCTGGCCCTGGCAGGGTTTTTGCTGCAACAGTGACACCTGTTGTTGAGGACAAAGTTGGCGATTTCTGCCAGAGGAGTCTCTGTGGGGTGAAGAAGGCTTTCAGATCTCCAACATCTGGAAGGATAAGTGGGCTCATTTTGCAGGAATCAGTACTGCTGCGTTGAACAAGTAACATCAAACAAGAGGCCAGGGACCGGAAGAGAAAAACAAAGGGGAAAGAAAGGTTTTCTGTGTTGAAAAACAAAGAGATCAAAGACCCTGCCAGCCTGGCACAAAGCCACCTGGCCAGGAAAGGTTGAATAAGAGCTGGCTCTTGACCCCAGGAATTCTGAGTGGTTAGAGGGATCGGGTACACCTCCTCGGGGGCAGAGAGTCCTCTCCTTCTCTCCTAGGAGGCCAAGCCCAGCATCCTCAGAGCAGACCCTGATCCACCAAGGAACTGGTTTCTGCTGATGGACTTTCCCCAAGCAAAGAAGCACCCAAGGTCCACCTGCCACCCTCCTCAGCATAGGGCGTGGTGAGAAATGTCCTCTTTCTCCTGTTTTCCCTGCACTGGGAAAATAAGTGCTTTCTGTTGCCAGCTCATCGAGTTTACACGGTCCTCATGTTCAAAGACACAGTACCCAGATTTCTTTAAAACCCTAGAAATTATAACAGGAAACATTTACGATCAATGCCCATTTCACACTTACCTGTAATCTTAGGGAATAATTCTGTTATTGCTGATTTTAATTTGCCTTAACTTTTAATTAAGGCAGGCCTTGAAGTGTCGATGACATATCAAATTCCTACCATATATATATATTTTAAAGTAGACACGTTTTTAAATGACCTGCTCTCAGGTAGTCATGTAAATACTTTCAAAATGATTATTTTGGGGTTCCAAAACTATCTTCTCACCTACATGGATAGTTTGACACCCATAGGAAATCCATCAAATGAATGTCACTAATACCTGAAACGGAGGAGTTTGTTTCGTGGCGGGAGTGCTGGTCTAGGAATTAGCAGAAGCGGGCTGTCGAGGATAAGTGAGCTGGGTGTCCTCCGGCAGGTGTCTTCACCTCTCTTAGTCGTAGTTCTCCACGGATCAAATCAAGGAGTCAGAGCATAATTCAAGAGTTTTCAGAGTGTCATAGAAATCTGTTTAACCCTCTTGGCATACATCAAATTATCAGCAGAGAAGCCTAGTTTTAAAATTGGAAAAGGGGGAGTCTTTGCTTTTTCACCCAGAGCAGCCTTGAAAAAACTCCTTGGCAGCCCAAAGACCCTCATGTGGCAGTTTGCCAAGCACAGGGTAAGCTGCCTTGATGTTCTGTCCAGCCCCATGGAAGCCATGGTCCATGGACAATGGCCACATTCCTGCGAGAACTACAAGCTGCAGATCACTACATGTGCATCCTCATCTGTGGGTGAGGATGACCCAGCCTGCGGAAGTTCTCCTGGCCATTATGAGAATCAAGGGGGACAACTTATCTGAGAAAGTTTTAATCAATGCAAAAGACTAAACAATTCCTGTTTTTAAGTAAAACTGGAAATAATTTCACTTCCTTAGTCTTCCCTTTGCCCCAATATAAAATGAGAGATCAGATTAGGGGATCATTAATAATACCTTGTTACTTAGCAGAACATGTTAAACATGACCATTGCATTTGCTTTTTACATTTCTGTGGTGCCATCCCTAGGTCCATTTTCTGGCTGAAGAAACAGGTTCAGGGAGATTTGGGAGGTTGACCAGTAACCCTACCGGGATGGTTCTAAAGCCCCATCCCTGTGATTCCTGGCCCAGTGCTTGTTTATCACCCCCAAACCCCACTCGCTCCATGGTAGCCTCAAGTTCTGTAATTCTATGATTCCCTGAAACACTGTCCTCACACTCTTATAATGGAGACTTGCGGCTCTGCACACGGATGTGAAACCAATAACACTGTGGTTACCAGAGCACTCCCTTCTCAGGCAAGCATACATAAAATATAAGCATTCCTAATACACAGCAGCTGGACCCTAGAACAGGCTGCACCTTCAGGGAGGCTCTTCAAGGTGTTTCTGTCACGTCTTCTGGGGCCGTCTTGAACCCTCGACTCCAGACGTGGAGGGCTTCGTCAGTTCTGTTGGAATCTCTCAGGAATGCACTTTCATTCCTCATCACACCTGGACTGGATATTACAGCACAAATTCAGTTTCCCATTTCCCATTTTCCTCTCTCGTTCATGTTCATTTCACTGATTTCCCCCTTATCACTTAATACATTTTCCTCATTACTGGCATCAGGGCTGAAGGCTGCAACACAAACACTGAAAGACCAAATCAAGACTTAAAAAAAAAAAAAAAAAAAAAAAAAAGAGCAAAATATTCCCATTTCAGATGGAGGAGCAGATGGGGCTCTTGGCACTTCGGAGGATTTAAATTGACCCTCTGCACCACGCAGGGGAAGACAGACTGTCACTGCTGACAAGGAAGCACGCAGAGACCTGCTTTCCCAACGAAGATAGTTGCATTTTGGAGCTCTTTCTGTTGGCGGTGTATAACGAAAAGAAACCATATGATTTATCCTCACTCTCTTGGAACCTGAAAATGCAGCTGTGGGGCCCAAGACTGTCCTGGGTACAGACTGCACTCCCCGCTTCCACCTTGGTGGTCTGGACCCATCCACCTCTGAGCCTTGGTTTTGCTATTTGAAGGTGGTAATAAAACCATCTGCCTCTCATCATTATTGCATGAAGGAAGGTGAGTGCAGGTCAAAGTGCCCGGCACAGAGCCCTGCACATAATAGGTATTCAATACGTTGGGTTTCTTTTCCTTTTTTTTTTTTTTTTCATACATGGCCAGAGATGTGATTTTTTGGAAGCTGTCTTTTCACAACTTTCTCTTTCACAGCTGGTAAAGATAAGGACCAGGTGGGTAGCTCTGACCTTCCCTTGGATGACATTTATAAAATAAGCATGATCTATACATAGGACAAGTGTGATCGGCATTTGAGACAGGAGTTCCTTATTTTAAACAGGTTTTGAGCTTGCCTGCAAATCTTTAAAATATGGGAAACTTGGACAACCTTTAGTCACAAATCTTGAAGCTGTCCTCCTGTTCAGTTATCAAAATATGTTCCAAAGCTCTATGTCTATCCATTTTCAGCTATTCTAAGCACTGACTTCTTTTGATTGGTGTGAACTGTTCATTTTAATAATAAAAAAAATCTGCTTTGAACAAATCAAACTGTTTGTGCTTGTTACTAAAAAAAAGGAAAGAAAGAAATGGCGTAAGCCAAGTGTAGCTAAGTTAAAGGATTACTTGATGATAAAATACTACAAACTCAAAGAAAGAAAATCCATTTGGGAACTTTATAAATGAAAGTGTTTATTAGAATGATTGTGAGAGAAGAAAAAGGATGCAAAGAGAAAAAGCAGTGAGAATAAAAGAAGAGAGAGAAAAATGTGAGGGTGAATATGCCCTCTTTGGACTTTCTGCCAGACATCGTACGTCTCCGTTTCAAACCTGTCATGGGTGCCTCATTGGCCATAAGATGAATTCAGTCCTCAAGGTACAGCACACGGGGACTTTTCTGATTAGTCTGCCCAATGCGTTTCAACTCAATTTTTGATAATTCCCGAACTGTTCCTTCTATCTCAAACCATTCACACTTCCCAGACAATGCCCAGCATGGTAACTGGGCACATTGCATGTGCTCAGTGTCTGTTGTTTATCCAAACAAAAAGCTTCACAATCACTGTACTCAAGTCAATGGATTATTAAGGATAGAGACCACAGAAAATCTCAGAAATTCCATTTGCTTCAAGAAACAGGAGTAAGAAGAGAGGCTGAGAACAAAGCTGATTTGATAGCCATACAGAGAGCTAGCCCCCCATCCACTCCACCCTGAGCACTAAGGCATCTACACTCTTCCATCCAGGTGGGAGTAAAGAGGGAAAAGGTAAAGTATGAGGCTATAGACAGAGGGAAAGAATGACATCAGCATAATGAAGAGGAGGTCCTCCCAAGATTCTTCTTTCCTTGGCTCACAAAACACCACAGGAAGAGATGGGAGAACCAATCTCTTGAGAATGGATGTGCCTGAGGGGGAAAAAAAAAAAAATAGGTCCAAGGACACAGTCATATCCATCCAAACACCAATTACTCCAAGTGAAGCTTACCAATTACTAAGCCATACACTCAGAATTTCAGGTGGCTGTTTAGTACTTGACTCTTAAATCTAAGCAGAAAACCAAGAAGCACTAGACATTTGGAGGGCAGGAAGACAAATCAAAACTTAATAACAAGGAAAAGAATATTAATTAAATATATTTTTAAAGTTTCTTCATTGTAGAAGAAACTTTAAAAATATATTCTCAAAGAGATAAGATATTATTGCAATGAAACAAGAACAGAATGCTGTTAAACATGAATAATCAGAGAACAGAGCTCTTAGAAATTAAAACTATAATCCAAAAAGTTAAAAACACAATAAGAAGGTTGGAAGTTAAATTTGAGAAAATCTCCCAGAAAAATGTAACAAAAATTATGGGACATGGGAAATAGGAGAAGATAAGAAATTAAGAAGATTTGTCTGAGAAATCAAATATCTTAATAGCAGGAGTTACAGAAAGCACAAACAGAGTAAATAGAAGGGAAGAATTATTAAAGAAATAATAAAAGAAAATGTCTCAGAACCAAAGGACTTCAGTTCTTATTGAGTGACTGTGGTGGGATGGATTATAGCTGCCCACCTCCCCAAACAATATCTATGTCCTAATACCTGGAACCTATAATGTTGTATGTTGGGTTTTTATTTCAAGTATTTGAAAATGTGATTGAGTTAAGGACCTTGAGCTGGGGAGATTATCCTGGATTATCCAGGTGGACCCTAAATGCAATCACTTGTGCATTCATTAAGAGGAAAGCAGAAGGAGATTTGACCCACACAGAAGAGAAGGCACTTTGACCACAGAGGCAAAGACCGGAGTGATGCAACCACAAGCCAAGGAATGGTGGCAGCCACCAGAAGCTGGGAGAGGCCAGGATGGAACCCTGTCAGCACCTTGGTATCAGCTCAGTGACACTGATTTCAGACCATTGGCTACCAGAGCTTGAGAGAATAAATTTATTTTTTTAAGCCACCCAGTTAGTGGTAACTGCTGCAGTCACAGGAAACTAATAAAGTGGCCTACTCAATAAATGGAGAAAAATATACATATGTGTATATATATATATATATATATATATATATATATAGCAAAAAGCACCATAGCAAACTTTCAGAATGCCAAGCTTAAAGATAAGAGGCTAAAAGCTTTCAGAGAGAAGAAAGAAATATCTTCGAAGGAACAGGACTCAGACAGGAATTAGAATAATAATTACTACAATCCAATGCAGCAATATCCACAGAACTTAACATTCTGAGATTAAAATAATTTCTGATCTAGAATTCTGTATCCAACCGAAATAAAATATTAGTTGCAAATATTTACATTTTGGCATGCAGTACCTCACTAGATGAACCTCTTCTGCACATTTTCTTGGGAAGATCCTGGAGGATATACTCAAATGAAGATGCAAACTCCAGGAAAAGAGGAAATCATGAAGTCTAGAAGGAAGGTAAGCCAAATTAGGTGTAACAAAAATGAGTTCCGAGAAAATTGGTGAAGGCAGGTTCTGAGATGACCACTGGACCACAGATTTAACATAGAACCGTCCATGTTAGAGCAGGAGGATGGAAGTTCTCACAAGGATGTCTCAACAACAGTGGAGCCCATATATTTACTATGCATTGGATGATACTGGATGGTATACTAAACCCCTTTTTCAAAAAGAATTATTGATAGGTTAATAGAAAAAATATTTTTTATCAAAGATATATGTGGTAGGCATAGAATGTAACACCTAAATCCTCATCGTCCATGACTGAGATCAATCAGAAGGTTTTAAACTTTTAAAAAATAGAATAAATATATATTATTTCAAAATCTGAAGTTTTAAACCAGAAGATATAACTAGAAGAGTTTGAAGTAGATGACTCTGGACCAGGGCCCAGGCTACAGTTTTTCCTAAGCTTTTATTACTCTGATTTTTGTAAGCCATGCACACTTTTTACTATGAAATTTTTTTTAAAAAAGAAGAAATTCATGGGCTTTCTCTCTACAAATAGAGTACTAATCTAGTTTCTTCATGACAGTAATTGTGTTAGGTATTTATATATATATATATATATATATATATATATATATGTACACATACATATGTTCTGTTAATTCCTCTCCACACTAACAAAATGTAGTTAGCAAATGCCAATTAAAGATGAAGAAACCAAAGCTTAGAGAAATGAGGTCATATGTCCAAGGTGGTAGAATAAGGAAGCCCATGAATCATGACCTCCTATTACAATGTATTGTATCCTATCAATCCAGGTCTCTTCGATTTGGACTCCATGTAGCGAGATGAAACCTTATTCTCTTGACTTCTGTGAGCTCATTCTCTTCCCATCATCTCTCACCTTTCCTGCTTCACAGCACAGGGATAAAGGACATCTGCAGACATTAACTTCATCAGGATGGCCAGAGTTCCCAAGGATGCTTTGCAGGCAACAGACTCAGCCTCCACCTTCCATCTGTCCAGATGGGTCCTGGGCTGGCCAGGCCCTGAGACTGAATGAAGGCCAAAGGCACCCAGACCTTAGCATGACCTTGAGTGAGGCTGATTCCTGCCTGGTTGTTTATTCAGGCAAAGAAGACACATGTGCTCTTCTTTGACCTGCTGAGTAAACGAAGTAAGAGTACAAGATGTGCCACATCCCATCCTTGCCCTCAAGACGTCCACGGGCAGAAACTAGATATCCATTGAGAACTAGTAAAAACACATTTTAGAATCTAAAATTGTGGAGGATAGAGGAAGAAAAAATCACTTTTGGCTGAAACATCAGAAAAGGCTTCATGGAGATAGTAGCATTTAATCTGAGCTCTAATGAGCAGACAATTTCAATCACGCCCCTGGATTTCCAGTGTGAAATGCCTTAGTCCTGTCCTGACACCCGTCCCCAAGGCAGGCCTGACAGCTTCTTCCTCTGAACCTGAAGTGCCCTCTGCAGACGTGTGTCCTAACACCCATGGCACTGTTGGGCTCTGAGTACCTCAGGGCTTGGGAATCGCCTTAACCAAAAACTAAAGGTCGCTTGGCATTTATTAGCATCTATTAAAAATACTTGCCAAATGAAAGAAAAAAATGCATGCCTGTTCTGTCCTATCAACTCAGCTCCTATCAGAATCCCTGGCTGTTTAACTGAGGCACTGGAATTTCAGAGGGGTAGAGCCCATTTTACCAAAGTACATTTCAACATGATTCAGGGGGGCCCTGCTGAGTGCTGGGCTTGAGGACACGGCCCAAGATGAAGGGCCAAGGTCCTTTTTCAGTCTCGCTAGTTACCAGATTGGTCTGGGAGAACACGGGGTTTCCAATGGCTGACAAGTACTGTTGTCAATCTGTCATTTCAAAGAATGTTTTCGAAATATATACACACTGCTATATTTAAAATAGATAACCAACAAAGACTGTATAGCACCGGGAACTCTGCTCAATATTCTGTAATAACCTAAATGGGAAAAAAACTTGAAAAAGAATAAATACATGTATATGTATAACCAAATCTCTTTGCTGTACACCTGAAACTAACACAACATTGATAATCAAATATACTCCAATACAAAATAGATATTTTTTTAAAAAATGGGAAAAAACAATGTAAGTGGAAACGAAGGTGTTTTCCTTCTTAATTCATGACTGACGTTTTCCCTTGAGACTCCTAACTCCCTTGGAAGCTGGAAATTTGAATACCAAACAACTTTGATATATTATTGGGGGTTCAATGGCTCCCAAGCGAAAAGACAGATCTTCAAAAGTAAAAACCCCAGCCCTTGGGGCTGGTACTGCAGGCCTGAGAACTGCAACGAGAATGGAATAGTTAAGGTGTGTGTGTGTGTGTGTGTTTGTGTGCGTGAATGTTTGTCTTTGGGAGCATTTTTCCTGATGTTGGGGAAAAGAAGGGTTTATTTTTCCACTGCCATTCACACCAGCTGCCATGAAGCAGCAGTAAAGGCCCCCTGGCGCAGCACTCTGGCCATAGATCATGGCGCCAGCCCCAGCTGCAGATGGACCCAGCAGCTGGCCGGAGAGGTGCTGAGCTCACCCCCCTCCCAGGCTCCCTCGCCTCGCTCCCCAGATTTATGAAGCAGGAAGCAGCCAGCCAAAAAAGCTAAAGACGAAAAGCCCAACTGCTCCTCTTTTTCTTTTTTTTTTTTTTCCTTAAAGCCAACACACCTAACTAGTGCAAGAGTCTGCCACCTGCAGGTGTCAGGAAGCCAACACCTTGGACCCAGAAGAGAGCAACGTATGCAGATGCTGTTAGGAAGTTCCAAGTCCTCGGAGTTTCCCATCATAGGGGTCCAGGAAAGGTTGAGGGACAGTAGGCACATTTACTGCACCGCCACTCTGAGCTGGACTTGTGACAGACTTTTACACTGAATCACCAAGTGATACTTGGGAGAGAAAAGGTTAAGGTGAGCTGAACATCATGCCCAGATTGACATGGTCAAGAGTTGCTTCCCACTGGGGGTTCAGGGCTGGGTTTTATGCCACTTATTTTATTTTATTTTTATTGAAGTATAGTTGATTTACAATGTTGTGTTAGTTTCAGGTTAGTTTCACAGCAAAGTGATTCAGTTATATATATTCTCTTTTAGATTCTTTTCCCTTATAGATTATTACAAGATACTGAGTATAGTTCCCTGGGCTATACAGCAGGTTCTTGTTGGTTACCTATTTAATACATAGTAGTATGTGTATGTTAATCCCAAACTCCCTCCCCCACCTTCCCCCTTTGGTAACCACAAGTTTGTTTGTTTGTTTGTTTATAAATTTATTTATTTATTTATTTTTGGCGGTGTTGGATCTTCATTGCTGCGAGCACGCTTTCTCTAGTTGTGGCGAGCGGGGGCTACTCTTCATTGCAGTGCGTGGGCTTCTTATTGTCGTGGCTTCTCTCGTGGTGCACAGGCTCTAGGCACACGGGCTTCAGTAGTTGTGGCACTTGGGCTCAGTAGTTGTGGCTCGCAGGCTCTAGGTGCACGGACCTCAGTAGTTGTGGCGCACGGGCTTAGTTGCTCTGTGGCATGTGGGATCTTCCCAGATCAGGGCTCGAATCCGTGTCCCCTGCATTGGCGGGCGGATTCTTAACCACTGCACCACCAGGGAAGTCCCACAAGTTTGTTGTTGAAAGAAAGCTCTAGAACTTTCTAGAATTCTAGAACTTCTCTACAAGACTTTGGAATAAGCCATTGAATAGGTGTTTCAATCTTCATTAACTGAGACTTAGATGGATTTTTTTCTTTTTACAGTTTCACATCATACCTGGTAAAGAGCTCAAAACCTCAAATTAAGCCTGGGATGGAGAGATTATCACACTAAGTGAAATAAGCCAGGCAGAGAAAGACAAATATCATATGATATCCCTTGTATGTGGAATCTAAAGAAAAAGATACAAATGAACTTATTTACAAAACAGACACAGACCCACAGACATAGAAAACAAACTTATGGTTACCAAAGCGGAAAGGTGAGGGAAAGATAAATTATTAGGAGTATGGGATTAACAGATACACACTATTATATATAAAATAGATAAACAACAAGGACCTACTGAATAGCACAGGGAACTATACTCAATATTTTGTAACAACCTATAAGGGAAAAGAATCTGAAAAAGAATACATATATCTGAATCACTTTGCTGTACACCTGAAACTGAAACAGTGTAAATCAACTATACTTCAATTAAAAAAAATTTTTTTACATTCACATTGTAGGGCCCAAGAGCTTGGTGGCTGCAGTTTAGCTACGAGGCTCCTCCCAATGCCTGGCTCAAGCAAAGTCAGGGTTTAGGGCTCCTGGAGAATCAAGCATGCAGCGGTCAAAGTCCACTATTTTCTCATCATCCAAGGGCAAGCAGTCAACTGCATTGGTATAAAGGAGATCAGAGCGACAGTGCAGGTGCCACAGACGGACCCCCACGTGCATGTGCTTTTATGTGTCCAGACAGGACATTCCTCAAGGCCAGAACCAACCCCCAACTAAGGAAATAACAATCATGATCTTGAGTCCACAGGGCTAGGATTAAGACAGTGCAAGCCCAGGGTCTGTCAGTGGACAATTCCATTGCCTCAGTGGTTTGGGGCTTCTCTCGGGGACACCCACAGTTCACCCTTTGTGTACAGGCACAGTTGTCCTCCCATCAGCCCCAGACACCAACTTTAAGCATGAGGACACCTGTTTTTAACAGCAAATGACTTGGTGATCATTACCCAATATCTAATAAAGTGAGACCTTTAAACAGGCTGAAGAGAAACAGATGTTTCCAGGATTTAATGAAGGGGAGTCATGCACCATCGTACAGCAGAACCCAGTCACATGCATTATAAAGTGGCCAAACGTCCTCGCTGGGTGTTTGGACAAGCTCGGTGGGAATGGCCCCTGGTCAGCTTGAGTTGACTCCAGTGCAAGCTCAGCTAAACATCACACACTCACAATTACACACCTGTCTTGTATGTGTGCATGCACACCCACCCCGTGCCCAGGCTGCCTGCAGGCAACAGTTAAATAAACTCACTGCCATGAATGACCTTCAAAAAGGAACCAACCCACTGCAGACATCTGAAGCCTGGATACATTGAGTGCACTCAGGCCAAGGGTTGCAGAGGAAAAGAGCTAACTCTGCAGCCAGTCACACCAGGGCTCCCCCTCTCATGAGCTGCAGAGACGGGGACAAATTATTTATCTTGAGGCTCTATTTCCTCATCTGTGGAATTAGATGACCAAATATTACAAGACCTAAAAAATTCAATTTGTGGATTGCTGAGTTGTGAAATGCTATTGTATAATGCAGGTGAGCCCTAGGAAAGTTTTTTAAATGACCACGGAGCCTGTAAGTCAAGATAAAGTCTCCCCTCATCCATCCTGTTGCATGTTTTCTCCTTTCGCAGTGGAGCCCTCATGCGTCAGCCCCTAGCTCCTTGATCAGTTTTCCAGAGTTCCTTGATCTGGGGTGCCGCTGAGTGGGGCAGGGCCCTGCTGACCTGTGCTCCGGGTGTGCAGGGCGAGTGGGCAGCCCGCTGCTCCCCAGATGCACAGAGGGAAGGCACCTTCTGCAGCCAGTCTTGTTTTCTTCCTCTCATCAGTCTGTGTGGCCTCCTAGCCTCTATCCAGACTGGCCATGAGGCAGTGTCCCCCCAAACCCTGCACAATATCAGGGCTCTGGGTAAAAACCTGGTTTATCAACACACACCGGAGCTCAGCCATTTCCCCAGGTGGCTTCTCTCACCTGCCCCACATGCTTTTAACTCTCTTTAGCTCACCTTGCCTCTCACCCCAGTGGACCCTAATCCTTGCAACCCCAGACAGCCTAGGACAATCCACCTGTCCATCCAATCCGACTTCTCTGAGCTATGCTACCTTAGCCCACTTCCCTCCACTAGGTCATCGTAGTAAGTGACCAAGCATCACCTCAGTGGACTCCCACTCCAAACGAGGCACCTCTGCCCCAGCCAGCAGTCTGTGAGTGAACACGGCCTGTCCAGCAGCTGGCAGGCTTCTCCTCTGAGCCAACTCCTGGTACACAAACTGCTTGTCTGTCATCTTCAGTATGACAGCCATTGCATTGTGTGTGTGTGTGTGTGTGTGTGTGTGTGTGTGTGTGAGATCGTGCATATACACACATGTCAGTGTCTGCACAAAATGAAAACTGCCCAACTCTCTCTCGCGCAATTACCCTCCAAAATTCTAATGTTCTGGTTGGTTCCCATCAGCACCGTGTGCGTCATCTTCTCTTCTCATGCTCAATCCTTGTCTCTCCTGACGGAACACCTAAGGGGAAATGGGAACATTTCCAAAACACCCAAAATGATGTCATGTGGTCACTCCCTTTTGCAGCCACGGACTCTGCAGGGTAGATATTATGACCTTCATTTTAATCATCACATTTGTTGAGGTTTACTATGTGCATTCACTGTTTCAAACATCTTTGCCTGCCTGCCTGACCTCATTGAACAAGCACTAGGGATGGATTTCAGAGAGGGTCTGATGGGGCCGAAGTAGTCCCGGTAGCAGGGGGTCAACTAGGCCTGGAGGCCCCTAACTTGTCTGTGACTTCACTTACAGCTACAGAAGGGCACAGGCATGAGACCACTTCCATCCTGCAATTTAGAAGGCCCAGGAGACTTTTTAAATGCATCTTTCTCTGGGAAACAACAAGCTTGTCAGTGACCTCAGAACTCCCAGCCCTGATGAAAACCACACGTGATTCCTTCTTCCAGAAAAGCCTCATTCTGGCTTGTGGCCCTGCCCTCCTGGCAACCTCGCAGAAGCCATCTTCTTGGCCTCACTTGTGACATAATAAATCTTGAGACTTAACTAGATTATTGTATCTATGGGCACATATATTTAGCTTGGAAGGAATACTAGAAATTTGAGATTCAACATCTAAAGGGCAAAGTGATACATTTTGGCCTCAGAGCATCTTCTTTCACTCCAGGAACAGCATAGAATCGATGTGGTTCCAGAATTGATTTGGGACTAGGTGTGGAAACAGACACTGGGTCCTGTGCTCCTTCACACACACACACACACACACACACACACATACATACACACACATACATACACACAAGGCCAAGCCTTTCTGGAACAAACAAACAAAGAAGCCAGGATATCATAACCTCCGAGGTAGCCTCTAGGGCCTCAGCGTCTTTGCAGAACTTTTGCAAATGTGATCTCATTTGAATCTCATGGTGACTCAGTGAGGGGGCTAGGGAAGCAGTGAAACCACATTTGTCAGGTAGAGAAATCTGTTCAGAGGGTGAACGAGTTGCTCTGGATTTGTGGCAAAACTAGAACCATGCCTTGACCTCTGTCTTCCGGTCCCACATTCTTTTATACTAAAACACTCAGAAATCATTGTAATTCACGAACAGCAGTCACAGGGGTAGTAACAATAGAGAAATAATACCAGGAGAAGCAGTTGTACTGGAAGCCATATTAATAGCAGAAGCAGCAGCAAAGGTAGAATTATTGAAGTTAGAGATAACAGCAGCCTAGGTGTTAACGGTAGTGACAAGAGCTTAAGCAGTAGCAGCAGTATGAGGGCAACGGTAATGAGTATAGTGTGAGTCACACGGATGGTAGGATTCGTATGGAAGTATTTACATAAACAACGTCCACAGAAGTAGAGAAACCATTAGAAAAGTGTGTTACCCGTCACACCTTCATTACTAAAACTACCCATTATACTTGCTAACAGAGTGTAATTATAAGAATAATGGCAGCAAGCGTGAAAACTACACAGTCTATTGGCATCTACTGAGGGTCTGGCTCTCCACAGGCATCATTTCTAAACTCTGTCATGATTCTACAGTGTCTGGATCATTATCCCGCTTTCCAAAGACAGCTCAGGTCAATAAAGTAAATCAACCAAGGCCAAACGTTTAATAGGTAATAGGGTCAGGATGTGAATTCAAGTCAGAACAGACCTAAGGCTTGTGCTCCAAATACCTTGGAACCCACGTTTATAAATCAAAAACTGAAGATAGGACGTGGACAAATAGAAATACACTAGTGGCAGAATTTTAAGTCACTTGTATCATGACGGAAAAGATAAAAGTAGACAAAACACATCCCAAAGAGGAGTCTTAAATAAAATGTTAATAAGGTGAAGAAAATCAATTCATGTCTAACATATGCCATGGGAACAGAAGATAGGTAAACAGTTTCAAGTGTCCATGTAACAGCCCTTTAAAATGAATTGAAAACAGAATATATATATATATATATATATATATATATATATATGTATAACGGACTCACGTTGCTGTATACCTGAAACTTACACAATATTGTATGTTGACTATACTTCAATTTAAAAAAATGGACCTTTTATGAGGTCACAAGAAAAAACTCATTAAATCCCCAGAGAGCAGAAATGCTATATACAACGATGGAAAAAAACCCAGAGATTAAAAAACAAAGTTAGAAAATAAAACTAATCATAAAAGCCTTTCATGAGGAAATTTAAGAAATTCCATTTAACAATACTTTGGTCAAAGAGTAAATCCAAACCTCAAAACTGAGTGTGAAGTTTCTGGACATAGGACACTGAGAACGTGAAATGCCAGAATCACAGAACAGGAATGTAAGGTTCTCAGAGGGGATCTCTCTGCCATTATCATGCATGTTAATCAGAAAGTAAAACTGGAAATGTGTTATTTAATTATTTAATGCAAGAAATTAGAAAAACATAAGAAAGGTAAAATTAAGGAAAGCAGAACAAAAGAATTAATAAAGATAAAAGCAGAAGTTATTTACTTAGGAAAAAAGTAGTAGTATTAATAAATAAAATGGAGAAAAACATTAAAAACTGTTTAAAAACCAACTCCTGGTTTAAAGAGCAACAATAACAATAAAATGATGAACCATTAATAATAAGAATTATAGACATAAGGGGAAAGTGAAAAAAGATAAAGCACAGTTTGCAAAACTTTACACAAATCAATGTAAAGACCTGAGATAGAATATACATGACCCAACTGACTCCAAAAGAAAGAAAACATTCTAAATAGTCCAGTTAATAGAGAACAAACGAAGTCCTAGAGAATTAACTGCCTTCCTGTAAAAGAGCACCAGGCCCGGTCATTCTCAAAGGAGATTCCTAACAATCCTTTGAGGAAGAGGTACTAGAATGACATGAAGTGTTTCTGATCAGGAGGAAGCGGAGGATGGAAGAGGGAGAAGGGGAAGAAAACTTCCCGAACCATTTTGTAAAGCGGCAAAACATGAAAACAAACCAACCAAGAAGAGAAAGGACAACCGTGGGACAACTCGACATAAAAATAATTACATTCAGGCTTCCCTGGTGGCGCAGTGGTTGAGAGTCCGCCTGCCGATGCAGGGGACACAGGTTCGTGCCCCGGTCCGGGAGGATCTCACGTGCCGCGGAGCGGCTGGGCCCGCGAGCCATGGCCGCTGAGCCTGCGCGTCCGGAGCCTGTGCTCCGCAACGGGAGAGGCCACAACAGTGAGAGGGCCGCGTACTGCAAAATAAATAAATAAATAATAATAATTACATTCAATTTCTTAATATATATTAGCAAACATAATCCAGAGGCCTAGTCAAAGTCTAGCACCATGAAGAGCTCTAGTTCATTCTAGAATGCAAGGGTGTTTCAACATTAGAGAACCTACCACACAATCCTCCACTTGAATGGACCAAAGGGAAAAAGACCATATATCACCTCTTCCATACGTTTGGAAGAGCTCTTTGATAAAATTAAAATTCCATTATTGATTTAAAACTCTTAATGAAATAGGATTGGGCAACAGTGTGGAGTTTTTTCTACTTACAAACTTTTAAAAATTTTTCTTGGACTAGATGAAAGTGATCTTCCAGGACAAAATCCCATCTGCTCAGCTGGGCGATGCAGGTGTTGGTGCGGCATGGTGCTCAGATTTGAAGCGTTTTACAAATATATAATAAACCTCACTGTGTCTCATAAATGCAAGAGTAGTGAAAGTTTCCAAAGTAGCGACACAAAAATAGTTATAATTATGATGGGAAGGAAAGAAAAGGTAACTTAAAATGAAATTGTGAGAAAATTGGCAAAATTTTGCATGCAGATAGGATAAAACTGTAAATTGGGAATGATTCTTAAAGACAAAGAATGAATAATGCATATGTTAAAGATGCCTATTCAGTGACAATAACCAGGAAAACGTTAATAGCACCGATGTTGCATATGTTCCAGGCCGCTGCGGTTCGGAAGAAAGCTAACAATGTTTCCAGGGTTTAAAAACCACAAATGGGGTCTTCCCCGGTGGCGCAGTGGTTGAGAGTCCGCCTGCCAATGCTAGGGGACACGGGTTCGTGCCCCGGTCCGGGAGGATCCCACATGCCGCGAGGCGGCTGCGCCCGTGGGCCATGGCCGCTGAGCCTGCGCGTCCGGAGCCTGTTGCTCCATAACGGGAGAGGCCCGCGTACGGCAAAAAAAAAAAAAAAAAAAACAAATGATTTCATGTGATCAGTACTCTTTCAAAGCAGTACAACACTGAGATATAAAGTAGGGAAAATACCCACTTTATCAGCTAGAAATAAGTCCACAATACTCGTTGAGATTTTCAAGGTAAATAAAACTTATTATTTAGAGAAATGAATCCCAGGGAGATTCATCAATACATTTTTTTTTAAAGCTTTCAAATGAAATCTCACTCCTTTTTGGTGGAATTACCTCTGGGAAACCGAACATTAATCCCTTTCTGGTCATTTTTTAAAAATAAATAAATGGTCTTCAATTTTGTCAAGTCCAGGGGGCTCCATAGAAATGACTTGAGGGAGGAAACTATGCTTTGTTCATTTCTAGGGCTCTGTCTCACTCTGCTTCCTGCCAGGTGCCTTCCTGCCACGTGCCTAGGACCAGGATACAGAGGTTCTCAACAAGTTGAGAATTAAATGACCCGCTAGTAACAGCTATGTCTACAAAGCTCTCTAGTTCTAGAAGTGTTCTCACACCCCCATCTTTATCTGATCTTCACAACAGCCTTATGAGCTCTTTTAGGAAGGGGTAGTCTTGCTTCCAAGGGAAGAAATGGTGGGCAAAGGCGTGAAGTGAGGCCCAAGACCATACAAGCAGAAGCAGAACCTGGGGTCTTCCGACTTTCTCCTTCTAATTCCCAGCTGGCAATAAGGCAACACACTGCATCCCAACCCAGAGGCTAAACGGAGCCGCTCAGAGTGAATGAGAAAGATCTGGAATCACTCTGCTCACTATGCAAAGAAGTCTTTTTACTTATGAAACAAAGAGTTTGCTTTGCAGCCCAAACATCTCACCCTTAAGACTGGTGAGCAAATGTTTCTGGTCCCATATTCTGAGTAGAATCTGGCAGTAGAAGGAAAAATATTAGGTCCCTTCATTAAAGTTTTAAATAGATCTCCTTTTCATCCATGCATGGATTTGTAATCAGGCTAGACCATAAGATACAATGCTAACCACTGCAATGACTAAACCCAGTTAACTTTATACATGTTTACTTCAATGAATGGAACCCTTAGAGGATTCGTACTCTTGTCCATATTTTACAGATGAAGAGCAGATGTGGAACCTGCGGTTCAGAGATGGAGCAGAGTGGGTCCAAGGTCCCACAGGCATTAAGGGACAGAGAAGATGGGAGGGCAATGTCTACCTCAAAGCCTTTCAAAGGATTAAAAGTGGCTGAAAACACTTTCGAAGGCAGAAGGCAAAACCCGTTTAATTTTTTCTTATTCTCGCTTCCTGGGGGTCTAGAGGGCACAGTAGTAAAACCTTTCCCAGGTGAGGCCACCGAGGATGAGTGAGGTTGAGTGACGTGCCTGAGGTGACTGGCAGAGCAGGGACCAGAGTCCCCCCTGAGCGGGTGTGTCTTTGGGGTTCCCTCTCATTCTATTAAGGAGAAAGGAGCCTATGGGGAGAAACCATTGTCTGGGCAAGAGCAAATCTCCTGGCCTGAAGAACAGAAAGCAGTTACTGAAGGACTTCTAAGGTGGAGGCTGATTTTTAGATTATCTTGAAAGGGGACCTCTTCAAACAGGTGTGTCCATCTGGGATGTGGACCAGGTGCATGGGGAGGAGGTACCTGTCCATCACCTGTCTCTGAACCCCAGGATGGGATTCCACCTACTCTCAGTGTGGCCCCCGGGGACCAGGGTGAGGCGATGGCCGCAGAGGTCAGGTCTCAGTCAGAGACGTGCACGGCAGGGTCTGCTCAGCTGCCCTAAATATCACACGGTCCTTTCTGAACCTCAGCACTTGCTTTTTCTTTCTTTGCTGCCCTTCTTGTTTTGGTTAATTTAAGGGAGAAAGAAAAAAGAAAGTATTCTGAAAGAAGTTGAAAGGAAGCTAGGTGCGTACAGGGTGGAAGGACAGGAGACAGACCCAGAATTCGCCACTTACATGGCAAACAAAAACGACAAAATAAAAAATAACAAAAGACCTAAAAGCACAGGCCCGCCAGAAACTGGAAACACGAAGTGCTGCAGTGCCACCTGCTGGCTATCTCTTGGCACTGCATTCTGGCCGGCTTCTCAGAAACGCAGTGATGCTTGACTCAAACCCCAATTCCAGAGATTGTGAGCTCCAAGCTCTCGCCCACTTTTTCCTCTTGCAAATTTCTTCCGGCCTCCGTGGGCCCTCCTCTTCAGATGAACCTTGGGTTTCCCTCCATGCCAGTCCGGACCCTGCGCCGGGTTATTTCCGCGAGGGTGCACACACATGCACATATTTCGCCCACCGCAAACACTTTGTGAGGTCCCTTAACGGCCCAGAAATGACCACACCAAGGAATTCACCCTCCACCACCTCCGGGTTCTCTCACCCTTCTTCCTGCTTCCATGTGTCCAACAAGAACCAGAAACTCCTCTCCAGGGCTGATCTCAGCTAGAAACCTTAAATATGTTCACGAAAGAAAACCTTCCTGAAAAACGTCACAATGCTCCACAGAGAAGGATTCTCCTGAAAACATTTGTTCCATCTTATTACACCTCGAAGCCCGAAAGGGCCTCGCTGCCTAAGTGCAGGGCAGCTCCCTAGAACTGGACGCCACTGTGAGCGCAGGTCTCGTTCCCCGCTGTTCCTTCTCCGCCATCTCCCTGCAGACCAGCCTTCTCTCTGCTCCTCAGGTGGGGACACCCCAAGTTTATCTGGCCTCGTGAGCATTAATATGACTTCGGACTTCCTTGAGAAGGACTCCGAATGGCCCGCCATGGGTTCCTGCCCATTGCCCACATTCTTTAGGTGGATGAGGGGTGTGTGGATCGTTTTACAAGATGCTGGCCACACTGTGCAGCCATAAGGAAGCCCCCCCCCCACCAGCAGCCCTTGGCCTCGAGTAGATGCTCGGAAAGTCCACTGTTCTGTGTCCTGACCAGGATGCCTGTGGTCAGTCCCACTGCCTCCCTTCCATCCCCACCCTGTGCTCAGAGCCAGTGAGTAAGTGAACGAACAGGTAGAGCAGAGTACCTGTTACTCCCCTAAATCCTTACACTATGTGGCGTCCAGTTCAGGATCGCAGGGTCTGAGTACACGTACCACATGCCTTCAAGCTCAGCTGGTCCTACTCTCTCTTTCAAAAATCTGTAAACCAGAATAAAATAAAATCATTATAAGGCATAGGGCACGTAAACAAATGGCATGTCCATCCTCGGGGCTGAGGCTATGATTTGAGAATAGATTTGGGAACTAGAGACATAAAACTTTCTTTTGAAAAATCCCCACTCATGGTTGTTTCTGAATCTTTCAAAAGCTGTGCGGGAGCAAAACTCTTTGCAATATTCATTCATATACTTGTTGCTTCTTCAAAACGATTGCATCTTTGCCTAAGCCAACTTTAATTATGAGGGGAAAGTCTTTCTGTTAGGTGAGAGATGTTGTCAGTGGCTTAATTTTAACCTTTCTGGTGGGGGTGTAACCTTATTCCATTGCAGGTTTGGTTTGCAATTTCCTGGTAACTAGTGATGCTGAACACCTTTTCATGTGTTTATTAACTAATCATGTATTTTATATTGTGACATGGCTATAGAAGTCCTGTGTCCATCTTTTAAAATCGGGTTGGTTCCCTTTCATTATTGATTTGAAGGAGTTCTTTATATATTTTGGATATAAGTTCTTTGTCAGATACTATATCGTAAATATTTTCTCCCCGGCTTGTCTTTTCATTTTCTTCATAGCCTCCCCTTTCGAGCTTTAGTTGTGATAAAACCATTCTATCAATCTTGTTCTCCCACGGTTAAAATTTTTGTATCCTCTCAAAAAAATATTTGCTTACCCCAAGGCCACAAAGATATGCTCCTCTGTTTTCTTTCAGTAGCTTTTATGCTAAATCTATGATCAACCTCAAGTCATTTTTGTGTAGGTTGTGGGGTAGGTACTGAGGCTCAGGTCTTCCACGTGGAGTTGTTAGGAAAACTCACGATCGAATTGCCTGGGCACTCTTGTTAAAAGTCAATGTACAACATTTACGTGCATCTATTTGGAGGCTCTCTATTCTACTCTTTTGATCTATTTGTCCAAAGATGAATAAGCCTATTCTGTAAAGAGCAAGCCAGGGAGTATTTTAGGTTTTGCAGGCCATGTGGTCTCCGTTGAAAAGACTCACCTCTCCGCTTGTGGTGTGAAATAGTCAGAGTGTGCGGTGTGGCTGTCTTCCAGGGGAACTTCTGTAATACTGAAAGGCAAATTTCACATCGTGTCACAAAATATTCTTCTTCTTCTGATTTTGTCAAACTTTTAAAAATGTAAAAGCCATTCTTACCACTGTACAACAGCAAACAGCAGGCTGTTTTTGGCTCACAGCTGTGGTTTGTCAACGCATTTTTGTCTATCCTTATCCCCAAACCACAGGGTCTTGATTACTGTAGTTTTATAAGAAATTTTAAAATCGTGATGTGAGTCGTCCAAGTTTTTTTTTTTTTTTTTTCAAGATTGTTTTGTCTATTCTAGGTTCTCTGCATTCCCGTATAAATTTTAGAACCAAGTTTCAATTTCTATATGAAACATCTGATAAGACCTGGAGAGTACGTTGAATCTACAGAGCAATTTGGGGAGAATTGACATCATGACACTACTGAGTCCTCCAATTCGTGAACATCACGTCGCGTATCTCCCTTTCATTCAAGTCTTCTTCAAGTTCTCTTACCAATGGGTTGAGATTTTGAGAGTAAACATCTTATACGTATTTTGTTAAATATATTTCTAAGCATTTTGTATTTTTGCTGCTGTTAAAAATGGATTTTAAAATTAAGTTTTCAAATGTTTGCTGCTAGCCTAGTGAAATACAATAAATTTTACATATTGACCTTGTATCCTGCAACATAACTAAATTTATTTGATGTTTCTAGTAGTTTTGTGTAGATTCCTTAGGGTTTTCTATGTAAGTAATCGTTATCAGCTACAAACTAAGACAGTTCTACTTCTTATCCAAATCTTTATGCCTTCTAGTTCTTTCCTGTCTGTTGCATGAACCAGGGACTCTAGTACAATGTGGAATAGAAATGGAAGGATTAGATAGCCTTGCCTTGTTCCCAGTGTTACGGAAAAAGCATTCACTATTTCACTGTAAATTGTAGGTGAAGCCTCTCAACAGACCACAGTAGTTCCTGCCTATTCCTAGTTTGCTGAGAGCTCTCACACAAATGGAAGCTGACTTTTGTCAAATGCTTTTGCAATATTCACTGAGATGATTGTATGATTTTTATTTTTATTCTGTTATTATGGTGAATTATACTTTTGGTATATTTTTGGTTTTCAGTTACTAAATTTAATGAGAATTTTCGCATCTGTGTTTCTGCAGTTTCCTTACATTCTAATCTTTGTCAGGCTTTGGTATCAGGGTTATAAATAAGTTGGGTAGTATTCGCTCTTCATCTAGTTTCTGAATGAGTTTGTATGTAAGATTTTTTAACATTTCTTCTTTAAATATTTGATAAAGTTTACCAGTCAAACCCTCTCAGCCTGGAAGTTTTTGTTTTGTTTGTTTCGGGAAGGTCTTTGCTTATAAATTCGGTTTCTTTAGTAGATGTAGAGATGTGTGGATTTTCTATTTGTTCTTTGTCGCTTGTGGTTAGTTGTGGTTTTTTTCAAAGACTTCTCTATTTCATCTAAGTTGTCAAATGTAGTGGCATGAATGTGTTCATAATCTTGCCTTCTTTTTAGTGTCTATGATTTTTGCTGTGATATGTTGGGGTTAGCCAAAAAGTTTGATTGGGTTTTTCCACAACGTCTTACAGAAAAACTGGAATGAACTTTTTGGCCAAGCCAATAGTTTCTTCAATTCCTGATACTGGTAAAGTCACATCACTTTAGCATTTCAAATCTGAAAAGATCATTCCACTTTGTAGGGTTAAAGTGGAATGGGACCAGAGCTTTTGACTCACCTTTAGTGTGTGCACATCACATGGTACCTCCTTAAATCTTTTCCTTGAGCCACACCTGTTCAGGGAGGGACAGTAATTCTGTCTTTGACTTCTAAGAATTATTATA
Source organism: Monodon monoceros (assembly GCF_005190385.1). NCBI lineage: Eukaryota > Metazoa > Chordata > Mammalia > Artiodactyla > Monodontidae > Monodon > Monodon monoceros. Next base: position 83,542,386 of record NW_021703775.1, read on the forward strand.
GTTCTTATGTTATAGTAGTAGTAATAGTAGTATAGGTCACATGTTGCTTCCACATTAAACCGTAAATTCTTTACTAACTATATTTTCATAGCCTAGCATGTCTATAAAGCCTTAATCATAAAAAAAGAAAGGGAGGGAAGAAGGAAGGAAGGAAGGAAATAAAGAAGGAAGGAAGGAAGGAAAGGAGGAAGGGAGGGAGGGAGGAGAAAGGTAACGTTTGTGTGAGGATAATCTTAATAGTTCATATTGCCCTATCTTTAGAGACAAATTTTAAGAGCCTTTCCAGGGTAAACACAATGCTAAAAAATATAGTAGTGAAAAGATGCTCCACATTGTACATCATCAGGAAAATGAAAATTAAAACAACAATGAGGTACCGCTACACGCCTATTGTAACAGCTAAAATCTGGGACACTGACAGCAGCAAACACTGATGAGTTTGTGGAGCAACAGGAACTCTCATTCATTGCTGGTGGGACTGCAAAATGGTGCAGACACTTTGCAAGACAGTTTGGTGGTTTCTTACCAGAAGAACATATGTTTTCCATATGTCCAGCAATTGCATTCCTTGGTACTTACACAAAGGAGTTGCCAACTTATGTCCACACAAATTCTTGCATGCAGATGTGTATATCAGATTTATTCATAATCTCCAAAACTTAGAAGCAATCCAGATGTCCTTCGGTAGGTGAATGAATAAATGAACTGTGATACATCCAATGTAATATTTTTCAGGGCTAAAAAGAAATGAGCTATCGAGCCATGAAAAGACATGGAAGAACCTTAAATGCACATTACTAAATGAAAGAAGATAATATGAAATACTACATACTGCATGAATACAACTAGATAAACTTCTGATAAAGGCAAAACTATGGCGAGAGTAAAAAAAAAAATCAGTGGTTGTCAGGGATTGGGGGACGGGGGAGAGATGAATAGGTGGAACACAGAGGATTTTGACGGTTGTGAAAATACTGTGTATGATGCAATAATGGTGGATACATGTCATTATACATTTGTCCGACCACAGAATATACAACACCAAGAATGACCCCTAATGTAAGCTATGGACTTTGGGTGATGATGTGTCAGTGTAGGTTCATAGATTCCAGCAATGTGCCCTCTGGAGGGGGCTGTTGAGATTGGGGGCAGGCATGTGTGTGGGCGTGGGCAGATGGTAAACGGGAGATCTCTCTACCCCCAGCTCAGTTTTGCTGTGCACCTAAAATTACTCTAAAATACTGTCTTAATAATAATAAACCAAAAGGCTATCGTTCCAGAGGGATGCTCAGTTACAGGTGGCTCTGATAGTGATGAGAACAAGTTCTTGATAAAACACCTCAACCTTCTTGCTCATGAGAAGGACAGGACACCCTACAGGACACCCATGGCCAAGGGACCATGGTTAATTTGCAGTAACTCCCTGCAGGATGGGCGGCGCCACAGACACCTGGGGACCAGCCGCTCTTAAGTTATGTGCCCCCCACCTCCAGTGCACGTGTGTTTAGAAGCTGGGCTACAACTAACAAGGAATTATTCTACTGATGACTGCTTAGGTTGGACTACTTTGAATCTTCTCTAGTTATTATATTTAGGAGGACTGAATACACCCAAGCTAATGGGGCTTCAAGGAGTTTAGTTTCATCCTCACCACCTGGTCGAAATGCTCCCAGACCTTGGAGATATCTCAGATTCAGTTCCAGACCATGGCAATACAGCCAGTAGCACAATAAAGAAAATTACACAAATTCTTTCATTTCCCAGTTCATGTAAAACTTATCTTTACACTATACTGTAGTCTATCAGGTGTGCAATTGCATTATGTCTAAGAAAAAAACAATGTACAGAACTTAATTTAAAAAGACTTTATTGCTAACAAATGCTAACTGTCATCTGAGCCTTCAAAGAGTCATAACCTTTTTGCTGATGGAGGGTCTTGCCTCGATGTGGACGGCTGCTGAGTGATCAGGGCTGTGGCTGCTGAAGGCTGGGGTGGCTGCAGCAATTGTGTTTTTCTTGGATGGGCAGGATTGGGATCTTAGTGCCCTGACCAGGGATAGAACCTGCGCCCACTGCACTGGAAGCGCAGTCTTAACCACTGGACCACTAGGGAAGTCCCAACAATTTCTTAAAACAAGACAACAATGAAGTTTGCCGCATTGATTAACTTTTCCTATCATGAGAGATTTCTCTGCAGCATGTAATGGTGTGTGGTAGCATTTCACCCACAGTAGAACTTTTAAAACTGAAGTCAATCTTCTCAAACCCTGCCACTGTTTTATCAACTAAGTTTGTAATATTCTGAACCCTTTGTTGTCATTTCAACAATCTTCACTTCACCAGGAGTACATTCCATCTCAAAAATAAACAAACACTTTCCTTGCTCATCCATGAGAAGCAACTCCTCATCCTTTCAAGTTTTATCATGCGATAGCAGCAATTCAGCCACGTCTTCAGGCTCCACTTCGAATTCTACTTCCTTTGCTGTTTTCACCACATCTGCAGTTACTTCTTCCACTGAAGTCTTGAACCCCTCAAAGTCATCCATGAGGGTCGGAATCAACTTCTCCCAAACTCCTTTAATATGGATATTTTGATCTCTTCCCATTATTCATGAATGTTCTTAATGGCATCTAAAATGGTCCTTTCCAGAAGGTTTTCAGTTTAATTTGCCCAGATCCATCAGAGAAATCACTGTGGCAGCTATAGCCTTAAAAAACGTATTTTTTAACAAGACTTGAAAGTCAGAATCACTCCTTGATCCACGGGCTGCAGAATGGGTGTTGTGTTACCAGGCACAAAAACAACATTCATCTCATTGTACAGCTCCAATCTTGCTTGACTGAAACTTTATGTCCGACAATTAGTTAACTCCTCATTTCTTTTTCCTCTCAGCCCCTGGGAACCACTATTCCACTTTTTGATGCTATGAATTGGACTAATAGATACCTCTTGTAAGTGGAATCATGCAGTATTTATCTTTCTGTGACTGACTTATTTCACTTAGCATAATTGTCTTCGAGGTCTGTCAGTGTTGTCATGTGTGGCTGAATAGTATCCCAGTGTAGGGATACACCACATTTCCTTATATATTCATCTGTGGATGGATACTTGTTTCCATACCTTGGCTATTGTGAATAGTGCTTCTATGAACATCAGAATGCTAATATCTTGTCAAGATTCTGATTTCAATTGCTTTGGATAAATATTCAGAGGTAGGATTGTTGGATCTTACAGTAATTCCATTTTTAATTGTTCGAGGAACCTCTATACTGTTTTCCATAGTGGCTGCACCATTTTGCATACCAACAGTGTACAAGTATTCTAATTTCTCTGCATCTTCACTAAAACTTGTTTTTTGTTTTTCTGATAACCGCCTTTCTGACAGGTGTGAGGTGACATCTCGTTGTGGCTTTGATTTGCATTTCCCCCATGATGAGTGATATTGAACATTTTTTCATATACCTGTCAGTGATCATTTTTAAAACATGGGAAAAACTACCCACTTCTCTGGGATGCCAGAGGAATTAGACATCATGGAAAATGTACACCTACTGTTTTGTCCCTAAGATTCCCCCCACCTCATCCCACTTCTCAGGAACCTACCCTTCCAGCTCTCCCAATTCTACAAGGTCAAGACGAGAGTAGCCATTTTTACATTTGGTCCAGGCCTCCTGACTTCAGTTGATGGAGCCACAGGAAGACACTTGATCAGTTTGTTCCAATCAGAGTTCTTCTCCAGGACTCTTGATTTGGAACTAAGAGATTCGAGCATCAACCTAAATCTTCTTTGAACAGAGGGAATATCAACTTAAAGACAGTTGTTGTCAGGACACTGATGTGTGGGATACTGACAAAGTCAGGCTTCAGGGAGAAAGATGTCCATGCAAGGGAGAAGGAGAGAACATTCTGGGTCGCTAGAAAAGCCACCACCTTTCTCCATCCCAGTAAAAGACTCCCTTGAACACCTGCCTGCTTCATTGTCATGAATTCATCTTTTTTCTTGTGGGCTTAACAGAACTGAATGGGGTACTTGCAGCCCAGAGAGTCTGAACACCATGAACAGGGGTCATGGTTTACTGGGTAAGAGGTTCTGCCTCTGGGGTTGGAGCACCTGGAAACCAGTTCTGTTCCATCACTATTAGCTGGCTGACCTCAGGCCACTTCCCTCACATTTCGAAGCCTCATGTGCTCAGTTTTAAAGTAAAAATGAGAGTATCAAACTCATAGAGTTGCTCAGGGGATTAAATTTTAAAATGTGTCTCCCAAAGCACTAAGTACCATGCTGGTACTTAGCATGTTGAACACTCAGGAAATGTTAGCTTTTACCATTATTATTGTTACAGCCAAGAAAACGTTCCGACACCTAAAAAGCACTTTAAACGCAATAGCAGCTTATGGTTACTGCAGACTGTAGCCTTGAATTTGTTCTGGCTCCCAATCTATTCTTCAAGATTACCAATGCTCTCCTTAGGGCAAAACTAATGGTTTTGAAAAAAAAAATCTAACCTGAATTGTCTGCAGCAGTAGACATTAGACCATTTCTTCATTTTTGAAATCTTTTATTCTCCACTCCTATTTTCTCCCTCTACCTTGCAGATCACTTCTTCTGAGTCTCCCTTCTGTGGGCTGTGTTTCCTCTGACGAAGCTCTAATATTGGTCTGCTGCCTTGGGCTTTTTCCCCTTTGGTAACTGTTTCAACACCTCTTTGGCTCCCATATCCTTACTGTCCATCTATATAACAATGGTTCCAAAGTTAATCCCCTGCCCTGATTATTTTCCTAAGCTTTGTTCTTTTATATCTACCTGCCCTTTGGACACTTCCACTGGGTACCGCATGGGCACGTCAAGCTTAACCTGTCCATAACCGAACCCACAATCTCCCTCCCAACCCCATCTTGCTCCTCCTCCTATATTCACCACCCCAGGGCATATGCACATTCGTCCAAGGCCTTGAACCCAGAACAACAGCTGCTGCTTTCTCCCTGTCACCACCATGCTGCTACAGCTAACTGCCACGTTCTATCCTACGAACATTAAATTCATCCTCGTTTCTCCAACCCAATGACCAATGCCTCCATCATGACCTTTAGCATCTCTTCCGTAGATTACTGCCAAACTCAGTTTTGTGTTCTCAAATCTAGTGTGAGTATTCACTCCATATAGATGTGCCCCTTCTAAATTGCAAAGCTGAGCTTGCCTCTTGCTTGCTTACACCTTACCCATAGGATAAATTCAAACATTTTCGTTTTTCCACCTCTGTTCAGTACTTGGACCACAAACAATTCCAAATGAATTTTTGCCATTGTTTTGTTTTTATATTATTAGTATTATTATATTTATGTTCCCCCCAAAAACTAGAATTTCTAGAGAAAGGAGATGGTCCATACATAGACAGGAGCCTACCAGAAACTATGTCATCCCTAATATGACTGCCCTGATACATGGTGGGATCAGAAGCTCCCCATTTCAGCTGCTTAAGAATTAATGAAGCTGCTGATAGAGCTTCACCACAATCAGCCCTCTGAGCAGACGAGAGAATTCCCTTCAAAGTCAGCAGAGATTCAGAGAAAGAAACTGGATGTATCTCTCTCCTCCCTCCTCTGGTCCATCTCACTCAACACCACGCACGCTGGTATCAGTGGTGAACAAACCTTTATCGTTCTTTGTTTATCTGGCTCTCCACCTGAGTTGTCTGTAATCAACTTGTTTTAACTTGGGACCATAATGTCCTTCATACCAAGGATGCAATGTCTTCTGTGGCCTTTCTTGGTTGAGATTGAAGGCCCCGTATCTAATCTTCTTTTCGTCGAATTCCCCACGTCATTACAAAGAACACATCTGTGACTGATTAGATGGATGGCCCCCCATCCACCCCCTTTGCAATGTGATTTTACAGCCACTCACATCAAGAGGCAGAATGTACAATATTTCCCTATTTCTTAACTCTGGAACCTTCTTGAGATTTGCTTTGGCAAAAAAACAAAAAGGAAACAACAATACAAAAACAAAAAAACTCAGCAGAATTAAAATGAAACAGTTTCAAGCCTAGACCTCCAGGGACCCTGCGTGTTTCTACTCTTTGTTCAACCTCTGCCCGGGTCAGCCTGAGGACAACACTTGCCAAACCTGCTAGAAACGGGCCGCCACGTGAAGCGAGACCAAGTCAGTTCTGGATCAGCAGAACCACGAACCCCGCTGACCCGAGCTAATCACAGGTGCTTGAATTAGCTCTGGGAACACAGGAAGAACTGCCTCCCTGACCACTAGGTTCACCGGCAATGAGAAATACTCATTATTTTAAACCACTGAACTTGGGAATGATTATCAATAGCAAACCGATCTACTATCACTTATCTTTTTTATCTGTTACAGAGTAAAATGGGGAAAATTCCTGTCACACAATATGTGTTTGATAGGTAAAATCTGTCAAATGCACAGAGTGTCTAATGCACAGAGTGGGGACTCTTCCATATCAACCTCTGAGATTCTAGAAATAGTTCTCATTCTTATGTTGGGTAATTTATGAAGAGCTATGATAGCCTTACCAGAAGTAAGTATGAGATATAATTCTAGGCCACAGCATTTGGCCTAAATCATGAATTCCAAAGACTAGGTGTGCTAACCAACCAACAAAATCCACAGCAGGAGACTTACACCTGAACTGTGTTCTTCAGCCGGCTGCGTGGTAATGGAATTCCACCTTGGCCTGTGGGAATGTGTGCAGATTGATGCAGGAGATAAGCAATCTGGGGGGAAAGCCTTGGCTGAGGTTATTATTTTGTTCATCTGGGAAGAAAAACCTCACCATGGAACTTGGCTCCTGCATTTTCCCTCAGAATATGATTAATTACTCTCTAAATAATAAAAGTCTTCCAGGAACAATAGCAGGCAGCTACTACAGAATATTCATAAATATTCAACTGAAGCCTGGTGGGAATGTTATACTCCCGTCAGGGCTCTGTGCTGACATTGGAAGTCAGACCACAACTCAGAGACATAAAACTGTGCAGAAAAATATTTACATAAATGAGCTTGGAATGAGTTGTCAGAGTGCCACATTCTGCTTTTGCCTGGACACTGGGAATTAATTTGGACCTGATAACGAAACTCAGGTCTGAAATGCTGGCAGCCTCTTTATTTCTGTGACCAGCTCACATGAATGTCAAGGGTGAACAGAACAGGTCTACTCAGGCCACTATCTTAGTAGAACTCAGGTCTTCAAAACATTTTTATTTGTCTTTGAGTTCTATAGTTTCCATCTACCCTTTTAGAAATCATTTGGTGCCCATCTACTAGACACTAGGAAAAACAAAGTGTAGACTCAGGGCCCAAGTTCTCCCAAGGAATACAGGAACATAAATAGGTCATTACAACTCATCTTAAGTGCCAGCGTGGCAACTTGACCAAATGCAAGGGGAGCATAGGAGGAAAGCGGGACTGCCAGAGCTGGTCAGGGAGGTGGGGCGGACCAGTAGCTGGATTGACAGGAAAGGCTTTATAGAGCATGGGACATCTGAGCAGGGTCTCTTGGAGGAGGTCAAGAGTTCTTCCAAGTGAGAAGAGAAGGCAGGAGATCCCAGGCATCTCTGATGTGGTCTGGGAAACAGTGAAGGACGGTGGGATTGTGGTTAGGGATCGTGAGCTGGAAAAATCAGAGCTAAATCTGAGGCAGTCACTTGGAGTCCCAGAAAAACACTGTGACCTTTCCCTCCATTTCACTGTTGGTTTATTCTGGCTGAAGTTTGTGCACAAGGGAAACACTCCAGAGGGTCTTGGAGTATTTGTCTGGATGAATCCTTTGGAATTTGTGAGGAGCAAAAGAAACATCCAGAACCGCCGATTACCACGTGCTTTGAGAATGGCTGAGGGTCTTACAGACCCCCTCATCCATTGGGGACACTGCCACGCTTTCTTTGTGGAGCCCTTTCAGCTGTGACCCTCTCTGGGGAAGCAGAATGCCGGCATAATGCAACTGGAGCCTGTGGGGGTTGAGAGGACATTGGTGACTTTAGCAAGAGATGCTTGGAGGGGGCAGTGGGTGTAGAAGCTGGTGAGTGTGGTGTAAAAGCAAACGAGAGGATTGGAAATCCAGCTGTGTCACTTGGGAAAAGTGGTTCATACGCAAAGCCTTAGGTCCTTGCCCCTGTGAGAATGTGGTAACAGACGAGATCTGATCATTGCTTCTCAAATTTCTATGTACACGAAAGAAAGACCCTAGGGTAGCGTCCATGCTCACACCCTGTATAGTTCCCTTGCCTCAAGTGGGGCAAGTCCTGTAACTTGCTTCTAAACAAGGCAAAGACGTCACTCCCATGATTAATCTACATACACACACACACACGTACACATGTATATATACATATATTTATACATACAAGTGCATATATACATGCTAGCACACACTAGAGAGAGACTTTCTTAGCTGATTTGATGATGTAAGCCACCATGTTGAGGAAACCCACGTGGTGAGGAAGTGCAGGCAGCCTCTAGGATCTGAGGGGCCCCCCGCAGACAACAACAGGCACATGGAAGAAAATGAATTCTGCTAACATTGTAAATGAGAACAGAAGTGGGCTTTTCCCCAGTAGAGACTTCAGGTGAGAACGCAGCCCAGCTGACACCTTTCTGGCCTGGTGAGACTCTGAGCAGTGGACCTAGTTAAGCTTCCCAGACTACATACCCATAAAAACTGTGAGATAATCAGCATGCTTTAAGACACTAAGTTTTTGCTAATTTGTTACACAGCCATGAAAAGTTAATATAATGTACTCACCAGTCACCTAGGGATCATCCTAAAATCCAGATTCTAACTCAGTAGATCCGAGGTGGGGCTTAGTTCCTGCGTTTCTAAGTAGTTCCACATTTTCAGTAAAAAGGAGATAAGACGCCTACCGAGATTCCTTCCAACTCTAGGAATATACCAGCTGGAGAAGAAAATCACGTGAGGATCAAAGAAAAGAAGTTATTGCCGTTTGCAAATATCTAAAACTGACTTTTGCAATTTCACTAAAAACTGAAAAAGTATGTTGAACAAGTTTAAATGCATATGGGAGTATTTCATAGAAGTCATTTTCAAGAAGTACTCAAGGCTCTGCAGGAGAAATGAAAAGACTAATGATGAAATAAATGTTGGAAAGAGAAATTACAACAAAGTGCTAGCTCTAACTAAATATTACATGTGTAATGGTGTACGTGGGTCCCTGTGCACGACTTACCCTGTTTCATACACAAACCGAGAATTACGGGGAACAGGAGAGTCTTTGGTAAACAAGTGGCCCCCACCATGTCACAAAAGAAGCCTGAAACATGCTCTCAGCATGGGGACCACAAACCAAAGAGCTTCTCCTTCTAAAACACTGGACCAAAGGCACAAGTGCACAGTCGCTGGGCAGCACGGGATAAGTTGGCTTTGCTGCTACCAGTTACATCACTTATAATACATCCTCTCTGAGCCATAATGAGCTTCTCTCTCAAAATAATGAGCCGTCCTGCCTCCACGGTACCCACTCTACAAGAGGCATTGGGAAAATGAAACAATTCAGTGGAGAGATCCATCTTGGCAATCCTAAGGACACCTGCTCAAATCCTGGCTCCATGGAATACTGACTTTCACCATGGGCAGGTCAACTTATGGTTTCTCATCTACAAAATGGGTGCAAAATAATACAGACTTCTAGAATTTTTGTAAGGATTAGAAAATGTTAAGGGTAAAGGTTTCTCATGCTCCATGTTAGGCAGTAAGCTTCTTTGTTGAGTGAAGCATCACAGAAGAAAAAAATTAGTCATCCCCCTGACCATTTCCCCATGGTTTCCTTGGCCAAGATCATCAGTTTCTTTTTCCTCTTTCAGCATCAAGAAAAGGTGACTCTGAGAGAGTATCACCTGAGTTTTGAGGGTGAGCACGGACTGTCCCTGTGCATCTACTTCCTCCAGGCTCTAGCTGCTGAGGCAATGGGGCACTTTGGCAGCATTTGTGGGATGTTTAATTAAGCATCATAATTAAGATGGATTGAAGGAGGGGGAATATGAGTAAGAAGTGGGCACACCCGGGCAAGCATTGCTCTGCGTATCTCCTAACACTGGGCGTTTTCATGATTCTCCTGGAGGAGGGCGCTTAGCACAGGAAGATCCAGCAGTGTTGAAAGCAGAGGACGGGAACAGTCAGAGTAGTCATTCTTCCCTTGGTCATCCTGAACCCTGTGGACAAAGTGCCACAACACGGCCCAGGAACACACAGTCCCTGAGTCCAGGTCACTGCAGCATGTCCAGCAAACCGTACACCCAGAACTCGGCTGCCAACAGAGCCAACTGCAATTTCGCCTCTGTTGATCTTAAGTCTTTTTACTGATGTTCCATCCTTTCTGCTTCCACTCCACAGTCTGGTACAGACGCCCACCCATTTTAACAGCCTCCTAGTCACTTCCAGGCCTCCACTCCCTTCCACTGCAGGCTCCCAACTGGTAGCCATGCTTCTCATACCACCACCAGCCTTCATCCTGAATCTCCCAGGCTGGCCAAGCCTAGTGGTCTTCTTCCTGCTGCTCCAGCCCCTTCACCACCTGTGTGTCCTCAACCCCACCCCGGGAGGCCTGCTTCTGTGACTCTGCTCACACAGGGGGTGTGAAGAGGCTCCCCTCCCTCCTGTCTGTGCTCAGGGAAGCCCTGTTCTCTCTGCCCACCCCCAAGCCCTGCAATCCCTTCTCCCCCAGGAGTTGCTCTGACTTCCCCTGAGGGATGCTGCTCCTCTCTGCCCCTCACTGTGCTTCAGGGCAGGTATAACCTCCTCGTCTCTGCACCCCAGTGGCCTTGATGCCTGAGGGCAGAATGCCGCTGCACGTTCTTTGGTCTGTGTGCGGAATTAAGGTGCCGAGGATGGAGAGAGAAGATCTGCCGAGAAGGAGCTGCGGGCTGTGGGCGAGGAAGTCTCCCCGCTGGGCGCCAGGCTCCTCGTTTATAAGAACAGGTGATCTCTGAGGGGTTTTTCCAGCCGTGGGATTCTGTCGGTTCTTCCCTGGGGAGCTTCGTTAGGGATCAAAGCTTCACTGAAATGCTGGTATTCGGGGTCTCCTGCATGAGGTAGGAAGAGAGAGCCAAGAATCAGTCCTTGAAGGGAGAGTTCTTCTGCATCTCCCTGAAGCTCTCCAGAGAACTCGCACTCCTGGGATATGTTATTGTCTTAGAATTGTAAAAGCATAAATAAGGAGCAGTATGGGAAGCTGGGGGTCAAAATCTAATTCTTAAGAAATTAAAAATCCAAAACACTGAAAAGTATAGTGTAACAAACACCCATGCACTTTTCAGCTAAATTAAAAAAAAAAAATTAAAACCTGAATCCTATAGAGCTCAGTTATATGTCTGGTGTGTGAAATAAACATCACAGGTGAGGCTGAGAAGTCTCTGATGGGTGTCCCCTTCCTTCCCTCACCCTGCCACACCCCAGTTTTCTAGAAAGTAACTGCCTTCCTGGATCTGTTGTGCACTGTTTCTGTTTGCAAAACTTCTACAGAATATATTACAATAAAACATGCAGAGTGGTTTATTGTAGTATATTTACAATATATAATATATATTATATATATAATAATTTTTTTAAGAGTGGATCAAGAAAGAAAAGGCAGGAGAATAGTGTGATGGGCAGCACATGTGTCCAGCAGGGCAGACTTGCATCCCCCGCCAGCTGCCACTTCCTACAGGGGTCCTTGTGGCCACGCCTCCCAGAGTCCCTTTCATTCCTGTGCTGTGGAGATGACAGTCCTTGCAGACCTGTGAGCACCCAAATCAACCCGTGTAAGGGAGTGAGCAAACTGCCCAGCTTATGATAGGGTCCCAATTCATAATACAAGTATAGTGATACTTTTGCTTCTAGACTGTCTGTATACTTCCAGTTCAATTTTTTTTATTAACTATTATTGGAGTATAGTTGCTTTACAATGTTGCGTTAGTTTCTGCTGTACAGCAAAGTGAATCAGCTATACGTATACATATACCCCCTCTTTTTTGGATTTCCTTCCCATTCAGGTCACCACAGAGCACTGAGTAGAGTTCCCTGTGCTATACAGTAGGTTCTCATTAGTTATCTATTTTCTATATAGTATCTATAGTGTATATGTGTCAATCCCAATCTCCCAATTCATCCCACACACACCCCTTTCCCCCTTGGTGTCCATATATTTTTTCTCAACGTCTGTGTGTCTATTTCTGCTTTGCAAATAAGATCATCTATAGCATTTTTCTAGATTCCACATATATGCATTAATATACGATATTTTTTTCTTTTTCTAATTTACTTCACTCTGTATGACAGTCTCTATGGCCATCCATGTCTCTACAAATGACCCAATTTCGTTCCTTTTTATGGCTGAGTAATATCCCATTGTATAAATGTACCACATCTTCTTTATCCATTTGGCTATTGTAAATAGTGCTGCAGTGAACATTGGGGTGCACGTGTCTTTTTGAATTATGATTTTCTCTTGGGTATATGCCCAGTAGTGGGATTGCTGGGTCTGCCAGTTTAAATTTAATGGTTGATTTTTTTAACCAAATGACCCAAGCAATTGACCTTCCTCCTGTAAACACACACACACACACACACACACACTCACAGAGCAATTAATTCCTTCATTTGATAAGCATCTACTATGTCTCTACTCTGTGTCAGACAGTAGTAGGAGTTAGTGATGCAAACAATAAAAACCCATATTTATAATGTTAATTTCCTAAACTCCTGGACAAAACTAATAATCGAGTTCACTTTTCTGAAGCTTTCAAAATTTATTCTTTTTACATTTTGGGCCTTTCATAAAAGCTGTGATAAACAGAGAGAATCTGAGTAGTGAGAACAGACTATGCTCTCCTGGAGCTTTCCAGTGTGATGAAAACTGCATTAAATATATGGACATTCTGAGTGGATTTTCTAAGTCGATAAAAAACTATATATAGAATGAGTTAAAATATGTATTTAAAAAGACCCAAATAACTACCTAGGGGAACAAGTGAATGACTTTTGGTTTTCCCATATGGAGAATTTTACTCCGTGTTTCTTTGTGTTAAAGAGTCCAACGCAGCCATCACCAGCATCCCTGGCAACATGGGCTGTGATATCAGAGGGAAAAGTGGTCAGATCCGGCATGTTTCACGGGTCTTAGAATGAGAAGAGGGGGAGGGGCCCTCGGTGTTTTGTAGTTGGAGGATGTGAGTGACTATTCTCGGTGGGGCTGTCACCCACATCAGAACCGGAATTCATCAATGACTTGACATGTTGCCCAACACTCTACGATTGACTTGCTTTTTCTCATTTATCCTTGGAAAGGTCCAGGGAAGGATACAGAGAACAAACTAGTGGTTACCAGTGGAGGAGGGGCAACACGGGGGCAGGGGAGAAGGAGTGTGAGGCACAAACTATTGGGTGTAAGACAGGCTCAAGGACGTATTACACAGCTCGGGGAATAGAGCCAGTATTTTGTGATAACTGTAAATGCAAAGTAACATTTAAAACTTGTATAATTTTTTTTAATTTAAATAAATATTGAAAAAAGCAAGTAGAAAAAAAAAAATCCCGTGAAGTATTTTAACCCTCATTTTCAAATGAAGAAAGGGACCCCCTGGGTAAGTCACATGCCTAGGAAGTCACCCATCTGGGACCTGAGCCCAGGGTGCCCTGAGCACAGTGGCCACACTCCTGACCGTGATGCTCTGCCTCCCGTTCCGTGTCGGCCCCATTCCTAAAACACACACGCTGAGAGACGCTAGAAAGGGAAGAATTGTAATAAACCAGTAATGAGCAGGAATGGCTGTTTTTAAAAGTCTGAGTCACCCACGGGCTGAGACAGAGCCCAACATTTGACACTGTCTTCGGATCTGACCACATCAACAGCTACGTTCTCCCCTAGGAACAGGGCACACGGTGAGGTCGACCTTCGCAGCAACCCTCCTACGCACACAAGCCGTGGTCAGTACCGACACCCTCCTGCACCCTGCAATCTGGGTCCCTGAGAGGCTGATACTGGTGAGTGCTGGTACAGTGAGGAGTAGTTTTTGTGGGGAGGACGGATCCATGCGCCCATATGTATACACACACACACACACACGTGGATTTATTTTGCTTAAAAGCAGTTTCCTTCTCAGCAGAGTGTCCTCTGGGGTGATTCCCACGTTCCTGGTCAGCTTGAAGAACTGAGGTCCAACCAGAGTGGAGAGGGGTTGCTTCAGGGCGGGGGAGGCTTGGCAACCTCCCACCTTTGGATCTCCTCTGCCTTCTGTGATCGGTCTCACTCGGGCAGTGCTGTCCACCCATGGGCCATGCTCCCTCTTTGGGCTGGGCTGTATTCCCCCAAAACATGTTGGAATCCTCACCCCCAGCACCTGTGAATGTGACCTCATTTGGAAATAGGGTCTTTGAAAACGGTCAAGTTAAGATGAGGTCATCCTGGATGATTAGTCCCTGGTGGGACTAATCCAGTGACTGGTGTCTTTATAAAAAGAAGAGATGTGGACACAGAGACAGTCAGGCACACAGGGAAAAGAACATGTGAAGATGAAGACAGAGATTGGTTTGAGGCATGAACAAGCCAAGGAACACCTGAGATGCCAGCGAACCCCTAGAAGCTGGGAGAGAGGCTGGAACAGATCCTCTTCGCTAAGGGTTCTCAGAAGGGACCAAACCTGTTACCCGTTGATCCTGGGCCTCTGGCCTCCAGAACTGTGAGAGAAGAAATTTTTGTTGTTTCAGCCCCCCAGTTTGTAGGGCTTTGTTATGGCAGCCCTAGAAAACCGACACACTCCCCGTAGCTTTAGAATGAAGGTCAAGTCCCAGAGCTTTTCATGCTATGCCCACCGCAGGTGGACACTTGAGTGACAGTCCAGCCCCAGTGTGCTGGTCTGACCAAAGCCCTTGCACTTGCTGGACTGGGCCATTCCCTTGAACACTCCAGCCCTTGTTTTTGCTTGGCTGACCCTTACTCATCTCCAAGACCCAGTTCACATAGCTCATCCTCCTTCTCCGGCTGAAGGGCTGCAGGTGGCCCACCAGATCACTAGTCATCATCTCTGATGGACAGACCTGCCTCACTCCAGACTAGGAGTGCTTGTGAGCAGGGACTCTGTGTCTTCAATGCTAGCAATGAGTCCCCAGTTCACACAACACTCCTCGCTCCATCTGCATCTCCAGATTCTAAGGGTGGTTTTTAAAACGTAGCCATAGAACAGGTAATTAACTGTCTATTTCTAGCCTTTCATTTCAGGTTAACAAGTGAGGTACATACATTCCTCCATGAGGTGCAGATGAAGCAAAGGAAAATCAAGGTGGAATACTCAGAGTTACTGTTCCTCTCCCCTGCTAAACACACAGAATCCATATTTATTCTTTTTTTCCCAGTAGGGAAAGGTTGATCACTGATTTTGATGATGCTCTTGTAAACTTTGGTAGTTTTGCAAGTGCTTGTCTCTGTAGACATAAGCAGAGGAGCCAGGCTGGGATGCTTTCTGATGCCGCCTTCCTGGGCTGGCACCGGGAGAAGGAGACATGGGAGGATGAGTGGGCTCACCTTCTCAGCGTCCCAGATCGTTTTGGCTGCAAAACAGAGTTGAGAACATTCCCAAGAGAGAAAACCTCAGTGTATGTGGATGGACCTGGAGGGTATCATGCTAAGTGAAATAAGTCAGATAGTGAAACACAAAGAATCTATGATTTCACTTATATGTGCAATCTACAAGACAAAACCAACAAGCAAATGAAACAAAACAGAAACAGACTCATAGTTACAGAGAACAAACTGGTGGTTGCCAGAAGGGAGGGGGCTGGTGGATGGACAAGATAATGTGCAGGAGATTAAGAGGTACACACTTCCAGCTGTAAGATCCCAGGGATGCAATGTAATATAGGGAAAATAGTCAATAAGATTACTCAGCCATAAAAAGGAACAAAATTGGGTCATTTGTAGAGATGTGGATGGACCCAGAGTCTGTCATACAGAGTGAAGTAAGTCAGAAACAGAAAAACAAATATTGTATATTAATGCATGTATGTGGAATCTAGAAAAATGGTACAGATGAACCTATTTGCAGGGTAGGAATAGCGATGCAGATGTAGAGAATGGAAGGGTGGACATGGAGGGGAAGAGGAGGGTGGAATGAACTGGGAGATTAGCATTGACATACATACACTACAGTGTGTAAAATAGATAGCTAGTGGGAACCTGCTGTATGGCACAGGGAGCTCAGCTCAGTGCTCTGGGATGACCTAGATGGGTAGGATGGGGGATGGGATGGGAGGGAGGTCTAAGAGGGAGGGGGTGTGTGTGTACGTATGGCTCATTCACTTCGCCATGCAGCAGAAACTAACACAACATTGTAAAGCAATTACACTCCAATAATAAAAAAAAAGATTGTAAAAACTTTATATAGTGATGAATGACAGCTGGTCTTACTGTGGTAATCATTTCATAATGTATAAAAATATTGAATCACTATGCTGTACACCCAAAACAATATCCTAGTGTATGTTAATTACTCTTAAAAAAAAAAAACAAAACCCTGTTTTCCCGGTGGTAGAAGTTCCCCTTCCCGTCCACCTCCAATCCTCATAGTATTTTCAATCTTCAAGACAGCAGTCAACTAAGAGTATAAAAAAGATGGAGCCAGACAGGATTTACAAAAGTAACCTGTATTCCAGCCAAAATATCTTTAAAAAGAAATCCCTTCTAAAGGGTGGGGGGGGCAAACTACATAAGACACAATACACTTAAAATATATATTGAAATTACAAATCAAACTTTTCCATATGATTCCAAAGTACAAAACACAACATTAAAAGGCATTCAAACAGCTCTTTTATACATCACAGTGTTAGTGGCACAAAACGTACTGACATCTCAAAAACACAAACCAAACTTGTTTTTGTTGTTTTGTTTTTACCACCACTTGTCAAATACATAATGTATACATGTGCATGACTCATTCATGCATATTTTTATACAAGATTAAAATACACCCATGGTAAATGAGCATGGAATGAAGGAAAGGTCGGGTACCTACCCCTCCCTGAAGGCTGCTGGAATCTCGGAAGACAGGATTGTGCAAACCAAGGATGGGGAGACCACGGGCTTTACACACCCAAACAGCAGGCTCTCCTGGATAGGATGCATCCATCATTCTGCTTTAATGCAGCCCCTTCCTTCCAGCAGGCATTTTTGACAATACCAGTCATAACTCTTGTTTACTTTCATAAGGGCTTGGGTTAATGATAAGGAATAAACAAGCTTTGGCATTTTTTTAAAGAGACCTTCAGGAAGATTTATACATGCAAAATGTTTTCCCTTGATGATTTTACTGTGATTTATATACACATCCCGGGGTATTTATTAATCAACAAGAATCTGAGAAATATACAAAAAAACCACCCTGGTTCTTTCCAATCCTCTCATTTTTAAAGACGACCAAGGGAAAATGCTCTCTTCTAATTTGCGAAATAACCTTTAACATTTGTAACATAGGAGAGAAAGATAAAATCATCTTGGAGTAATTTTTGCATATCTGATACTCCCCTTCCCCCGGGAACTGGCCTGGTTGCTAAACCGGTTTTGTGCAATAATATGCTGTAAAGAGAATTTGTTCCCCTTTAAAAAGATGCCAGAGGTGGCGGATATTGGTCCCTCAGCCCGCAGCTCTCCCTGGAGGTGGAGCAGACACTGGTCTGGACAGCCATGCGCGCTGGCAAAGGCTCTGCGCATGCTCAGGTCCTAGGTCGGTCTCTGTCCCGTGAGCATCTACAGAGACGCCTCTGAAGGCGCTGGTCCCCTGTGACGATGGCGAGCTCGGCCGGCCAGGCTGGAGGATGCAGGGCAGGATCAGGCTCAGAGACCAGGCACGGCCGGGGAAACCTCACAGCGTTGTCAGTTACCAAAGGGACTCAGATAACCCCACCCGGACAGGGGCAGAGTCAGCCGTGGTCTGTCTCCATGCTCTTCCACCCCTCCTCCCCAGATTTAAAGGCCTCTAAATGAATAAACAGACGTGTGCTTCCAGAGAGTCAGCAGGAAAACCACCTGTAAAAGTGTCATTTTTAATTAAGACCAGCTCCTAAGCATCGAATCCCCAGGTTTTACTGGGAGGGACCGAAAGGTCAAAACCCAAACCGCGGGCCACCTTCCCACATCCTGTTTACATCTGACATCAAGCCTGCTTCATACTGCATCCCCACAAACAACGGGATGGCATTCCTTCCTGAAAGGAAAGGAGTCATATGGGGGCGATGCAAGTCTATGTAAGGATCTCAATGCGATCCCGCTGTTATCTTTCTAGGGAATAGACAGTTTTAGTTTTGTTTTTATTGAATCAGACTGAGCACTCTGAGGCATGCCTGATGCAAAAACTCAGAGCAAGTAGGTGCTACTTGATGCAAAAACTCAGAGCAAGTAGGTACCCGGCCGGCCCCAGAATCTCCGGTGTTCCCTACCTGGGTCAAACCATGTGCTATGAGCAGAGGTAAAGGCACAGGGATGGTTGATGCTCTAAATGTGCACGATTTGCCCATGGACTCTTCTAGGAGAGACAAGACAGCCTGACTCGCTAGGAATAAAGGGACCTGAGCACTGACCCAGGGAATGCAACCTTTCCAAAGCCTCTGGTTCCCACCCCAAAGGAGGGGGTACTACTGTATGGACCTCTGTATGCAATGGGCAGTAGTGAGCACAGGCAGGATGACCTGGGGTGATGAAGGCCTGCTCCGTGGACCACTGGACATGGGCCACGAGCCTGCTGTATTCCATACGAATTCTAAAGGGCACTCACAGATCATGAAGCCATCTCACGCCTGGGCCACCAACCTCATCTTCAGGCCTCCTGGAGTTGTCACTCTCTCCAGAAAAGCCATTCTACCTCCAGGGCCGATCAAAACGTCTCAAGCTGCAGAGACCTAGTGCCCAGGCTTCATCCAAAAAGATGGTCCCAGGCATGTTCTTATTGTTACTGAGTTTTCAGACTGCAATTATAAGGAGGATTTTTTGCATGTAATTTTGACACAGACTGGGTTCCTAAATGGCTTCGGTTTCAAAAAGAAAATCAATACTAGAGGGGAAGAGTGAGGTGAGCCTGTTTCTCCTAACTGATGAAATGTTAAGAAATAAAGACATTTCTCTATGCGAAGGTAAACCAGGACCTGAGACAGATACCCAATTGCAGAAGTCAAGGATATAAAACACCACCACACTTTACAAATGTGCTTGCCACAAGCAAACAACTGAGATAAAAGTCAGGTTTTGTTTTCATTTTACTCCTTTGTGGAATGCTTAGTAAGTTTTAAAACAAAGTTCCACCATGATAAATCTACAACATTTGCCTTTCTACTATGTTTAGAAGTCCCAAGTTGGATGCGATCAGTTTGCTCTTTAAAAGCCATTATTAAAGTCAGCTTTCTGTAAAGAACACACTGTCCCAAGGCAATTGATGGAGTTCCGTGTGTCTTACTGATCCGGGCATCCTGCTGCCATGGTATCGACACACACAGCCTGTAAAAGACCAATCCAAATAACTAAGTGAAATGGAAGATTTTTTTCAGCAGGGTAAGCAACAGGATTTGGAACTAAGATGATTTCTCCAAATTAGCTTAGTCATTACAAACACTGTGAACATCCGGAAGCTTCTCCCCCAGCCCCTGGGAGTCCCCCAGCCCTGATAGGAGGCCCCCCTTCTGGGCATCAATGTCACTATTTGCTTGGTTTTGTCTGCTTGAGGAGACTGAGGCTACGGCCAAACCACAGGGATTCTCAGCAGAACTATTTCCAAGTAAAACATTTGGTTTCTGGAGACATGAAAAAATATTTACTGATACTTGGGTGAAAAGAGAGGAGCCCTGTGAGCTGAGCTGAATCACCAGAGAGAGAAAGACAAAAGGCAAACCTAAGGATGGGCATGTCCCTTCAAATGCATCCATGTTTTCAAAGAAATGCAATGATACAGGAAACACGTTGATAACAGTACACAGCTTACAGCATCCAAAAAGTCTCCACAAGTTTCAAGAAAAACACAAAGAGCGCATAAGGCTTTCTAAATCTCCTGAAAAGTGGCCGAGCCAGAAAGGTCATTTAACCGTAACTTCTTAAAATGCACATTTCAAGAAAAGGCATAGGATGGTTTCAATGCACCTTGTTGATTTTTCACTACTCAGTTGGAAAAAAAAAAAAAAAAAAAACAACCTTCTAAAAAGGATTTTACTAAATGCCATTAGTAATAAAAAGAGTTGTCATAAACAGAGTGCTTTTCTCAAGTCAGAACACTTGGATTCTGTCTGAAGTGAGATGCGATCCTGAAAAGACTTCTTCTCTCAGCAACGTGGCGCCAGCTTGAAGCCAAGGAGGAGACGGACAACGTTCTGCGAGAGAAGGTCTCCTAAGCAACGCCAGACGCTCCTAGTCTACCACCACCTGTGGTCCATACAGCAGCTCCCTTGTCAAGTCTGCAGAGACAGCCTCTGTGGGACGCGCCCCACCCATGCCAGCCTTGCCTCCCCCACGCCAGGGTGACTGCACCTGGGGCCTCCGCCAACGATCTGATATCAGTCCCTGAAATCACGGCATCCGGCGTGACACTGTGAAGCTCAATGGGGCACATAAGGCAAGAAACATGTTTAGTGAGAGGGGGACGGCGGGGTGGGGATGGGAGAGAACCACGCTTCCCGGAGGTGGGGTCTTTCTCCAGCATCACGCCTTCCTCTAGGTGGGTAGGGGGTCGTCGTCGCCTTTACCGCACTTGCACTTGCAGCAAAGCACAAACGGCGTGGCCAGGAGCAGGAAAGGCGAGGCCACCAGGAGCAGAAGCCCGAATCCAGCAAAAATGCCCACAACCTGCAAGAAGGAGACGGAGGGGCACAGGGTAAGCTGGCTGACCTGTAAGTTCGATAGCTAAAGTATAAACCACACAACGATCCGTGCATCCGTCATCCACCCACATATATCCACCCATCTATCCATCCATCCATCTGTATCCACCCAACCATCCACCCCTCTGTCCACCCATCCATCCACCCACCTATATCCACCCATCTATCCATCCATCCATTCATCCACGCATCCATCATCCACCCACGTATATCCATCCACCTATCCATCTATCCATCCATCTATTATACACACAACATCCACCCATCTTTCCATACATCTTTCATCTCTCCATCTACTCGTCCATCCACCCATGCGTGTTTCCATCATCTACCACCTATATCATCCATCCATCCATCTATCCATATTTCCTTCCCTTCACTTCCTTCCTTTCACTCCCCCTTCCCTTTTTTCCCTTTTTTTCTTCCTTTCCCTTCTCTTCCCTTCCCTCCTTCCATCTAAATACCCAAACATCCATCCAATTATACATCCAGTTAACCAACAATCTTCCTCTGAGCCAAAGGCTGTATTAGGGGTGGCAAACACAGAGGCACATTAGATCTTGGCTCTCAAGGACCACCCAGTCTGATGGAAAGAGACCATGACTACAACTGATAATAATACATTTTACAAAAACTGCCATTGGGTTCCAGGGTGTAAAGGGAGCCCAGGAGCCAGACACCTACATTAGCCAGGGGCAGGAGACTTTGCGTGCAATGGGAAATGGTTGAGATTATAAGGGTTATGAGGACGTGGGTGGTAAACAAAAATGAGTGGGATAAGGCATTCCAGGTGGGAGAACAGAAAGGCACAGGCGTGGTGCATTAGGGGGTGACCAGACCTGTGTTATTCCTGGAGTTTAAAACCCAACATTTACTGCTATGAATTTTGATTTTTTTAAAAAACATATATTTACCCCTAGGTATAAGTAAATCCCGAAGGAAATAAGCCTCAAATGTAGACATACTGTCATTCAAATCAGGCAGTGAGGCTGGACAAAGAAGCAAGGGGGGTGGTTCTTTAACTGGTCCCCCCTCCACCAGCTGCTGGAGTCCAGAATCGGAATCCGAAGGTGGAGCTCGTCCGCCACCTAGTGTTCAGAGCGATAAATACATGAACCCGTCGGGCTCATGGTTCTAATCCTGACTCAGTGAGTTCACCTCTCTGGGCTTCAGTTTTCTCGATCATAAAATAAGCAGATAAAGTAAAAGATCTCCAAGAGCTAGTATCAGCCCTGAAGTGTGATGCTACGCTGCAGCAATACAGCGGTGTGAATGAAAGTGCACCCTTAGATTCTGCCGGAAAATCACCTCACACACACACACTCTCACACACACACACACCATGTTGTGTTTCTAAATCAGATTGTGCTTATGCTAAGAATCTGTGTTTTCTGCCACCTGGCTGAGTCCATTTGTCTGAACATAATGTCAACGGTGGAATTACGTGGTGTGGATTCAGATCATGCTCTGTCAAAATCACGCACACAGATATTTCAGAATACATAAAACCCCCCAGGAAGGCATCACTGATCTGCAGGGCATCTTGGATAACCTCAACCACCTGGGACACTTTCTCAGTCTCTAGGGAGCCAGGGACTCTTGCACCAATAACACACCAAAATCCTTCACCAAATGCTCACATTCTTGGTCAATAAGACCCCATCTTCATTTTCACTCAGGCTATCTTGTCTCTTTCTTTGCATGCCATTGAACAAGCGATGTTACCCAGTGGGTCCCAACTGGTGATGGGAGGATACAGATATTGTCAGAGGGAAGTCAGCCAACAATAAAGAATGAGACAGGAAGCAAATACCTCACAACAAAAATAATCACTTCGTGAGCATCTTATAAGTACGTGTCAGGCAGAAACGATATACTGTAGGAAGACAGAAGGATAAAGAAGGAATCACGGTGAAACGAGGATCATTCATACTGGCAAACCCTGATTTAAAGGAGCGGCTAACCTGTCAGACAGTTTCTCAAGAGGTACACTCATTCAGAGCAGAACACAGTTTGTGTGACCACCATAAGCCCCTGTACACAGCCTGGTGGCTCTGCCTTAACAAACGTCCAATATGTGTTTATAGGATTAACCAGTTCAATGGAATCTAGTAGCTTCTGAACCCTCTGCCCCCAGAGGGTTCTGTGACAAAACCACTCCAGGGCTTGGGAACACTAACCCAAGTCAAAGAGATGGTGAGATGAACGGGACACATTTAATTTACTGAAACTTGGCATTGGACACAGCCTGGGTGTCTGCCGCGCCCAGGCCTGAATGCGCAGAGGCCGGGCCACTGGCCCGAGGGCTGTGCTGGGGTATATGGGGGCTGCTCCCATGTCTCTTTCCAGTTCTCCATCCAATGACATCACCTTGGCAACCTGAAACAGCCATCCTGGCGGTGCTGACACCACCGAAAGCGACCAACCCTACAAAGTCGGCCCGCCCCCTGCCGCCCCATGGCCAGCTGTTGAATATCCTCACTGCGCTGGCCCTGTGTGTGTTCTGAGGCAGGGGATGAATGAGCTAAGGGGGCCGGTGGCAGCTGCGTCGTCTGCATGGACCGTTTACCGATTGCTCCCACTGCAGCAGTCCTCGCCCCACCACAGAGCCCCTCTTTTCTCTGCTTCATGAGTATCTGCCGTTCTGGATTGGATAGAGTGCGGGAGAGTTAGGGTCTGCTTTTGTCCTCTGAGAGAATGGGTTCTCCCGTTGGGAGGAGGAGTTGGACGCAAATAATGAAAAACTTCTGCCCCAAAACAGAGTCAGGACACTGAAAACAGCCCCAGGAGAGGCGTCAGGTCCCGCAGGGGTCAGGCAGGTGGAGATGGGGGCCTGATAAGGGAGACACGGGAAGCTGTCTCTGAGGATGGGAATCGCCGAGATGCTGTCTGCAGGAGAAGGACCCCAGCAGGGAACGTGAAGACGGCTACCCGTGCAGTGCGCCTGGGAGTAGTGTTCGGGGAGCAGGAAGGAGGTGATGTGGCCCGAGTGGAGGGGTGCTGGGGGGAGTGGGAACCCTGGGGGCGGCCCAGGTCTTTTGTTCAGAAGATACGGAAGCTGGGGGTGCGCTTCCCGCCATGAGGGAGACCTGGAGAAGGAGGCGATCTTGAGGGAAAATCTAAACTTCTGTTCGCGCCTGTTCTAGCTGAAATGTACCGTTAGACGTCCAAGTGGAGATGGCCGGCAGCCAGGTAGGCACGAAGCTGCGAGTTCGGTGGGGCCGCCAGGACGGAAACCGAAGTGAGGCAGACATAGCCTTGCAGTCCCGGGGGGCCGTGGGCTCTAGGAATGCACACAGAGGGCTGACACGACGTCCCCTCCCTGCCGTGGTCACAAGCGCTGGTCCCACCTGCCTATAAACGTAGAATAATGAAACCACGGTTGACCCTGGATAATAATCCAGTCCAATTTTCTCATTTCACCAATGCAAAATCTATGGCCAAAGAGCGATTCCAAAGGCCCCAGCACTTAAGACAGAGAGGACTGGGCGTCTAGTTCAAGTACAAGACACAACTTGTGTGTATTTTCCTGAGCGTAGTGAAAAATACCCTCAGAACAGGTCACTGCGTGAGGCCCCTGCCCTGTAGCCCAGCCTCAGGGGGGCTGAGTGAGGACAGCTCCACCACGTGTGAACACAGATATCAGCAATCAGCCGCGTGTGAAATGCCACCCTCGGGCTAAAAGTGAGCTCTCTCGTTACAGGGAGGTGGGTCTCCTGCTCAGAAGAAAAGGAAGAGCCAGTGTGGGTGAGACTCCACCTTGTCAGGTGCTGGCCTCCTAAGGAAGAAGATTTACTTGACTGAGAAAGAAATGCCGCCCTTGTCTCTTACGCACGATGGCTGATCGCTGGAACAGCACCGGGAAAGGCAGGGGGCGCCGCACAACAAGCGTGCTTCCAGAGATGCTCGTGAGGGCAGGTGGAAGGCCCGGACTGTGACCCCTCAGTGTGGTCAGGGAAGGGGGCAGAATTAGGATGTGCAGAGCTGGGCATGGACAAGACAGGGAGAGAGAGGGGTGGGTGATGAAGACCAGGACAACAGCGGGGCCACAGCAGGGCCAGGGAGAGGGACACAGCACAGCTGGGGGCTTCCGTCCCGAAGTCCAGTGAGTGACGAGAAGAAAAAGAGGAGGGGCTGCGGAGGGAGACCCAGAGTCGGGCCATGGAACGGGGGCCTGCCCGCCGTCCCAGAGCACATGGGCATCAGCGCCTACTACGACGTCCGGGTGCTAGGGAGACACTGAATGCAATTTTCCTGAGTAAATTGATGGAAGATAATCAAACCTGCATTTCTGCTTAAGAGACTTGGTGATAAATGCAAAGTGAAACTCCACTCGCGGATCACTGACGAAGCAGATCATGAACATGCCCTGAGCCAGAAGCCCGTTTGAGGGGTAAGGGAATGGAGGCCACCAATCGGATGGAAAGCCAGGAGACTCACAAGGGAAAGGAGGACTTTCTCAGCTTCCACGTGGATGCTTTACCTCTAAAAGCAAATTACGAGAGTGAAAGTTCCTTTCAGTAATGGAGATTCTGTATCATGTGCTGGGAGGTGGTTCTAACTATGAAAACTGAAGGCTTAAGAGCAAATTGGTCTTGTGATTGCACACAAATGCCTGCTCTGGGCGGGGCTCTTCCACTGCACACCATGTCCCTCGCTAATTCCCAAGCCTCTGGCCTTCGTTCCTGGTTTATATGTCACACGCTTTGCTAGTTTTCGTGACTCCCTTCCTTTCCTTTTGACACTGCTCACTCATATTTTATTGTTTACCCCAAATCCAACACTAATGTGTGGACATCTGTCTACAGCCCTGCGTGTCTCCAGGGTTCCTCACACCCCAAGGAAGAGACCCCTGCACCCCGAGTGCCTTTGTTCAATTCCACGAGCACCGAGAGGGGCCTGAGATCGGGGCGGCGGGGGGGGGGGCTTCCTTTGTCCATGTGGCTCCAGGGGTGACTCAGAGCTGGCACTCAGCAGGTGCCCCTGGCAGATGCCGACCGACGATGCTGAGAGAGGCTGGTGGGAGGTGCCCCCAGGATCCTTCCTCAACAACAGGGGAGGCTACGGACCCCCGTCCAGGCTTCTGCATTTCTCAAGGGCCTGTTCTCTAAATGACCGTTACCAGGAACCGCAACTGTTCCAGGACCCCAGGAACACGTGACTCACTCCCGGGGATAAGCAGGCACGAGGGCTGAGGTGTGAGCGCCCAGCCCAGCCTTGCTATTGGACAGGGTGACACGGTCTCCACAGCTCTCACCCTCTCCTGGGAAGCTTGCCATGCTCTTAGGGAGCTCAGGCCACATGGAGAGACAGCTCCTTATGCAGAAAGAGGGCCTTTACAGAGGGAATCAAGTTAAAATGACATTACCAGGATGGGCCCTGATCCATTATGACTGCTGTCTTTATCCAAAGGGAAGTTTGGACACAGAGACAGATGTGCAGAGAGAAAGATGAAGTACTGGAGAGGCGCACCTGGGAGCTAGGACTGCAGGGAACGACCAGGGGCCGGAAGAGGCAGGCGGGGCCCTCCTACAGGTTTCCGAGGGAGCCCTGCCCACACCTCGACTCCAGACTCCTGGCCTCTAGAACCGTGAGGGAGTCTATTTCTGTTGTTTGGGGTGCTTTTTTTACACAGCAGAGGTGGAGGGGCGAGCACTGGAGCTGGCCGTACTGGCCAGGAGGACGAAATAAAATGCAGCTAAAATCCACTCTCCATGCTGAGGTCGGCAGACTGGCCCTTGGGCCAGATCTGGTCCGCAGTCCGTTTTGTTTAGTTTGGTTCTTACAACTTTATGGAGCTATAACTCACATACCTCGCAACTCCCCTATTTAATGTACAGTTTGATGGTTTTTAGTGCACTCAGAATTGCGCAGCCTTCGCCACAGTCAGTGCTACCGCCTGATTGTTTAAAGCGTTTTCCTGGAATGCAACCACGGGCCTTTGTTGGCCTACTGGCTGCGGCAGCTGCTTCCCTACCAGGCAGAGCTGATGGTTGCAACAGAGACCTTACGGCCTGCAAAGCCAGGGCCGTCTACTGTGCGGCCACCTGTGGGTTCATCAGCCCTGCCTCGCGGTCTGCAGCGAGTCTCACCGAAGAAGCACACTTACGGGTGGTCTCCTCCCATTCCCACAAAACTGCCTGAGTCTCGGCTCCTGCATCTCCCAGCCCGCCTGCTTCAAGGCTGTGCTGAGGAATGCCGACAATGTGGTAATGGTCGGAGCCCATCAAGGCTCTTCCCCGCACCCAGGAGCTGGCGCACACCTGAGTCCTGCCTGCAGCTCCCCTCGGTAGGCTCCCCCCGCGCCCAGAGCACACCCCGAAGATCGCACCTCATCCTGCAAAGCCCATGGGGTCAACTCTGATCATCTCTGACCACTGCTGCCTCCTGCTGTCCCCATGGACCTTTATGCCATAGTTCCTCCCATCAGCCCTTCTCCGTCCCCCCTGCTTGCACTGTCCCCTCTGCCTTGTCCCACCTACTCCCATCGCCGGCTCCCCAACACTCAGTGCTCAGTCATAAAGCAACGCCTCCAACAAGCCTTCCCAGCCACACCATCTAAAAGACCTCTCCCCAGTCACACCTCCCCTATAGCTGAATTCACATCATATATATATACGTTATCTGTCCCTACATGGAATGTGGGTTCCATCAGAGAAGGATGCATCTATCTTATTCACTGCAGTATTCCCAGCTCCTAGAATACTGCCAGGCACACAATAGGAAATAAATATGTGTTGAAAGTATGAATAACTGCAGCAGCTGCACAGACATCATCACCCAGGGACCTTTCCATTCTTTCCCTCTTACCCTTCTCTGTGACTAATTTGCTCACCTGGGAGCCTCTATGGAAAGTTCTTCCATTAAAGGCCATGCAAGGATTGACTAAGCACAGTGGGTCATTACCAAGGTCAAGAGTAGGTGCAAGCAATCAAAAGCCTGATGTTGAAGAATCACCAGGGGCTAAGTGTGGTGCGTATTTATTCCAGGCCTGCTGAAAGCATAATCTTGGTCCAGGAAAAATTCAGGCAGGAACCCCATTTACTAGCTGTTTTTCTATATAACAGACCTTTGACCAACTGGCAAGTCTCCTGGAAACCCCACACGTGTGTACACACACACTCTCTCTCCCCCTCTCCCCCATAGGTCAGAGTGCGAGGTGAGCGGCCTCCTACCTGTGTCCGATGCCAGATGACAGATGCCCTGGAATGACCCAGCTTGTTCCTGCAGGGCCCTTTATCATAATGGATCAGGAGGAAGTCATCCTGAGAGGGAAGGGAAAGAACAGGGGTGGGTGGGACAGTCCTCTCTGTTCAGTGAATGAGTCCTGCCTGGTCCCAGTTTCTCTTTTTAAAGCTCTAATTGGGGATGTGAGAGAACGAGGACAACAGCAGAGGAAGAACGTACACCCAGAGGGAGCTGCTGCCACCCCAGGTCCCTGTGAGTCCCCGGGCTCTCCATCCTCCGTGGAGCGTCCCCGACAGACTGCTCACGGGCCACTAGAGGGAGCCCTGCTCCAGCTTCGGTCTCTGCTGCAGCCTGGCTCCCCCACCCCCACCCCCGCCGGGCTCAGGGACTCGGTGCTGCTGCAGGACTTCTGAACAAGTAGGTCAGAGCCCCCTGCTGCTCCACGAGCTGCCCCCAGCCCTGGCTGTGCTTTACTCCCCACGAGTCTCTGCCTGTGCCTCTTCCCACCACCCTGGCAGGATTATTCCGGGATGCAATGACTTCCTTTATGTCTGGTCCATCCTCCTCGCCCTGAAAGTCCTTCCTCTCAGCTCAGACCAAGAAAATGTTCTCAGTACTCAAGAGGAGACACACCCTCCACCTCGGACTGTCTAGAAGTGAGAGACAGCTCGAGGGAACATCCTGCCCACCCTACCACCTCCAGGTGTCCTCACGTCCCACCTCCATCTCCAATCACCTTCCCCTGACAACCTTCACCAGACCGTCAGGTTCTTGGAGCCGGGACCCTGAGCTGATATCAGTCAGCCGCTGTCACCACATCCCCGGCTCGGTGCACGGCCCCCAAACCTCAGCGAGCAGCGACCGAGGTACAGGAGTGCGTTTTCTGGACAAAACCCTCTGCTTCTCCATGTACAGGAGGTGCCATTTTCTCTCCTATCGTCCATAAAAAGGACCAGCTCAGTAAACAGCACAAAAGAGAGGCTGACGCTGTTTGTTCACTTAACTGAGGCTGTAAACAGAGCCTCTTTTTGAGAAAAGGGGAAATAAGCACAAGGCCCAGCGTGTCTGAGGCGGGAAGTCACTCTTCCTCCGAGGGCCGGGCAGAGCCGGGGGCGATGGTGTCCTTTGGTCCTTAGCGGCCCCGCTGGGTGGTCCTCCCAGGGAGCCTCCAGTCTGATGATTTTATAGGTCGGCCTCGTGGAGCCTGAACACACGCTGGAGCATCAGGAAATCCTGGCTTTTTGGGGGTTGTGGCGAGGGCCCAGACTGCCACCCCCCGACTCACCCCCTGTCCTAGACCCTCATCTGTCCAAGGAAGCACAGGCGTGGGTGAACGCACGCCTCTTCTGGCTGGAGCTTGTCCTCTCTGGGGCCATTTCTGATGACTTCTGTCCACGGAGACTCTCTGTTCCTCGAACTCCTAATTCTGTTTTCTTTCACCCACACACCACGGAGAGTAACGTCCCACTTTAAGCCCCATTTTCCCAGGCTGCCTCTCACGGCGTTGCTCTGTAGACTCCTAACAGCCTTTGGATTTGTTTTCTGAAACGCAAGCTGAGCTGCTCTGCGTGACCCAGCTGAAAAGTCTTCAGGGCTCTCGCCTGGCAAAGCTGGACAAACCCGGGGACTGCACGTTACAGTCCCTGGGGCCGCCTGGGGAAACGCGGATCCTGACTCTGGGTCGGGGGAGGGGGGGGTTGTACCCAGGTCACAGATGCCCCACGTGGCCCTCATCAAGCTGCTGTTGGACCAGTGTTTGGGGGGCACGAGCCCCCGTGCCAGAGGTCCAGCTCTAGCTCGGCACGGAGACCCTGGTCACGTTCCCCGCCTCGGCCAGACACAGACCACGTACAGGCCACATCCTTCCTGACCACGTCCTGTCCTCTGGAGGTGACCCGTCTCCCACATTCTGCCCTCTGCCTGGTCAGCTAACTCTCCATAGCTGTGCCCACACCCCACTCCCACCCCAGACCCAGTGACCCGCCCCGGAGGGGCTGCTGGGGACTCCACACCAGCCGTCTTGTAGCACTGTGCTCACGAGGACCAGGTGCTGCTAGGGGCTTCTCAGTCGGGAGGTCACCAGCCCCTCAAGGTCACGGATTTTTGCCAGCGACATCCTGGCAGCCCAGGCCTCCATGCGGAGTTGAGTTGCCAACACTCACGGCATGCTTCCTGAGCAAAACAAAAGCCTTCTCCCTAACAAAAGCACTCCAAGATGCTTTTACAATATAAAAGTGATTTCATCGTGACTTTTAAGTTCCTGGATGAAGCCCTTGGGTATACCCACCGCAGGGCCTGCCAGGAACCTAGGTGCGTGGTGAGAGTGAATGTTCCCCTTACATTGTTCAGAGAAGCCTCATCAAGCTTCTGGGTGGAAGCAGAAACAATGGTGCTGGCGAAAGAGAGCACGGTGGACCAGATGCTCGCAGATAACAGTGAATTCCTCAGAGCAGCTCCACCACGGAAGGTGTGAGACTTCCTGTCCTACTCTGGCTGACAGTGACTGGTCGTACCCAAGCTGTTGGGTCTTAGGGTCTGAAAGATCAGAGAGTGGATGCTGAGTCCGTTCCTCACTCCTTCGGTGCTTTGGGGAAAGATGGTTAACCTTCCTGGACTGCTTCTTAAAGTCAGGAAACAATCATTCCACCTCTCACAGAAGGAGTGCCCGTATGAAACAACAGGGCTGTGGAGCGCATGTCACAGATAGGCTAACCTTCAGCCCACGTAAGCATCACTTCATAAATAGGGACCATTTACCACCAACTCCAAAAACGATAGAAGGCGAGCGGGTCCCTTCTGTCTGTAAGTGGTGAATGTTGGGCCCGCAGGGGCAGCAGAGAAGCAGTGCAGTCCTGGGCCTCACGGGTGAGGGCGGGGCCTGGCGGGGGGGCAGGGGCAAGGACGAGAATGGAAAGAATCACCCTAAGATGACTGATAACTCCGGGAGGTGTACGTGCCCAGGAGCCGGTGCTCGGAGAGGAAAATTCCCGAGAGGAGGGAAGGGGGCCGTGTAAGCCCCTCCTCCGTCTCAGAAGCTCTGCTGCTTCCAGACACACGTCCACGCACTTGCCCTAAATCACGGCTACTGTCCTTGATTGACCGCTGCAGAGCAGACCCCCTGTCCCTCAGGGTCTGTTTTCTGTGGTCACAGGGTCACTTTTCAGCAGCTCATCACCTACAGAGGAAAACAGGCCACCCTTGGCCCCAAGGACACTGACCTTCAAGGAGGAAATTGCCCTGTGCTACCTCTGTCCCTGGTCCGGGCAGAGTCAGGACACAACGGGGCCTCTGGCCGGCAGGGACTGTGCTTTACAGCCGAGTCAGACGGACACACAGACGGACAGAGAGGGTGTCTCTCCAGAGACCAGAGCAGAGAGAGAACAGCTTTGGGCTCAAAGGGAACAGACCTCGGGGAGGTCACGGTAGCAGGGGAGGTCACAGCAGAAGCAATGCTCCCTCTGGAAATCTGTGTCTGTCCATTTCTAATACTTCCCCCCAAAACATCTACCAGGAGATTTGATAACATGAGGTAAAAGTGGCATTTCATTTCCTTCCCCCTTTAGGAAAAGTTGATAAGGAATTGCAAATTGCAGGCCAGACTTTAGATAATATAACATAATTTAATAATCAGTTTTCAAAAAAAAGAAATACAGTAAAATGCAAATTACATATATATATATAATGTATAATACAGGGAGACTATATATAGCCTATATATGATATATAGAGGCTATATATTTGGACTATATATAGAATTATATATATGATAAATAAAGAAACTATACACATAAAGCCTCTGAAGGCCCTGAAGACTTTTTAATGCTTCAGACATCATTCTGAACAGCAGAGACAGTGCAGGGTACACTGGGGAGATGGTGGCCGTAGGAGGCCAGAAGCTTCCATTCTGCCAGACGGCAGAGGGTCTGTATGTTCTTCTGCCCTGCAGGTGACACGAGTGTCACTAAAGTAACTGCCCCGCGCCCAGTATCCGCGGTCCCCTGCCTCCATCATCCTTGCTATTCCAGTAACGGCCCCTGCTATGGACTGTTTGCATTCCCCAAAATCCCTGTGTTGAAGCCCTGACCTGCAGTGTGATGGTGTTTGGAGGTGGGGCTGCTGGGAGGTGTTTAGGTTCAGAGGAGGTCATGAGGCTGTGGCCCCCGTGATGGGATTCATGTCCTTATAGGAAGAGGAAGAGAGTCCAGAGCTCCCTCTCTCTGCCAGGTGAGGCCACAGCGAAGGCGGCCGTCTGTACACCAGGAAGAGCCTCCAGAACCTGATGACGCCGGCGCTGATCTCAGACGTCCAGCATCCAGCACGGAGAGATCAACGTCTGTTGTTTCAGCTCCCCGATGTGGGGAGATGCTGAGATCCTACCCACCCCTTTAACACCCAGGCTGAACCCCAGCCTGAGCTGACCCTTCGCTCCCAGAGCTCCTGCACAGACTCCCATCTTTTGATACCACTGCATCCAGGGAGCTCACATTACCATAAATACGCACAGAGAAAACGCCTGACAGTGTAACTTCAGTGAAGCGGCTGGCGCACGCCTCCGGCTTCAGCCTGACCCACAAAGCCCCCGCCGCGTACTCACGTCCAGGGACTCGAGGCAGTACCAGCAGAAGGCGTGCTTGCAGTTCTTACACATCATCTGTGCGCACCCTTCATCCCGCTCGATGTAGACCTTGCACTTGGGGCAACGTTTGATGGGCGCGTCGTCCTCCTCCAGTTGGAAAGTGGAGCTGCTGAGGGAGAAGCTGCATCAGGGCTGTGCTCAGAGGGCCACAGGGCCAGGAGACACCTGCCAGCACAGGTTAACCCTGGAAGCACTAGCTCAACTAGAGGGACTGGGGTCACCTGTGAAATATGTTGAAACCAAAGACACTCGAACTCTGGAAAACAATCACCGAAAAACTGTGAAGCAGCCAGTTTGACTTGGGGAAAAGAAAAAGCAAGATCAGCACATGTCTAAATTTAGACGTGCACAGACAAACCAAAGAAAATAGGGCAAAAGGCTTAGAATGGAGGTCTCTGAATAATGGGATTATGGTCGAATTTTATGCCCTTATTCATATAATTGTATACTCTCCTAAGGGTTGATAACACATGGTATGTTCTTTGCCATTATCAGAAAAAAATATTAAAAAACACACACATACACACTAATCGCTTATTAAGATCTACTTGGCTTGTCTGTACAAAACTGTTTTCCTGAGAGGTCTGAGCAGGCCCACAGGGGTGAGCATGGTGGCATTTAAGCTTGGGGTCAAGTGCAGCTCGTCTGCACACAGGCTGGGTGGCAACCTCTCTGAGGCCCAGCCTTCTGGTCAGTGTGAGTGTGACAGATGGGGTTATGCATGTGTGAAGGGCAAAGGGCAGTGCAGGCCTGTGTGGAGTGCCCAGTAATTGGCAGCAATGATTCTATGCTGTTCATAAAAAGACAGACTAGGTATCTTTTTAGGTTGACTGTAGAGCGATGTCCATCCCATGCTATTCATCTTAAAAGACAGCTAAAAATATGGAATCATCTGGAAAAAGAAGCCATCAAGGGCAGTTATCACTGAGTATGGGGCACGTACTGTTTGAACTCACTGCAGCTACTCAACGTCACCAGGAGAAAAATGATTTCCCATTGGGGTGAGCAGCCTTTTCAGAACCTAATGCATTCATGAGTATAAATTCACTACAAGTGAGCAAATTCTGGCATCCTGAGTAAATTCTGGCTGAAGGATCTTCCACAAGCATCATAGTGAATGTCAGCCTTAATTATGTCATCACTTTACACGGTTGTCTGAGGATCAGTGAGCTTCCAAACAATTGCAGTCTCAGGGTTTTCCTAAGCTCGAGGCTCCTACACCGTGGGGCACGTGCCCCAGCTTAATAGCTTCTTGTTTCGTTCACTAGTACAAGGTGACCAGGTAAGACGACCTGGAAGGAAGCAGTATGTCCTCGTAGTCAGGGGGTCTGGAGACAGACATGCAAGCCCTGGCTGGGCTGTGTCCATACTATCAGTGTCCACGTCTGCAGACATGAGGCAAACTGCATCCGTCTCAGAGCGGGGGATGAAGATGTAAAGAGTTTCTCTGTGCTGAGCACCTAGAACCCAGCACGTATATAGTCATCACTCAGTAAACGCTAGTTGTTAGTAATACTATTACTGAAAGATAATACAACTGTAGCTCAAATTCATCTCTCATTTAACAGCAAACTGCGGACCAGCCTGGCTGCACAGAATGAGATTTACAATGAAGCAGCGTTGTCATAACACGTGCAGGTGCCTCCGTGGGGACGGGCAGGGGCCAGCCGTGCGCGGACGCTAGCTTCCTCCTTCTGGAACGAGCTTGATTTCTAACAAAGGCCAAAAGTCAGGAGGTACCAAGTCCCGTGATTAAGGTTGACTATCAGGTTAGAAAACATTGTTTTGATTTGAAAGCCAGGTGTGACCTTAAAATAATGAAACCAATTTTCTCATGTGACTCATAAACTAATTTTGAAGGAAATGCCACGAACAGAGGCCACGTTAGTGGAGAGTGGAAAGTGCCTCTCCGGGAGACTTTTCAAGCAGAAACAGTTAAAATATGTAAGTTCTGGTGCATTGCGGCATGGAAATTATATGGTATAGACAACAGTTTTCAAACATTTTCTGGTACCTTAATTATATTTAAAATGATTATCAGTAACAACTACTACTATACACTCAAACTTGTGAAGGCAGGTAGGAGCCTTTTGACAGTTTCATCACAATTTACATGGTCTAATGTCTTTAAGGGGCAAACACACAACATAAATGAGCGGGGCTCGTCAGGTGGTGGGTGGGAATGGGGGTTAAAGGAAGATTTAACTTAAAGGAAAAAAAAAGTCTCTTATATGAAAATAACCGAGTGTGTCCTCAGTTATAAATGGTAGTTGACAGTCAGCCCAGGGGCCAGGGAGACAAGAGGGAGTGGTGAGGACTGTGGCAAAGTAAAGATGCCAGAAACCCCAGATAAAGAAGGGGTTGCTGCCCAGCTCCAGACACCTGTCTCCTGTGTGGGATGAAGTTCCATGTGGCTGGATAAGCCAGAAAGTCAGATTTTTGGGGGGTAAAATCTCTGTTTTTTATATTTTCACAAAATGAGATTTGTGAGTTCTTATTCAAATTGCCCTTGTGTCAGTTTCTTAGGTTGCACAACCTGATTCTTTTTTTTTTTTCATTTTGTTTGTTCTTGTTCTTTTTAAGGTATATCACGGATGATTTAATATACACGTATGTCGTGCCACCGTGACATGATTGCAGTCTTTGGGCAATGACCTCCATGAAATCAGAGCACCACAGATGAAGAAATACTAAGTCGTCAAGCTCCCAACACCCACCACCCTCCACCTTAAGAAGGTTTTATGGATCCCTTCTCCATCCGTCCCAAGAGCAGGACACCGGCTCTTCCTGACTCCTGGTCTCGCTGGTTCTTGGAAGGGAGGAGCCCCTCACTCACTAAGCGGGGCCTTCTCTTAAACAGTCACCCGACTGCTTCACAAGGGCACAGCCCCGCCTGCCCTCTACCTGCTTCTTCCCCAGCCTGGAAATCCAGCTCTTCCGGTTATGTGTAATCTGTCACACTCGCAGTGTGGCTCTCCTCACAAAATTATGAAGGATCAAGACCCTAAGTATAAGTTAAGTGATCATTCTAGCGTTTCGGCGCCTGCTGTATGCCAAGATTTGGGGTGACAACGCCCAAACACACACAAAAGCTCAGCCTAGTGGAGGGACTGGCCACATAAACAGATGAACTAACAGCCAACAAGGCTGGTGCTGTCATCAATGCAGACGATCTCCAGGGGGGACACAGAGGATGGGTCTCCAACCCTGCCCCGGGAACTGGGAAGCTTGACAAAAGAGGGGACATGAGCCACGTCCTCAAGGGTGGCAAGGAGTCCCCAGGGAAAGCAGGAGGGCGAAGAAGGGACATTCCAGGCACAGCACAGAGGTGCAGGCGGCAGGCGACAGGAGTGCGTCCGGCGTCGCCACGAGGGTCCCTGGGCAGGTCGAGCTGTGGTGAGAGGGGCGGGGGCAGCAGATGGGGACAGAGGAAGACAGGCTGGTGACACCTTCAGGTGGATGGTGAGATTTACTCCACCAGAAACTGGCCTCAACAGGCGCTGGGCCACCTCTATCTGACTGAACCAGATGCCACTGCAGATACTGGAGGACAAAACAGCTGAATACGATCAGTTTCTATGCTTCAACCTACTAAATTTCAAGGTACGCAGAGTGATGCTGTGGTGTCCACCTGGCCATCCAGGCTGAGGGTCTGGTGGGGGACGGGAGGGCAAAACCGCTATAGTGGTTTACTGCATCCTTCCTGCCAAGGCCCCCATTTCAGGGACATGTGGCCCCCTTGGCCTCAGGCACCAGAAGCCTGTATTTGGCGATCCTTCTGGTGTTTCTAACCACTGCCCCCCCTCGTTTCTGCTCCCGCACCCCCATTTCGGATCATCTTCAGCACAATGGAGTCTTGGCAAAACTTCAGGTTATCACAGGACTTAAAACCCTGCATAGGAACTGACTGTTCATACGTTTGCCTTTCTGGATGGGCAGAGTGTACTCTGTTTCTTATGCAACTTTATATTTCCAGAGGCTGGCACAGTGCCAGGCACATAATCAGTTCTCAAAATTTAATAATAAACAAATCCAGGTCTGAATGGGACCCAAGAGAAGACTGACCTTGGAGACTGACCGGGGTGCAGCCCTGTCCTCCCCAGAGGCACATTGCGGGAGAAGCCTGATTCCATCTCCCAGCCTGCAGCCTGTGCCCCGAGCGTACCTGGTCTCCCCGGGAAGGAAGGTGATGGGCATGGTCTCCGGGCAGCCCTGGCCAGGGTGCCAGCTGGCTTTGCAGGCGGAGCAGAATTCCGTGTCGCAGGCTTTGCACTGCACCAGCTGCGGGGTCTGCAGCCCCATCTCCTGGAGCTGGCACACAGCCTGGCAGGTGGACGCCGGGCACCAAGTCCGACAGGGGTCCAGGAGCACCTCTGGCACAGGGAATAAAAACGGGCAAGTCAAACTCCGCAGGACTAAGGATCTGGCGGGGCTTCGGACTGATGGACACGGACTTCACGTATTTAAGGGAGAAAAGGAAATCAAGGTCAGACATAACATCCCCTTCACGATCCGGGACCCATCTGGCTCTACCTCCTCCCCCCCAGGCACTCCCCACTTCCCACTCCACTCACGTGGGGGACAGCAGATCCCCAACTACCCCCAGAGTCCTCGTGTCTCAGGAGCCCCTACATCCTGGAAGCCTTGTGGTCCAGGGACCACGTCCTGCTCGCTGCCCGCCTGCCCTGGGACATAGCTTCGTGAAGTCAGGCCCGTCCTTCAGGCTCATAGCCTCACAACCTAGCCCAGTGTGGGGCGTGCATCGGGCATCCCAAAATACTGGTTAAGGATGGAAGGAAAAGAAGGAAGGGCGATGGCTGATTCTTCTTCCCATCAAAGGTCAGACCTCTGACTTATGACTGTCTCCCTCCCAAGTTCAAATCTAAGCCCTGAGCTAAGGACTGTATGAAATTCACTCTTCAACAGCAGGCTTTCCCTCTGAAGTGGAGCCCACATCACTGAGAAGGCTGATTTGATGAAATCAGTCAGGAAGTTGATTCTGAAAAACAGAACACCACAACCCTCCCATTCCTTCACATCTGCTTTCATATCTCACATTTCTTTAAATAACGGTCCCGAGCTGTCCTTCACGTAAGCCTGGTTACTGGTTCCTTGGACCCTTTGTCCAGTGTGACTGGACTCTCAATGCAGGCCAGCGGGAGGGAGAGCTGGGCAGGAACCCACACGGATGCTGATGCAAGGCCAAAACGCCGCGAGGGAGGCCAGAGGATTCCAGGGTGTGTTCAAAGGCCTCCAAGTCAGCCACTGAGGGTCGCTCTTGAGAAGGAACGGACTGCATTGTGCTGGGAACTTGGAAGCAGTGAAAGGCGCTTGCAGGGTTCTCGGCCACGTGACCAGCGACGGCCAGGGTGGGTGGGTTCACCCACATCAGAGACAGGATTTGTAGGCACTGGGAACTCCAACAGGCTGGGGCTGTCATGAGCTGCAGGCGTCTGGGCCTCACCTCAAGAGGCCACCTGTGTGTTTGCCATGCTCCCCAATCAAATGTGGATTCAGCCCACCATGAATGAGCTCCTGTCAGGTACTACTGGACTAAAACCCATCTCACCATCCAATCCGGGGGCTAACAGTAAGTATTTCAGTCTTTGAGGGCCATGAGCTCTCCATCCAACTACTCAGCTCTGCTGTGGTAGCACAAAGACATCTGTGTTGATCCGTAAATGAGTGTTCCAATAAAACTTGATTTATAACCCCAAGCCAGGGGCCGTACTAATTTGGCCCACTGGCCATGGCTGGCCGACTCCTAACCTAATCTAACTTTTTTTAAAAGGTGAATTAATCAACAGCACAAAAGTATCAAATTGGTAGGTCTGGCAGAAGCTTTAGAAGACTTGCTAATACAGAGGAACACCTGCATTCAGGAAAATGTGATACTTTTTAATTGTTTTTCTTTATAATAAGGTAAAATCTTCCTGATGCGCCTAATAGTGAGCGAAGGAGTAAAGTTCGCTCTTGTCACGATGAGCTGAGCGTGGTGGATTTTCTAAGACCGTCTCTGGCTGTCCGATCCGAGGCAGTGGTTTTCTGGGAAAACGCACGTGTGTGGGGCAGCGGCCTGCAGGCCCCTGGGCTGAGGAGGCAGGAGGAAGGCAGAGGGAGGGATGCAGAGGCGGCCTGGGGCACCAGGGGAAACACCAAAGGCCGCTGCCCCAGGGTGCTGTGCCTTTTAGCAGGCGGCCCTCCCCCTCCGTCATCTGGAATTTCTCTAAGAGCTCTGCCTCCGGTACTGGTGTGCTGGTGGGTGAGCCAGGGTTTGCCGCACCTACATCACGGGGCCCCTATGTGCCCGGCCCCCGAGGGCAGTGCTGCGGGATGTGCGCGCTCGGCCTTCCAACAGCTGGACACGGGCAGGTACGTCCTCAGCGGGGTCTGTTTCCCTGCCAACTTGGCAAGGTGTTTAGTGCTGTTGCCCCTAAAGGGACAACACTGTCCAGTTTAGACCCTTCCAGTTCCCACCGCTCCCCGCTTCTGCTCTGAGGAGCCTGTGACATCAGGAGGGGACCAGCAGAATCTCTGCCTGCATCTCACGGCAGAGCGCCATCTTCCGTCCACTCCTCTTAGATGGCACGCGTGGCTGCGGGCGGGGGGCGGGCGGGGCGGAGCTTTTCATGAAAGGCCCAATTTTATCATGCAGCGCACAGCAGAGGAGACCCAGTTAGGGTTTCCATGGTAACGACTTCAACTGTGTGACCTGTGTCCTTATGGCACCGCCCATCCCTATGGGAGAGACTCCCTGTGGGAGGCGTGGAGGGCAAACACTCTGCTCCATGGATCTGCTAGCTCAGAACACCATTCTGTCGTGCGCCCGGCACACATGCCCCTGTGGGCACAGCCTGGGCTCCTCTCTCAGACGTCTATTAGAATGCTACATCATCACCCCGCTGCTGGAGCCTGCCAGCTGGTTGTACAAGATGGGATGCAATCAACAGGAAAATCCACACCGGGCAACAGCAGAGGTTTTCTTTCCAGGATGTGTATATACATACATATCTATGTCTGTCTATCTATGTATTACATATATATGTTATACCATACATTAGATACATTATATCATATGATATATTATAACTATTATAAATATTGTATCTAATATATATATATACATATTTGTATATATTTTCACACAAGCAGTGTATTTTCTGGCACACTAGAAGAAACTCATCTTAACTCCCATCTCCCAAAGGTATATTCATAATAGATTAATGAAGCAGTTCCCTAATAGCTCTACTTATCAAAAAGCCCAACTTTTTTAAAAGATGTTTTTCTTTCCTTTCTTTTTTTAACATCTTTATTGGAGTATAATTGCTTTACAATGGTGTGTTAGTTTCTGCTGTATAACAAAGTGAATCAGCTATACATGTACATATATCCCCATATCCCCTCCCTCCCACCCTCCCTATTCCACCCCTCTAGGTGGTCACAAAGCACGAGCTGATCTCCCCGTGCTATGCGGCTGCT
The DNA here is from genome assembly GCF_005190385.1 of Monodon monoceros. NCBI lineage: Eukaryota > Metazoa > Chordata > Mammalia > Artiodactyla > Monodontidae > Monodon > Monodon monoceros. Next base: position 83,582,568 of record NW_021703775.1, read on the forward strand.
TTCCACTAGGAATCCATTTTACATTTGGTGGTGTATAATATGTCCATGCCACTCTCTCACTTCGTCCCAGCTTACCCTTCCCCCTCCCCGTGTCCTCAAGTCCATTCTCTGCATCTGCGTCTTTATTCCTGTCCTGTCCCTAAGTTCTTCAGAAACATTTTTTTTTTTTTTTTTAGATTCCATATATATGAGTTAGCATACGGTATTTGTTTTTCTCCTTCTGACTTACTTCACTCTGTATGACAGACTCTAGGTCCATCCACCTCACTACAAATAACTAAATTTTGTTTCTTTTTATGGCTGAGTAATATTCCATTGTATATATGTGCCACATAAAGATGTTTTTCTTTCTTAAACACAACTGTCCTTTGAGAAGCACACTGTGAAGGGCCCAGCATCCCCACTCATACTGGTCCATTCTCACTGCCCTGGATATATAAACAAATGCCTACAGCGTGGTGTGGTCAGTGCCCAAATAGGAGCTCGTGTGTAGTCCAGTGGGGAACGCAGGCAAGGGCGATGGACCTTCCCTGGAAGCTTGTTTGTTCCCAGCCTTGGGGGTCTTCCAGTTGGGAGAGTAGGTGCTCAGAAAGCACCTCACAGCCTCCCTCCTGGCTTCCTGCTTCCCAAGGACCTGGCTGGAGGAGTGGGGAAACTCAGATTGAAATCAAGGCTCTGATATAAGATGAGACGTGCAAAGTTCACAGGAAGACAGTGTTTGAAACTTTAACCATAGGACTTTTTAGTAACTAACGGTTGTCAGAAAATCATGGCAACTGTCACTTTTAATCCAGTCACCATCCTCATTTGAAAACGAATTTCAAAGGGAGGGAGTACGTTGAAACTTGCTCACTGATCCTGTCTCAGAATTTGCTCAGTGACCAGCTATAATCAAGAGCTGTATTTTATTAGCCCTAACATTTTAACATTTCATTCAGACCGGTCTCTGGTCCTATTAAGTCCGAGTCCTTTCTGTGTGTTTTGCTGCTTTGAACGTAATGCTAGAAAAATGTTTTAAAGTGATGGGTTTGAGAGATATTTTTTTAACCTAAGTCGAGTTGGGTTCATTATTATGCAAAGGAAAAAAAAAATCTTTGACTAAACTAAAGTTCGGAAGAAATAACACAGTTAAAATTATTAGGTAGGAATATTTACCCAGCTGCGTTTTTAAATTCAATGTCATAGAAAGTTCATTTTCTTGTAACCCAAGTAACTGCCAGTTTCTGTCAAGATTCCCACTGGAAAATGTTTTCAGAAGACGCTCAAAGTCTCAGAAATCCAAATTAATTTTATTGCTCCACATACTGACTTTTGCATCACATGGCATTATATTTAAGCTATAAACTGCCCCAAACCAAACAATATATGGCATTTGACTAAATAAACTCTTGAAAACAAATTTCAATGCCATCAAAAGTCCTGTTTGATTTTTTTTTAGGTTGGCCACACATTACCTTTTTTTTTTGTTTGTTTTTTCTTGAGAAGTGACCCTCAAGAGGAAATGCAGCTATCTTTAGCAGTTCTTTAAAAAAAAAAAAAGAAGAAAACTTTCCACATTCAGCTAAACTAAGAGTCTCTGGACACTTTCCTCTAGTCTATTCCGCATTCCATTCCCATCCTGATGGTGTTTTCCTGTAAACACGCCACCCAGGGCTTCATCTCTCATAAATGCCTGATCCAGGCAAGGACTGAGAGCCAGTCCAGGAAGAGCGGGGAGCAAACTTCAGTGCTCACAAACTGAGCTGAAAATTTTACAGTGCGGATGCAGCATCTTCACAATAAAGTTTTACATACAGAGCATCTTCTACCCATGTCTCATTCTGCTCCTTTTCAGATGAGCCCAAGGTCCAGAATATAGATGAAAACGAGGCCAAACAGAAGCCACAGACTCTTTAGAATACCATGTTATGATCCTGAAGTATTTCAGACAGCAAAGAGAAAGACCCATCCCGGACGCTCAGCGTGTCTGAACTCTGGAGCGGCCCGGCTCCAGCCAGCAGGGCTGGGCAGGGCACTGCGGGGGATCTGGTCCACACCCCACCCCACTACCCGCCAGAGATGGAAATCAGGGCACGTCAGTTAGTCTCTGTGGGTGTCAGGTTAACAGACAACCTTGTCGGGCTGTCGGGAGACTTGGTGAACTAAAGACTCAGCACCCACTGGTCCCAGCATGCACGACGCAGCCTGTGAAGGCGATGGACATGCGTGCGGTCAGGATGGCGAGCGCCACGATTCCACCCTGCGTGACCTCGGGACTTGCTTCCAGGCCTTTGTATCTCTTAAATTCTCCGGAGGTCAAAGAATTAGTTCTCAGACTGTTAGGCCTTAACCTGGCTGGAGAATAATGCCCCACGAGGGTCTCTTTAAACTACCCCCAAAATCCCAAACCCCTAGAAGCAAGCTGCGTTTCACGAATCTTTCCTGTTCCTAACTAGATCCCCAACAGAGGCCTTCCAACTGTGAGCTCTGCAGAGAATTCAAATGACAGCCGAACTTTAGAAGTCTAATTTACATCAATGTTTTCACTTCTGCTGTAGCCAAATGATATATAATCACAATCACCCAAAGCACTCCCCGAAGTTACCCGGATTCTGTCACGGGCTAAGGCACTGGGGCACCTACCTCTTTCAAATTGTAGCTTTTTGTATTTTTGCATGATTTCAGCTGCAACCATACACTCGATCTAAGGGAAAAAAGAAAAAGGAGTATAACAATCTGAGGGCTAGACTACAATGCCAGGTCAGCCTAGACAGAACCCATAACCCCCGATCCGCTGAGGAGCCCATGCTCGTGCACCCCAGTTTTCCCAGCTGAACGTGCCTCGTTCTCCTGTAGGTGGCCCTGTTTGGGGCAGGCAGCATCAGGGCAGCTAATTGCAGTTTCTAATCCTTCTTTGATCAAGAGTTCCACATACTGTTTCAGGCACTGAAAAAAAGAAAAAACAAAACAGAGAAATATCTGTAAACGTCTTTACTTCCCTAAGGCTGAAGGAGCAGTGAGGCATTAAAAAAAAAAAAAAAGGGCAAATCAAGAACATTGTTCCAATGCGTTTTTTTGTATATTTGCCGTGTAGCCATAGCAACGACCAAATTAGGGGTTGTATTCACTCAACAAATATTTGCGGGGTATCTCTTCTGCACCGGGACTAGGGATGCGGGCTGGACCCCTGGGCCCGACCTCGGCAAACACCATGCCAGTGCGCCCAGGGCAGGAACAGAGGCATCGAGGGAAGCAGGGAAGCCGCGTCCCTCAGACACACGTCAGACGTCAGGCGCCACGCTCAGTCCCCTATATTCCATTGTTTCACGTGCTCCTTAGAATATTCTCGCAGGAAAGGTGTGACCATGTCATCACTCGGGTGTGAACACTGAGTCACCAAAGAAGGAGCTGCCAGCTTACCCAGACAGCAAGGGCAGAGCCCAGATTCCAAGCCAGCCTCGCCTGCCTCTAAGTCGCCCCTGCACCCCACACCGAGAACCCAGGTATGGCTGCCCATCCTCCTTCAGGGACCCCTTACTTACTGGGCAATTACTTGCTACCACCTTCCGCTACTTGGCAGTCTGGCTGGACATCTGAAGTAAGTCAGAAAAATCAGCGAGGGACACAAAGCAAAGTTCATACCAAAGTGAGGAGGCCTTTCCCAATGCCAGTTTACTCTTGGCTTCACTGTCTGCTAGTCGTAAAAATCCAATACTCCCTTAAAAAGCCTTTGTAAACAACAAGTAGAAGAAAGGTCATGACCTTCCCTAGTTGCAAGCTCACTACCATTTGTGACTGAGACAAACACTGAAGCGCTTACATCAGAACTCAAAGAGCATGGGAAACCAGACCTTTCAGTGAAGGGACGACAAAGCACAATATCTCACCAGCGTCTCCAAACCTCCTTTCAGTCACAGCCCAGTGGAATACTGGGGCTCACAATTCCACCACCACTACACTATTATAATAACGCTATTACGTGTCATAGCGATTCATCAAGAAAAGCACATAAACTGTTGGTGGGAATGTAAACTGATACAGCCACTATGGAGAACAGTATGGAGGCTCCTTAAAAAACTAAAACTAGAATTACCATAGGACCCAGCAATCCCACTGCTGGGCATACACCCAGAAAAAAACATAATTCAAAAAGACACATGCAGGGGCTTCCCTGGTGGCGCAGTGGTTGAGAGTCCGCCTGCCGATGCAGGGGACACGGGTTCGTGCCCCGGTCCGGGAGGATCCCACATGCCGCGGAGCGGCTGGGCCCGTGAGCCGTGGCCGCTGAGCCTGCGCGTCCGGAGCCTGTGCTCCGCAGCGGGAGAGGCCACAACAGTGAGAGGCCCGCGTACCGAAAAAAAAAAAAAAAAAAAAAAAAAAAAAA
>NW_021703775.1:83587030-83649577 GCF_005190385.1 Monodon monoceros
ACAAAAAAAAAAAAAAAAAAAAAAAAAAAAAGACACACGCACCCCAATGTTCATTGCAGCACTATTTACAATAGCCAGGACATGGAAGCAACCTAAATGCCCATCGACAGACGAATGGATAAAGAAGATGTGGTACATATATACAATGGAATATTACTCAGCCATAAAAAGGAACAAAATTGGGTCATTTGTAGAGACGTGGATGGATCTAGAGACTGTCATACAGAGTAAAGTACGTCAGAAAGAGAAAAACAAATATCATATATTCACGCATATTTGGGGAACCTAGGAAAAAGGTACAGATGAACCTGTTTGCAGGGCAGAAATCGAGACACAGATGTAGAGAACAAATGCATGGACACCAAGGGGGGAAGCGGCAGGGGGTGTGGTGATGGGATGAATTGGGCGATTGGGATTGACATGTATACACTGATGTGTATAAAATTGATGACTAATAAGAACCTGCTGTATAAAAAAATAAATAAAATAAAATTCAAAAATTCAAAAAAAAAAAAAGTAAAGCACATAAGCTGTTTCCTAAGCCTCTTCCTCGCCCCCGCAAAATGTCTAATCCATTTCATTATAAGAATGCATGGTTACTAGGAACGGATGGGCCTAAAATCAGATCCAGCTGCACTTTCCACTGGTTCTGTGCTTTGAACAAGTCTGCCTCTCTACCAGCCTCATTTTCTGGATCTGCATTTTAGGGTGGTTCAGCCTACATCATGGTGGAGTCGAAAAAATATTGTGCAAGGGAAAGACGTCGAGGACTTCCCTGGTGGCTCAGTGGTTAGGAGTCCGCCTGTCAATGCAGGGGACATGGGTTCCATCCCTGGTCTGGGAAGATCCCACATGCCGCGGAGCAACTAAGCCCGTGCACCACAACTGCTGAGCCTGCGCTCTAGAGCCCGTGAGCCACAACTACTGAGCCCACGCGCCACAACTACTGAGCCCACGTGCCTAGAGCCCGTGCTCTGCAACAAAGAGAAGCCACCGCAATGAGAAGCCCACGCACCGCAATGAAGAGTAACCCCCGCTTGCCGCAACTAGAGAAAGCCCGTGCGCAGCAACGAAGACCCAACACAGCCAAAATAAATAAATAAATAAGTAAATAAGTAAATACATTTATGTTAAAAAACAAAAAGAGAAAGAGTCTAGAAGACTACATGGACAAGAGTGTATGCTCAATATATAAATGACAGTTGATCTAAATGGGTAATTCTCACCATTTTAGCAAACCAGAATATTTCATTCACTAAAGACTCTAAAGATGGCAGTTTCTTTAAAAAATAGAAATCAAGGTAATCCTCGAAAACACCCATCTCCTACAGCCTCTCTCAAGAGCACTGAACAGAACGCTAAGACTCCACGTGTCAATTGCAGCCTGGGTGCCTACGACCCAAGGGCCCTGTATGCCTCTGTCCTATCCAAGCTCCCTGTGACCACGCGGGACCTGAACTCAGGTTTTCCCCAGATCATCTATGTTTCACCAATGCAGTGATGATGAAGAGAGCTCCAGAGAACCGAGTAAGGATGAGCCGAGTCCTGGCACTGCCTCTGAGGCCTAAGATGGCAGAGGTTTCAGAGGTAAACTCATCAAAACCAACAAAGGAGCTTCCCAGAACGAGGGAGGGGCAGAGGAGGAGGGAGGGGGTCACGCCGAGCCTCCATCAGGCCTGCACCTCTTCAGGAAGACGGCACCAGGGTTTGGTGGCGTGCTGAACCCCTACAGCAAGGTCTGTTCACAGTGGGAGGTGACTGGAAAGCGAATGTCCTGTGTGGGGCTGGGGGCAGAGGCTGAGGAAGAGAAACACCGCAGGCTTCAGAGCTACAGAGACACCTGGAATCCCTGTCCTTCCAGGCAGAGCCGCGGACCGGTTATGTGAAGAGTTTGGGCCACAGCCCCCTTGACTACAGAATACAGATGCCCATCTTGCTGGGCTTTTGCAACGGTAAGAAAGAAACTATGTAAAAGCACCCGGCACAATTCCCAACACACAGACCAGATAAGTAAGAGGGACCGCTGTTACCTGCGGTGTGTCTATTTGGGTGATAGATGTCTTACAGTCATAGGTGAAAAGAAAGTCAAAACCTTAGCAACAAGATCATTATTTTACTTTTTACAATTAAGTTTGTCTAAATTGAGTCTCTGGAGGACACTGGAATGCCGTAAGCTGATAAAATGCTGAAAACTCTCACAATACTGTACAGAGAAGTACACGATGAGAGCAGGTTTACAAAATGCAACATTGAAAGCTGGTGTGAAGCACACACCCGGGGGGCGTCTCCGAGTCTGAATGACGCTGTTGAAGAGACTGCACGTATCAACAAGCAGTGCGTCACGTCTGCGGAGCACTACCCAGGAGCGTCCGTCCTATGCCATTAGCAGGCCGCTGTGCAATTTGCAAAATGACTGTGCTCTGGAAGCATCCATTTGTTTACTATATAAAAAGAGATGAGGATCCAAGTGTCTGACCAAGCATCCATCGAAAACAAGCCCGGGCTTCTTCCAGATATAAAGCAGACCATGACTCACAAGCTATGTTTTTCAATCTAATAGCAAAAAGATGTCTTGAAATGAGCACAAAAAAATGCCAGAGAAACCTCAGTCAAAATATACATGACAAAGGCAGACACTGATGTACTGATATTTCCCACTATCATATTAGTTATAGCTCTCTGTAACCAAATGCCTCAGGACCCTGTGTTAATCACTACCTGTGTTAGCCAACTAAACAAACGTGAGGCTCTTAGGAGGTGTTAATCACTCCCATTTTATGGAGGAGAGAACAAAGCTCAGGGAGGTTGAAAACGAGCCCAGAGGTGGAGTCTGTAAGTGTAGGAGCTCGAGCTCAAACCCACGTGTGCCTGACTCCAAAGAGGTGAGGGTTTTGTTTTATTAAACTCGTGTCTTCTTCCTCCCCAATCAAGAATTCTTTCAGGGCTTCCCTGGTGGCGCAGTGGTTGAGAGTCCGCCTGCCGATGCAGGGGACACGGGTTCATGCCCCGGTCCGGGAAGATCCCACATGCCGTGGAGCAGCTGGGCCCGTGAGCCATGGCCGCTGAGCCTGCGCGTCCGGAGCCTGTGCTCCGCAGCGGGAGAGGCCACAACAGTGAGAGGCCCGCGTACCGAAAAAAAAAAAAAAAAAAAAAAAGGAATTCTTTCATAAGCAGTCATTTATTACTTATTTTCTGTTACCTCATGAGGTTTTTTTTCTTCTTTCAGTACAAAGCATTGTATGCATTTTAAAGTGGCAAAGTCTGAGTCAAACTAGACTGTGTCTTTATGTGTCCCTGATGCTTGGATGCCAGGACATTCCATGACATCAAGACCCCAAGGCCCCTGTGGGAAAAGATGCGGGTGCAGATCCTTAAGACGCGCTGTGCTGGGGCTCCAGTGGGGTCCCACCTCAGGGGCGCGGGTGGCATCCCAGAGATGGAGAGCTGGCCAGAGGGACAAGACGTCCCAGCAAAGGAGCGTCTACCACACAAAGGGCAGGAGGAGGGAGGGGGGCTGTTGAGAGCCGCAGAATGTTCCAGGCCTTTCGTTTTCCACTCTGTCGTCCAAGTCTTTGAAACCCGGTCCAAAGGCAGAGGCAGCACTGCTGATCTGCTAAGGTACCTCCGCTGTGCCAGAATTTTTCTGCCAAGGAGAAGGGGGCCACACAGACACCTCTGCCTGATGTAAAGTCTGCAGCAAGCCTGAATTTCACCTGTTTCCTCCCCTGGAGGCCTGCTGGCTATTGATGATGCCGACAGCTGAAAGAAGCCTCCAGAAACTGTGCTCAAAGGTGCTTGAGTAGCTTCTGCTTACCAAGATCCGCTGTTTACAAACAGTCCATGCAGGCAGGTCCAAACAACTGTGGCGGGACCCCCACGAACAGTGTTCAAACAGCAAGGACCCTGGAATCCCCGCCCTGGGTTGGGATGCCAGCGAACCCGCCTGCCAGATGTGTGACTGGAGCCGGAGCTGTGCCTCTCTGAGCCCCCGTCCTCCACAGTGTGGAATGAGACAAGCCTGGCGGACAGAAAAGGGTGCCTCTACAGTCGGTGCCCCAGGGTCCGCAGTGCTCCGGCATGGTGCCCGCACACGCACCACGTGTCCTGCCCGGCATCCCCTCAGCCTCCATCACTGAGGGTCTGCTTACATTCCTTCTCCATTAGAAGGCAGGCTCTTTGAAAGCAAGAACTGTTTATCTCTCCAGTCCCTGTGCCTGTGAGTGCTGGTAGAATGCAAGGGATTAACAACGCCACAGGGAAAGGCAGATGCCAACAACCGGGGAGCTGAGCGCTCACACACACGACAAGCCGACACCCGCATGGACACGGACACTCGGCAGCCGTGCAGAGAGGGGGGGAGACCCAGGGCGGCGCGGACCTCAGGTCACTGCCAAAGAGCAGCTGGACGACGTGGCATCCCAGGCATCTCCGCAGGCGGGGAGGGCAAGCCCTTCCTCACAGAGCTGTCCTCAGGGAGGCGGGAGCCACCGCCTGTCACAGCAGGCATGACAAGGATGCTTCGTGCATCCCCCCCCCCCCCGCCCCCCGGCCATGCCACCAGGGGCTGGAAACCTGAGCGGGCCACCCAGCCGGCCCCGTGGTGAATGTTCTGGCAGCGACACCGCTCCAGACTGCAGGAATGTGACTTTACCCAAAGCAGGGGAGTCCAGAGTATGAAGGTTGCTTTTGTAAAAATTTTAGAGGAAAACAAAATTCAGACGTACTTTCTACCAAAAGAAAACCCCCAGAAAACAAAACCCAACTCTCATCTATGTGTTCTCTTTGTCCTCTGCTCTTGACAAACCACAGGATCTGCTGTCTCCTGGACTAAGGCTCCCCTGAGCTCCGACCCCTCGGCTTTGCTGAAGACCAGGTGCAGCCCCACGGTCAACCCTGCTCCAGGTAACCTCGGTGCTCTGCTCCCTGGCTGTCCTTGGGCCTTTCTGGGGAGAAGACACCATTCTCTCCTCCGCAGGGAGGGCGCTCTCCTCACCCTCGGGCTTCTAAACGAGCTGCAGGAGACGCCGTGTGTGTAGGACAAGGTCTCTCTTCTCCTAAGCCGCGGAGAAGCAAGTATGAGCATTTCACCAAACCACACCTTCATCACCAAGAGCTCCCAGGGAAGGCCAGACAGAGCCGGCTGTGGTGGGCAGGGTTAACATATGGAAATCAGAGGCAGGGACACAAAGGGGTCCTCTGTTTCATCCACTCAACAGATATTCATTTACTCTGCACCAAAAGTCCAGGAGGCCGGCAATGCAGAAGCAACAGATAAACCTTGGGCTGAACTCTTCCTGAAAGTAGAATGAGTGTGTTTCGTGCGCAGTTGTGTGGGATCTGTGTGTTGTGTGCATGTGAATTTAAGAAGGCACGTGAGAGAAGGGGATGCAAGGATATGACGAGTTTGAGGGTCTGAGGGTGTGACAATGGGAGTACATGGGCAACTGCTCAGAATAGGTGGTACCTGAGGGCTAATTCTAACAGAGGGGTACTCTGTTCACCCAGTCTCGTTAGGTTCAGCTGTCTAGATTTTCCAAACGACTGAAGATTATTCCATCGAATGGAGAAACCGAGACTTTTGTTTGTCTTTTATCTCATGAATAAGAAGGGGCTGGGGAGACCGAGAATGCCCATTTGGGTGTCTTGCCATCAATGGGGCAGGGTTCCAGGACCCTGACTGCAGCAGGATGTGGATGGGCCTCCTGCAAGAGAACAGGGAGGTCGGCTTTGAGATTCAGAATCAAGTGCACAAAACGGGGAGAGAGAAAGAGGGACCCAAGTGTCCTTCCTGGGTAGGAAGGTACTGAGATCTGGGGGCATGAGAAGGAAGCCCAGTGCCTGTGACCCAGGACATGGCCTGCAAATGCCTCCCAGCAGCCCTTCAGTTCTTTGTTATGTTTGTCAGCAAAGCCGATACCAGGAGTCAGCACTTTCTTCTGTATGGTTAATGCACAGGCATCAGGTTTTAATGCAAAAAGCAAATGCACCAGAGTCAAGGCACACCCAGTGAACATTCTAGAGCAGCTGGTCCCGTCTTTCTGAGCTGTGGTGTCCCTTTTAGGAGATGGAGAATCCTGCCCACTTGGCTGGGTCTTATGGGAAGTGCGGCCATGTCGCAAGGCACGGGGTAGACCACCGGCAATCAGAGAGGCTGTTCTTTCACCCACAAGGGGAAGTTTTAGAGGGACCCTAAATCCAGACGTAAAAATGAAAACCACGCCTGCGGAGCCTGTGAGCAGTGCCCCAGCTCGCCGGCCCCAAGAACAGGATCAATGACGGTCACACAGCCAATGAGGCCAGAGGGTTCCCTGGGAACACACGTGTCTTCTTTACCCACAAGTCACTGAGAGAGATGCCCTCGCTCTACCTGTGGACAGCGTGGGGTGAGGACGTGCCGTCTGCAGCTGCTACCATTTTGTTACCATCACTGGGAGCCCCAGCTCTGCAGGCTTCCTGGGTCACGGGCAGGATCCTCATGCCACCGGAAGCTCTTAATGCCTACACAAAGGCAGTGCCAGTGGGACTGGCAAGTGACAATGTCCGTGCAGTCTGAGAGCTCAGAGACTAAAGAGTCCCACTTTCCTTCCCTGGACAAGGGCACCAGAGAAGACGGGGAAAGGGACTCGCCCAGGGCCCCCCATTGTTAACGGTGGGGCGGACCCTAGGACTAGTCAACACTTGTGAATTACAGCCAAGCGCCCTTCCTGCAGTGTCCAAACCGTGGCTGTCTATGCAAACAATGCCCTGCCGAGAAGCTGGTCTCACTGGAAGATTCGTGCATTTTCTAGGCCCAAAGCTTTCTGCTCCTTGCACATCTCTGGCCTCATGCGGGAGGCGGATGACCCAAGCTGCCCTGCTCTCTGCACATCACCATCCAAGCACAGCTGCACATTCACATCTTTCTGGCCTGATGCCCTTCTAGTCCCTGCCAGTTATGTCACTGTGGGAACCCCTCACAACACCCCGTCCTTTGCCTGCCCTTCCTGATGGGGCTGTATCCATCACGCTTTCTTCAAATGACCCCCTGAAGCCTGCCGGGTGAGCTCCCTTCTCTGTGTGGTCACATACCTCTGTTTATACTGCGATTACAAGTCTTTCCATCCCAATGACAGCAACCCAGACCTCTCTCTCACCTACACATGGGATCAGGAGAGCAGAGACTGGAAGCTTTCATCTCCCCCAGGTACCCAGGGCACCTGTCACAGGCTGGCGCTTGACAAGGACTGAAGAATGGAAGTGACCAAGCACCCACTTTGTGCAAAGCTGATGGGGATGTTAAGGTGTGCAAGTCAAGGTCCATCTCCTCACGTGATGGATTTCTGGATGAGAAAACATAACTAAGGGAAAGAGTCAGAAGTTCTGGGTCTCGGAAAACAGACATTTCCACCTTCCTGATCCCTGGGGCGTGTTATTTTGAGGGGGGAACCACAGCACCCCACGTCTTTGAGCCTCAAGTCCCCCCAACCTTTGGAACAAGTAGATCCCCTCCAGTGCTGCGAGCTGTCACACTGACCCTGCTTTGTCAGCAGTGAAACACCATAAACGTTCCATGTTATAGGATGCTGCAAGTATCGGGGAGACCACAATGGCCTTGATGGGCTTCATTTTAGCTTAAAATGTCATACATTTTAGCTTCTGGTCCACGGGGCATCTCCCAGGCCACCAGAAACATAGGTTGACGAAATGGAAATGGGATTGGCTCTCAGTGCAGGATCTTATTTTAAGGACATATTTTGACATAAACGTCAACAACCCTTTCTCTCCTCCCAGTACTCTTGCACAGAAACTGTTGGTCATACTTGAAGATTTCACATTTTTGCACACAAATGTTCAAGTTTACGTTTATCTCTTTAAGTTTCATTTTCACACTCAGCCAAAACTTGACCATTTGAGCTACCTGGTGGGCGTCACATCTCCAAACCCCTGGAGCTTAGCATCATACCTGGAACGTGCACGGGGCTGGGAGGGTCCCTCCAGCCACTGAGACCCTTGGACCAGTGCATCCCTCTCCTACCTGTGTCACGCCCCACCGGCCCCATGCACAGGCTCTCCATGACCTTTGAACTCACCCTAAAGCCACCAGGCACCCTATAAACAAGGGAAATTCCCCGGAACATGTGTCATGGTCACGCCACGTTAGTACGTGGTAGGCACACACTTCTGGTGCTCGAGGAATCTGGGGAGATGCAGGTTAAATCAACAGCTGTCCCTCGTGTGGGTTCCTCGGGGCTTTCTCTGTGCTCTTGGGCACCCAGAGCGTCCCAGGGGTAAGGGTACAGAGAGGGACACGGCATGCTGTGTTTAGTAAATCCACTGAAACACACAGATTGTATGAGTGCATCTTTGAGGACAAGTGTTCCTCAGGACACACGCTTGGGGAAAGCTGCCCAGAGCTCCCTTGAATCCCTGCGGTTCTAAGTCCCAGTTCAGAAGCGAGATGGAGAGGATCTGAGCCTCCACGTGGCAACTCCTTCACACGTCCTTCCTGAGCCTTAGGGTAAACTCCGTTCAGCTCCATTATACAGATGAGGCACACAAGGGAAGCTGAGGTCAGAAACAGCCTGCGTTTCAGTGCCCTGACGCCTGACCCCAATCACTAGGCTTTCCCCTCGAGCCCCTTCCTCCTTGAGGTCAATCTACCTCAGACCTAAAGCCCATAATTCTCTAGTAGTGTTTTATTTGAAGAGTGCCCCCTTTCAGCTTTGCACAGTTTTCTCTCTTCACTCTTTCCTACCTTCCCAGGTCTGTCCCCAGGAAGAAGACAGTGGCAGTTCTGCTGGCTGGGGGGCCCTGAGGCCTGCACAGAGGGGACAGCACGTGACGGAAGCCCTAGGGGACATGGGCGCCTTCCCCCAGTCTGCGACACGCAGGTGTTTCCTGTGCTTCACGGTGCAGGGAGCTGCGGACACAAGTAAGCCTGCCTCAACATCTTAATTTTTAATAAATGGCTGTGAGAAAACAATCACAGCTGTCACCTGTTTCTCAGTGCTCCCAGCAAACCCCTCTTTGAGAAAACAATGTTATTTTCCTCTATTCACAGTCAATGACTTAAATTAAATGTTTGATCTGAATTAGACTTGCCTATTTATTTTCACTACTATGCTCTAGAAATAGAAAACTAAAACAACAATGACAACAAATGAAAGGCTGGGTAAAACCATGCCAGGGTGAATGGGCGACCTCACAGTGGAAGAAGAGAAGTCGTGGGCCCATGAGGCCCTCCCCACACGACGCAGGCAGGGGACACGAGTGGCAGCAAGCTCGCCTACAGGCACATCTGCAGAGGGGAATCAAGCCAATTGGTTGAGATTGCGGAAAACTCCCCTTCAGGCAAGAGCGAGGCAATTCTTGCATAAAGAGAACTCTTTAATCCACCCCCACGCTGGACCATCTCATCCTCCAGAAATGAAAACGAGTCCAATTCTCTGTGTTCATTGGCTGCACGTCTGTCTTTCCACCCACCTCCCCCCGGGGCTCTCTCCCTCCCAACCTTCCCCAGCTTAGAAAAAGCCCAAGGCAGCTTCCGGTGGTCCAGGTCGAAGTTACTTTCCTGGGGCTTTAATGAGGCACATTTCTCGGCTGCTAAGCGCACGGCTGAGGCTGACTCTGTGCGGTTCAACGCAGCTGCCTCTCCCGATTATCTATCATGGGCCCCGCTGCAAACCAGGCATTTGGGGGCAGAGCTGTGCCCTCAGGAAGCCAGTGTCTAACATAAAGGGAAGTCAGGACCCAGACTTAAACGACTGAAAGCTCCGTCTCATCTGTAAAACGCTGATGACGCTACTGAATGCACACACGTCCCAAACAGACAAGGTCTGTAAGACGGAGACAAACAGAATAAGGTCTGTAAAACAGGGGCAGGGAGAAAGAAGTCTCCGAAAATCAGGAGGAGGCTGTCGGGGACAGAACCCAATCCAGACATCTGAACCATACATGGGAAGGCCGTCCCTATAGTCCATTTATAACAGTAGTCAAATTCAGAAACTTTTTTAGTTTTTCACAGCTTAAAGGAAAATTGTTTTTTCCGGACTTTTCTTTTTTTTTTTTTTTTTTTTTGTATTTCTTGAATGGGAAGAAAAACCAAGCAAAATTAAATGAGACAAACTGAAAACAAACCCTACACCCTCATTTTTCTCTTCTGATAGGTAAAATGCTGGGTCTGAGAGAGGCCTGATGGGCACAGAAGCCCCTACAGGCATTAAGAGCAGGCCACTTGGCCCACGGTGACGCTGGCTGCATCTTCAGGAAATTCAAATGTGATTTCAGGATGCAGCCTCTCCAGCTTAGCACTAAAGCGGTGACGGCTGGCACGGAGAGCTGGCTATTCTACCGCACACACTCACCAGGCCAGCACCCCTGCAATCTCAGGCATGTCACTGTGCAATTAAATTTAAAGGGGGCTGTGGTGAAGCTTTGCCTTTCCAGAAAGGAGCGCACACGCCACGCTCAGGGTTTCTCAACTGCGTTCCCAGCTCCTAAGAGTCTGTTTAACTGATTACTTTTGCACCACGAGCGCCTGCAATCGAACCTGCTTGGGGAGCCTGACTGATTTGGAGGAGAATCCCTCCAATAACTGGGTAAAAGTGAGGGCAAAGGGCTGCATGGTATCTCCAAAAACAAAAGTGAAAAAGGCTCATCCTGAAATTCTTTTAAACTGGCGTTTTCTGCAAGACCCACCAGGGTACAGAAGATGCATTGGCACTGGGCAATGGTCGTCATCTTCTCCACTGGGTACTCCCCGAGACACAGCTTGCAGGACACCAGCGGGTCCAGGGCCAGGTCCCAGGTGGGCCGGCACCGTGCTGTGGTCATGGTAGAGCAGTCTGAAACGAGAGAAGCACAGGCCATCAGACACTTGTGGCCTCCACCAGAACCGAGGCAGGGGTCACTCCTGGCTGAAACTGGGGCTCTGGGGGGTGGCCAAGCGAACACTGAGGGGCCCGGGGTTTTAGAGTCCTCGTCTGGGGCCTCTGAGAAGTTTTAGCCAGAGGTCCCCGATCTGAGTCTGTGGGTGATTCCCTTCCCGTATTGATGGTAATATTCAAAACGGCGAGTGATCTACCCGTCGTCATCCTTCCCTCCACCCCTCCGATGGGTACTAAGGAAGACACTGTCCACTAAACGAAGCACCCAGCTCAGGAGGGCAGAACCTTAGCAACCCGGCAAAGGACGCTTTTGTTAAAATAGTTACTGATCAGATCAAAGTGTTCTCCAGTCTCTGCTGTAGGGATATCCCAGGGAAACCAGCCGGTGGAGTTCTGGCCTCTCTGTGCCCTCCCAGTAGAATGGTCCTTCCACACTGGTTTCTGTCCTCACCGCCCAGGTGTCACCTGACCTTCCAGAAGCAGCTCAAGCACCACTGCCTCCGAAGTCCTGGAAGACTGTCTAAAATGTAAGTTTCAGGGAGGCAAGGCCCTTTGGCAGATTTGTTCATTTATGTGGGTCAAGCGCATCCAACAGTGCCCGGTATGTGACAGACACCTCACAATCATCCATGGAACAATCCTCACTTCCCCACCCTCCCCAACATTCTCTGTGCACATCCACCCCTGGTCTGTGTTCCCCTGATAACAGGCATCTTCCTATTGCTATGTTACACACCGATTTCCACTGCTTACTGCTCGAGGGAAACAGAGAAGGTGTGAGTGTCCAGCTCTTAGCTCGGCTCTGACCCACGGTGGCCTCAATAATTTCCTGTTGATTGACTGAATTCTTGCACCCAGGGAAATGGCTCCTTGCTCCTAGCATACCCCCTGCGACTTGATTTAAGCCTTACAACACTTATTTTGCACCTGTGGTGGGTAAGTATGTGCTTTATTCTACCAGCACCCCCTTGCCCCCCAAACTCAGAACTGAGAAAGATTCAGTTAAAATTTCAGATAAAATCCACGGCTATCCAAACTCTATCTGCTATCCAAATCTCAGGACCTAAATTGATTTAGAGAATTTGGTATCCTTCCCTACTGAACCCCTAACCTCACTCTCTAAACTGAGGCATGAAAAGATTTGGATAGCAAGACACACCTACATTCCCCCCGAGTTTGTGAGGCCATGAAAAGAGGGTTTGTCTCGTTCAACTCCACATGTACAGCAGAAGACTGTACGCATAACGACAAAGGTACACACATGAAGGGAAAGAAAACAAGACAAAGCAACACCAACCAACGCCCAGAACGTACACAAAACGGCTCTCGGATCCTGGAAAGTCTCAAAGACGTGTGAGACAGAGTTCCCCACCTTAGGGTCTTCGGATTCAACTCAGGAACATCCTTTGCCAAATAAAAAGCTAATTGATAACACAAGGCAGAGTGTAGGATTATGTGTGAAATCAGTGCTCAAGGCACTCGGGAAAACTGGAAATCAGCCTGGGCTAGAATCTTCTGAATAGAACTTCGCAGGGGAGATAAGGCTTGAGTTTTAAGGGGAGGTTACATTTCATACAGGTGAAAAGGGGGTGGATATCAAAATAAGAGAGAGAAGAATCCCAGCATCTTTCACCAGGCAACAGGGTGTGGAGGCAGCACCATAGGGGCAGAAGGAACTCTGCTCCTCCAGGGCAAACAGAACACCCCTATCTGGTGGGGTGCTGGCTTACTTGACCACTGTCAGTCTCAGTCTGCTCATGTGTGTGATGGGGCCACAACCTCCACCTCCCAGGGCTGGTGCAGGATTAGCAGAGATCATATGAAGGACCTGACACACATGGCAATGCTCAGTAAACCCTCGTCCCTTCCCCTGGGATGCCTCATTTGGCCACAGTTTATCCACCTGTGAGAAGGCCTCTGCTGATACCAACCAGGGGCTGGGTGTGCAAGTTATTTCTGGGGTCAGGGAGCTGTCAGGATACTTTTTTTTAGAAAAAAATTATATCCACTTCTCGTGTTTTGACAGTCACAGCTCACCGGGTATCACTAAGCAAATATTTACTTAGGACGAACCACTGTGGGTTCTACGCAGGGCGCTGGGGGCGGGGAAGGCACGTGTGAGCTGGGGAAGAGACTCTGCGATGGTCTTGGGAACGCACAGAGGAGGTAAGACACAGTGACACACGACCCAGGCGCATGAGTGATGTCAGGGTGGCAGAGCAGCGGGGGAGACCCTGACCTATAAGAGCTCAAGCAAGTGAGGGGCGTTACTGAATTCCGGCGGGAATCGGCATTGGGAGTGAGGGCGGGAAATCCGAGGTCGGGGCAGGGAATGGACAGCAGCCTCCTCCCGGGACAGTTAGTATCTGTGGGCGACTTAGTCTAGAGTAAGTGCACTTTCCATTGTTAGAAAAGAACTCTGACACAAATTCAAGTAATTTGGGGGTGGGTTGGAGCCTTCCGGCTAATTTAAACAAACATGATCATTTGACCTTAATCCAACGGCACCAGAACACTTAGGTGATTTGGGGGTCACTCAGCGATCTGAGGGTGCAGAGTGTGCCAGAATCAAGGCTCCTCATGTCCCTGTGCTCATTTTCATTTGGAACATCTCCCTGCATCTTGAATTTATGCTTATTATGGTTATTTTAAATGTCCAGTGTTGCCTGGATCCTGGGCTCAGGTGCCAAGACTTTTTTCTGTATGTTTCTCCGCACCTTTTCCTGTGTTAATCCTTAATATCTCTTAAAGCTCACAGTACAGACTGTCAACTGTGTTTTGATTAAGACTGTTAGCTAAGCCCTATCAGGGATCACAAAGCTTTACTGGAAGCATTGAGAAAACTGCCTAAGACTGGAAATGTCCCCAAGAGGACAGAGGTTGCTTAATTGGCTTCTCTGTCCTGGAGAGCTGGGGAAAGGCTGCAGTGGACACTGTCCAAAAGGTCTGGGGTCCAGATTCTGTAGGGCACTGAGCAGCAGATGACATGTCACCCAGCAGACCTGGGTCCAAATTCCTGTCCTGCCACTTGGTCATGTGATTTTGGAGAAATTACTCAACCTCAAGGAACTTTAGTGTTTTTCTCTCTGTAAAACTTACACACCATCACCTCCCAGGTACACTTGTGAAGAGTGAGTGAGAAAGAATACGTTTAAAATTCCTGGTAAGTAAAGGTCATTAGGCTCTGTCGGGTTCAAGAGCTTGGACATTAACCCATATGAACCAAGGGGAGGAGAAAAACTGAGAGATGGTAAGACGCACTTAGTCTTAGGAAGTTCACGCTGATGGCCGTCATCTTTGGAAGAAGCAAACACCAAAACCTCAGCAGCCTCCTGCTTTATCATGTGCTGTGCAGGTTGCTCCAAGGCTGGACATCACCTCAAATGGCAGAAATCAGGGACTTAACCCTTTGACATAGTCCTTGAAGCCCACGGCCCTGACCCCACTCACTGCCTTTCACCCTGGACCACTGGTCCCATCCTGGCTGGTTCCTCCCCAGACAATTCTGTCTCCCCCAGCTTCTGAGCTTGGCTCCTTTCTTGTTTATAATGACCCTCAGTTCAACTTGCAAGGCTTGATCTCTCACTTCCTTTCTTCCTGGACCATGATTTCCACTTGACCTGAGACAGTGTGGCCTCCACTGCCCTGGGCACAGGTTAGCCGTAGCCTCTCACCTCCCAGCCCCATGATTCAGCCTTGAAGCATGTCAGACACGGTCTCCTGGCATCTTGTCAGTATTCTTTCCTACAGAGTAGACACTCTCTAAGGTGAGCTCACAATCATGATTCAATGGAAACAACAACTGGACATATTTTACCAAAAAAAAAAAAAAAAAAAGGATACATTGTCTAAGCCCATCACGACCTTCCCGACACACAGGATGGGCCGAATATGATTTTGCAAGCATTGAACAGCTGCAAACTTGAAACAGGAATTTGCAAAGAAAATCACAATGCACAATAAGAGAAAAAAAAGTGTTTGTTTTCCTAATGTGAATGTCAAGTAGAATGAAACAACAAACTATTTTAAGAACATCTGGTCAATTACAAGCATTATTCAACCTAAGCAACTCAAAATGTTTATAAGGCAAGTTACTTATTAAGCACGACTGGGTTATGCAGAGGGTGCATTGTGATGAGAGGTATACAAGGATGAGAAAGAGCTAGAAGGGAAAAGAACCCATTGAGGGAGATAGTCTTAAAAGTACGATGTGGTTACTTGGCCAGGACCATCGCACCTGGGCTCTGGGGCTGTGGATTCTGCAGGTCCCTATTCACCCACTGTCACCCCTTCAAGGCAAAGTAGGGGAAGGGAAAATCAAATTGGTGTCAGCCAATCACTACCCAACTTTTACTCTCAGGACTGCCCTAAAGCCGGCAGAGGCATGTTGGTGGTTCTTCCCCAGCCGAGGGGGCAGGGGGAGTCACAGCCATCTGAGTTTTCACTAGCCTTTCGGGGAATTCCTATCTGCAGTGAAGTCTAAGAACCACTGGGCTACATGATTCCACAGGATAGCATCTCCCCCGAGGACCCTCCCACCCTGAAGCCCACAGGGGCTTAAGCCCAACACATGATCACCTCTCAAAAATGCAACACTGCGCAGCCTGTGTCTGCCAGGCACGGGGTTAGACTCTGCATATTAGCCTCCTGTATTCTTTTCCATGACTCCCTCCGGGGAAGCGTGGCCTTTCCACATCTGCCACGTGTGTTAGTTTGTCCCCCAAACTGAAAAGCAGTGCTTTCTACCCTGCTGGACAGTGCTGGTCACAGGCAGACAGCCCATTACATACACATATATGTGCATCAGGCATTATGTGAACCAATTTTATACATTATTTCATGTATCCGCACAGTGACTTTGAGGCTTTAGTAGTTGTTATTATTCCAGTTTCAACAATGAGGAAAGCAAGACACAGAGAAGGCACGTAACCAGCCTGCGAGACCTCCTTTGTATATCCTATGGATTGCATGAGAAGGGAGCCTTCTGGGTCTGTAGACAAACTAATTCCAGTTCTGCCACGGAGCTTCCTGGGCCTAACCCGAGTGCTTCCACGTTGGCGGCGGGGTGGAAAGCTACAGCTTCACAATTTGGAGCTGCCAGTCACAGCAGAAACACGAGAACGGTTGCTGGGTAGAAAATTGACTGCAGGGAGGTTGACTTATCCAAGTGTATGTGGTTCCATGAACCTTCAGGAAGGTGTCTGAATGTCATCTCCTCCAGAGGAGACGGTGCTGCTCCCAGGTACTCACGCAACTAACGTGAAAGCTTATATTCACATGAACACCTGTGCGTGGATATTTACAGCAGCTTTATGCATGATTGCCAAAACGTGGCCTCAACCAAGATGTCCTTCAGGCGGTGAACGGATAAATGACCTGTGTGACATCCAGACAATGGAACATTTTTTCAGGGCTAATGGGAAATGAAGCTATCGAGCCATGGAGAAACATGGAGGAACCTTCAATGCATGTTATTAAGTAAAAGAAGCCAATCTCTCTGAAGGGCCACAGACCGTCTGATTAAAACTATATGACATTCTGGAAAAGATAAAATTATGGAGACTGTAGAAAGATCAGAGATTGCCTGTCAGGGAGAAAAGGATAAACAGGCCGAGCACAGAGGATATTTTAGGACAGTGAAACTAATCAGTATGATTTGTAATGGTGGATGCACGTCATCATACATCTGCCAAAACCCACACCAAGTGTGAGCCCCAATGTCAATGGTGTGGGCAAAGTCGTGTCCCTCACAAAGTTCCTATGTTGAAGCCCTAACCCTCAGTGTGATGACTGTATGGCCTTTCGAGGCAATTAAGGTTCAGTGGGGTCATAAGGGTGGGGTTCTAATCCAGTAAGGCTGTGGCCTTATGAGAGAGGAAGATCTCAGCATCGCCCTCTCTTTCTCCTACAGGTGAGGACTCAGGGAGAAGGTAGACACCTGCAAGCCACAAAGAGGGCTTTCACCAGCATCTGAGGAGAACCCAACCCTGCTGGCTTCCCGATCTTGGACTTGTAGCCTCTAGAACTGTGAGAAAATACACTTCTGTGTTTTAAGTCACCCAGTCTATGGTGTTTCGTTATGGCAGCCTGGGCTAATACAGCAAGCTATGGACTCTGGGTGGGAGGGATGTCTCATTGTAGGTTCATTGCTGTAACACCCACGCCTCTGGTGGGGATGGCATGTCAGCAGTGGTGGAGACCTCAAACTCTTCTATATGGTACCTCCCTATACAATCTGCATCAACTTTCTAAATATAAGTCCAAATCTGTTAACCTAAAGGTAAATTTAAAACCAAATCTGTTCATCTAAACTGCCCTAAAATAAAAAGTTTATTTTAAAAAATTTGTTATTTTCATTTAAACCCGAATAAGCCTATTAACATGCAGAGTCAACTGGAATCTTTTAAGAATCTAAGATTTTAATCTGTTTTAAGACCATGTTTTCCCCAAGCAGTATTATTTTTATTTTTTAACTTATTCTTTTTTTTCTATTGAAGTATAGTTGATTTACAATGTTGTGTTAGTTTCAGGTGTACAGCACAGTGATTCAGTTAAATTATATATATATATATATATATATATATATATATATATATTCTTTCTCAGATTCTTTTCCATTAGAGGTTATTACAAGATATTGAGTATAGTAAACCGTGCTATACAGTAGGTCCTTGCTGATTGTCTATTTTATATATAGCAGTGTGTATCCATTAATTCCAACCTCCTAATTTATCTCTCCCCACTCCCTTTCCCCTTTGGTAAACATAAATTTGCTTTCTATGCCTGTAAGCCGATTTCTGTTTTGTAAAAAAGTTCATTTGTATCATTTTTTTTAGATTTGACTCCAAACAGTACTATTAAGTGTGATACTAAAAATCAGAGGAATACGGGATTAAATATAATTGGGCAGATTCGTGTGCTTATTTTTAACCATCAAACCCCGTGCGGGTCTTCAGGTGGTAATGAACACAGTGATACTCCAAGAAGGCCGTACAGTATGGCTCCACTGGACAAAGCACAAAACACGCTCTCAAGCACAACCACACACCATCAAGGTTAAAAAGGGAAGAAAAAGCTACTTTTCAGTCATTTCGCTGTCACAGGTTCCCCAACATTCAGACTTTGCAGGGAAAAGCGCAAAGAGGAGACAATCAACAAGGGGCCCAGGGACCAGAGAGAACTCTGGCCTGTCCGAGCTGCGCTCTGCACAGGAGAAACAGCCAGAGACCTGTCAGGCACAGGTAAGGGTTTCCACTCCGCACGTCACAGAGGCCCAAGGGTCCCTTACCATAGACAGGATGAGGAAACTTGCCTTCACTTAACCTGGGACCTTCCGTTTACTTCCCTCCTGCCTCCCAAAGATTCGGACCATTTTACAAGCATATAAACTCACCTCTGTTAACAGTGACCCAGAAGGCTCTTTGTGCTGAAAGCATGGATGTCTAAGGCAGTCAGCCGTTCCCGGGCAAACAGGTCCTGTTGCGTTCGGCTGCCCCCCCCCATCCCTGAGGCCCCATCCAGTAAGGCAACCCCCTTGCCAGGCTGTCCCACAAACCCGTGTCCCAGCCGGGCCCCGCGTCTGAGGAAGGTAAGCCTGTTTCCCCTTGAGGTCTTCAGTCGGTTACCTGACACTGGTGTCCCTCAGTCACCTTTTCCGTAAAATGGGATTTTTAGTTTTGTCTTTTTTTTTTTTTTTTTTTTAATGCTGGGAAATACCTGCACTCAAGCAGGGAAGGGAAGGCAGAGGTCTGGCCCGATGCTCTATTCCTTTAATGCTGTGGGATCTGCCCCGGGAGCTTCTCTGCTTGTAGTTATCTCAAGTTCAACATATTTCAACTTAACCCCCTTCTAGATGTCGTTTGGAGGGCGAAGGAGATCTGCTTCCCATCGCCACTGGGCTCTGGGGCTCTGACTGCCTTGCCTACAGATTCATGGCTTGATAAATCTGTCATATTCAAAATCTTGAAATGTACTAAAAGTGGGTTTAAAAAACCATCCACGAATGGGAGCTCTGCACCTTTCAAATGCACCTGCACAGGTGAGAGCGAAGAGGAGCTCCTTCACCTGGCGCATCCTGACTGTGATGCAGCATCTATTCCTGGGCACTGAAGTACACAGTGGGGTTGAGGGGAAGGCTGACTTAAACGAGCCGCTTCCTTCCACAGAGCAGGCCCACCTCCTCCCTCCATCCTGCCCTGGTGCTCTGGGTCTGCGCTTCTCTTGCCAGAAAAAACGTCTGGGCTGGGGCGAGGCCAACACAGTGAGTCTTCCTGCAGCAGGGCCCGGAGCCCGTCCGGCTGCCCGGGGTGCAAAAGAGGGAGGCCCACACAGACACGACAGAAAGCCGGCTGAAAAAGCCCTTACAGACATTTCCAGCGCCAGCCGGGGCGCCGGCCTTGAGACGCTTCCTCCCCGGCCTGGGCAGACCTGTGCACTTGCTTCTGGAAGCTGCCCCTCTGTGGGAGGCTTGGCTTACGAAACAAGTGACATTCACGGCAGAGCACTCACTCACAACGCCCCAGTATCTTCCTCATCACAGACTGCTTCCCGCAGGCGGCCCAGCCCAGCCTGGCTCTCTGACCTCGGTCCAGGAATGAAACGAAGAGGGAGACACAAAGGGACTATTGTTCCCACCGCAAACGTCACACTTTGGCTACCAGCGAGCAACAACTTTAAAAGTCAGACATAAAGGCATTGCGTTTTAAGGCCGATGGGGATCATCATCGGGTTGTGTGTCCTTTTAGAGATGATTCCCTTGCTCCCAGCTGTTTAGGGATTTGCTAAGAGGTCGCACGGCCACCTCACGCCGTCCCACCGCCTTCTACCTGGTCATGAACTACCCTGATGGTACTACTGCCAAACCTTGCCAGTGACGCAGTGAATCATTATCTCCGCTTTTTATTTTTCAGATAAGGACACAGAGAAAAGAGCAACAGAACATGTCCACACATGTAGGATAGAGCACGGACAGCGTGGGCCACGCCCATTCCCTGCTCTAAACATTCCTAATCACGCTCTGCAGAAGAAAGGGCCCTCAGCGGGGCACACGTGTCCCTTGCGTCCCCCCGCCCCTCTAAGTCAGTCCTGGTGGATGGGAGCACGCTCTGGCCAGCTCAGGTGGGGGCAGGACAGGTACGTGGCTGTGTCCTTCCAGGCACCAAACAGAGGTCTTGCTGCTGAGACAAGGAGCCTGGGAAACTCCTCGGTGTGGAGCTCGTCCATCCCTTGGGTTAACAGAACAAGACGTGATGGAGTATGGAGCACGCAGTGGGATGGACATGGGCCTCTGTGAAGATTCCAGAAGCCGGGGTTCTCATGTCAGCATTGCTGCCCACCGACCACACGAGCCCCGGGACCTGTCCTGGACCCTCCTGGATCAGCAGCCTCATCTGAGCGCTGGCTTGGGCCTGGCTCGCTGGATTCCTCCAGGCCCCTGAACCCTCCCTCCTTCCACCCACCTGGGAAGCTGTCACCCAGCTCTCAGCAAGAGTGACTGCTGCTGTGACTGCAGCAGCAAAGGGGGGCTTCGGCGGGGGCGTTGGGGGGCGATGCATCTCAGAGAGAGAGAGAGCTAGAGGATGAAACATGCTCTCGAAGGATCGATCCTGCCACCACAGACCCATCTCAGAGCTCAGGTACTCCTGCAGCTGTGAGCCCTGTCTGTCCACGAAATCATCTCAACACTCCTGCCCGCCCTTTCTAAGAGCTCACCGCAATTCCACCTCAAGCCCCTCCCATCCCAACGCCTACGGTTACACACCCCAATCCTTCCATGTACTCCCGATCGGCAGTTAGCCAGCCGGCGTTAGGTTTCTGTAATGATCCAAACACTGTTCTAGACACGGGATGACAAGGGCCAGAGGTCTCACCCACACAGCACGTCGGGCAACAACCAAAGCCTTTTCTCCGGTTGAAGTACCTGCTTTCTCCGGTTGAAGCACCTGAAGACCTCAGCATGAAAGAAAAGGGATCAAATAAAAGGTATACAATGACAGGGAATCTGTTCAAAGAAACCTTGGGGGAGTCGAGCAGAATCACCCTTTTATCAATATTGAGCTGCAGATGGTTTCGGCTTCCTTGATGTACTTTAGCCAGAAAATTAGGTAAAATTTGGAGCGTCCAAATACATGCAGCAGATTTCTTATTGTACCGATATATACACTTCTTCTATCAGGTTTATTTGGATTTTGTCTTTGCTTCTCAAGGACAGATGAGAGGAAGGGGTATTGCTAAAAACAGAGTAAGTGGATACAATAAACTCCACTCGGGTAGTTAGAGCTGATTCATGTTTTCAGTGAGGAGGCCAGGTATCTGCCAGATTCTCTGAAGACAGAGTTGGCAGGATGACATGTAGGACTCAATGAGGGGCCTGAAATAACCAAGAGGCACACGTGGCCCAGCCTGAGGTTCCGGTGGTGCCCCTGCAGGCCAGGCCACAGCACGTGCCAGAGGTCTGGGGTCGTTCAGGGTCTGCATGCCCGAGAAACATACATACACATATACCCCTTAGTTTTCAAATGTACACGATATCATTGGGATGAACTAAAATGTGTCCCTAGGGGAATTCACACCTGGGACAACAGAAGGCAGTCTTCCTTCGATCATTCATTAAACAGGTATCTCGGAGCGCTTTGTTCCAGGCACTGCTCTGGTCACCGGAAACGTTAACAGTGCACAGAATCTACAAGCACCCCTGCCCTCTGGGAGCTAACACTCCACTGGGGAGACAGGAAATAAATAAGGTAAATCGGTAAGACAGACAGTGTGTCAGCCAGTAATGCGTGTGCAGTGGGCAAAACAAGCAGGGCGGGGGAGATGTGCTGAAATGGTGTCCAGGGTCCCCGACAGACCAGCGGGGCAAAGGCAGAGGCCAAGCGACCGGCGGGAGACAACGGCAACTGTCCAGGTGAGAGATGGGGTGTGTCCGGGTGATGCCATGAGAAACAGGCCGAGGACAAGTGGTCATACTCTAGACCTGCTTGGAAAGAAAAGCCGCTAGGATGAGCTGACAGCCCAGGTATGGCTATGAGAGAGACAGGGTCCAGGACAGCCCCAAGACCTTTGACCTCGCAAGTGGAAGGACTGAAGGACAGAGCTGCCCTTGCTCAAGTCTGGTGGGCGTGGGAGGAAGGTGCCAGGGTTTCTCCATCATTTACTGCCGGCTGCAGGATCTCAACGAGCCCCTCTGAGCCCAGCTCAACCGCTTTCCCAGGAAGCAGACACGGTGGGTACACGTTACCAGCAGGCAAGGCAGGCTCTGCAAGGGGCAGAAGCCCTCCAAGTGAAGAGCAGAGTCTGCGAACCAGGGCCAGGCCTTTTCTTTGTACAACCTTCAAGCTAAGAATGTCTTTTTGCATTTTGAGAGATTATAAGGCAAAGAAAAACACAAGCAAAGAAATGTGGGCGAGCAAAGCCTACAACACTCACTCTCTGGCCCTGCACGGAAAAGTCTGCCAGCTCCTGATTTACAGGTCGGCATCCTGGATTCTGTGGGTGGAGCCAACTAGGACTCCTGGTTGAGGCTCAGAAACAGGAAATCCCTACAAGAGGTCCTCCAGGAGAGCAGGCCCAAGGTCAGGACCAAGGCCAGGGCCTGACAACAGCATCCTGGAAATGTCACTTTAAACACCCGTAACCGTGAGCAACTCTCCAAAGCCTGAGGTTCGAAGAAAGGAAGTGAAAGAACTAGAGGTTTGGGCCTTTCCTCTGCTTCCACATGTATGACAGCCAAAGGCTGGACACTGCCTGGACAAGACAGCTCTAAGTGCCCCATCCTTTGTGCTCTAGTTCATTGAGACCCAAGGGCTCCTAAGGATTTGTCCTAGAAAGACCACAGCAGGCGCAAGTCAGAAGGTCCAGCGCACACCCTCAGCATCCAGGAGACTTCTTGTGGGAAAGCAAACAGGAAGCTTTAAATCCCGCTTCTCCTATTTGGAGCAGACCATGAGGTGACTGCTCACACAGGGACCAGACACATAAAAGTGCAATCACCTCGTGGTGTGAGCCACACTCAGTCCCCATGTCTTGAGATCTGGAAGCAGTAACCTCTGACACCTGCCAGCACAGGCGTGGGAGAGACATGCAAATCCCATGTGCAGAGCAGGAGTGGTGTCCCCTGCCTTGGACCCTGTAACACTTCTATGACAAGTATCTTCCCTATGCTATCTCCAAACTCTCATTTATACCTTTGGGTATACTCAGAGTTCACTTTTAATCACCAATAAATTATAACCCGCTGTGCCCCGAGTTGGGCAGAATCCACATCACTCTATTCCTTGGGGGCTCAGCTATTTTCTCATTGTAATAATGGCCTGATAACTATTAAAGGACCCCTGTGTTCAGAAAACGAGAGCTTGGAACAAGCCTAAAGAATCCCATGTCACTTCATCAGTATGATGATTATGACAATAATATCGCGAATCTTTGTTTTCCAAAGCCCATGACCTACAGACTATCCCATCTTTCACCTTCTTTCAGTCATCTGATCACCTACATAAAACCCCCTGCATCCCATCACCTCCGGTCCCCTGCCCCTCTTTATGTTACCCCAGGCCTTTTCTACATGCACTTCTTTATTTATGTATTGTTTTCTTCCCCCTCGAAAGTAAGTTCCATGAGAAGAGTCAGTATTACCATCCGACAGTTTAAAAAAACCTACTCAGAAAAATATGGCTGTATTTAGTTCTTTCCTTTACTGCCTAGTTAACTAGGTGGAAAAAAAAAAATACCAGCCTCAGTGGGCATTACTTATTTCATTGGGGTGAAGAGGACACACCTATTTTCTGACCAAACAATGCTGAATAGCACCTCAGAATGCCCTTGTGATTGCCTGCAACGTTCCTGAACTTCTATTCAAAAACACTTTCTATTGTATAGTCGATAATCAACACTTCAAAGAAGGAAATCAGCTCAGTTATCTTCATTTAACAGATAACAGCAGAGGCTGAAGAAGAATAAAACATTTGCCAAAGTCTCAAGGTAACAGATGGCAAATCCAGAATTCTCACCCCCTTCCTGACTTTCCAAAGCCACATTCTCTTCCCGCACCAACGTTTCCACTACTCTCAGGTCCACCGAACGCTCTCAAGGCACCCACTGCTCAGATTGCTGACGGGGTGGCAGAGTCTTCCCTGGGGCTTGGAGAGGCCCCTTCACTCACAAAAACTCCACTCACGGCCCCTCTCCTCTCGTCCACTGCACACAAAAGCCAATTGCTAACCTGGCTGTTCCACCTTTAGATGACAAGAGGCCACCCTCTGAGAAAAAACGCCACTGCTGTTTTAACCTAAGAATTTTGAAAGTGTCATGTTTTGCACATAAAAATATCCTTTCCGTCACCGAGAGTCCTTCAGTTATGAAATGAGGCATTTGGCCCCATGATGGTTAAGGACAGTCCATTTAGGCTAAGATACCGAAATCAATCCAGCGCGCCACTTCCTTGATGAGATGATGAATCATAATGTCACAAAAAGCTCCTCTGTCTTCCCCAGGCCCAATGCCAGAGTCTGTACTTTCTAATAATCAGGAGAAACAATCTATCACCCTACTGGGTTTCCTAACCTCTTTGTGAAGAAAGCTGGGTCATCAGTATGTCCCTGGACAGGACTGAAGACCAGGGGTCCAGAGGTGTGGCCAAGATTAGGGAGTCCCGATACCCCGCCTGTCCCCACTCTCCAGCCTTTAGCTAGACAACACTGCGGACTCTATTAAATATCAAAACCACAAAACTTACTCAAAATTAGTTCTGACATGGTGACGATGATGCCCCACAGGTGCAGACACAGAGCTTCAATTTAGAGAAGAGTCACAAAGACAGAAGGAAGGCCCCAGACGAACAGGGTCAGCACTCTGCCTGCAGAACTACTTCACCGTCTCCTGAACATGCAGCTTTGTTCAAAGCCCACCCACGAGGGAACTGGATGTAATCAAATAAACTGACGCAACCTCTCCTGCAGGGAAACAGAGATGCCAACTTCAGATAACTCTCAAGAAAACGCCAGCTTCCAAGGTGGGCAACATTCCTGCTGGGAATACCCATAAGAAAGCGAGTCTAGAAAGCGCATTTATTTCCAGCCCAGTGTTGAAACCTGAGTTTTACTCCTCGGAGCGGCACACGGTGTTCCTGTGCGTGGAGCCTTCCTTCACGGAGAACAGACATGGAGAAGTCTGTTTCGGGGAAGGACCAAGTTGTTGACATGATAATGGGTCTAAAGGGACTACGTTCTCTCAAAGACATACAACTCTTTGGTCACTTGAGAATCATCAGTGTAGAATTACAGCACCCAAAATAATAGGACCCGCTATGTCCAGCCAACGTTTTCCTCTTTCACAGGTTATTACAGGCCTCTGATGCATCAAGGGCCGTCTGCATGCTTCCTGACATTCCAGAAAGGAGCAGGCTCAGGTGCTCCAGGGCCATGGAAGACCACACACACCCTCGCCCACGGGCACCCAGATCTCATCTCCAAGTCCGCTCGCACCTGCGCAGAGACGATGAGGGAGGGGAGCCGAGGGGCTGTTTCTCCGGGCTCCGCAGCAGCCTCACGTGTCTGCAGGACAGGACACTGTTTCATCAGGTCTCTCCTGCTTGAAAGCTTCTGACCACTCCCCAGCAGTGCAGGTGAAATGCAAAGCCCTCAAGCCCCACCTGCACCCACCTTCCTCTTCCTCAGAGCCCATCACTGTCTGCGGCTTATCTTACTTATCTCGTTTATCCTCTGCCGTCCTTTCCTCGAGGAGGCTGGTTTTCATTGGCTTTTCTCACACTTGCATCCAAAGGCCCCGGCACAGAGGACGTGTCCCATGAAAATAGGTCAGCACAATCTACCTGATGCTCCAAACTCATGCCTGGGAGAAAGCCGGGGTGACTGGGTGAGACGGATCTCTGCTCTACTAGAAGCTTTTCTGGAACAGGAAGGATTTTATGTCCATGTCATATCCACTACCTGGTATTATGGGCTACATGTGGGAAGTAAATATTTACTGAGTGGATGTCTCCATAACTACTAAATTAACAATTTGGTGTGACTTTTCTCTGCAGCGAAATACAATTGCTCATTTTGGCCCAGTTAAATTTATGTGAAAATTGTCCAAAGAACCACGTCCAGTCACCTGTGCTTTGGTGTGAATTCACGTGGAAAGGTGCCAGCTCTCTCTTCCTGGGAGCCAGGACACTGGCCGTAGCCAGCTCTGTGACCTTGACCCACCTCCTGAGCACTCTGCACCCTGATTTACTCACGTGGAAGATGATAGGGCTGATCCTCCACCTATAAGATCAACTGCACATTTTTTGAATTATAATAATCTGGCTATAGTCATGGAGCCACTACTTAACACACATGGCTAATGGTAATACATAATGATAGACCACTACTGAGAGGCAACAGTCAATATTTTTCAAGGACCTTAAAAACGTTCAACTCCTTTGATCAAGTAACACCGTTTCTGGGAATTCATCCATAAGAATAAAAAAATCAGGACTTCCCTGGTGGTGCAGTGGTTACGAATCCGCCTGCCAATGGAGGGGACACGGGTCCGATCCCTGGTCCGGGAAGATCCCACATGCCGTGGAGCAACTAAGCCCGTGTGCCACAGCTACTGAGTCTGCGCTCTAGAGCCCGTGAGGCACAACTAATGAGCCCACATGCCACAACCACTGAAGCCTGTGTGCCTAGAGCCCGTGCTCCACAACAAGAGAAGCCACCGCAATGGGAAGCCCGCACACCACAATGAAGAGTAGCCCCTGCTCGCCGCAACTAGAGGAAGCCCACGCACAGCAACGGAGGCCCAACGCAGCCAAAAATAAATAAATAAATCTATTTTTTAAAAAAAAGAATAAAAAAAAATCAAGGGCATTAAATGTTCATTATAGCATTTCCCGTAATATTAAAAAAGTTTTCAGAGCATAAATATACGTTTTAAAAAGAAATATCAAACCAGTAAAAACAGAAGAATGGAAAAGTACGAGCCACAGAATGATATTTTACAGTCTTAACCAATGGCTTTACAATATAATTTTGGATAAGAATCATATGCTGTGTTAGCCACCACAGACAAAGAAAGGATACACACCCACACAAGTAAAATCACTGCTTCATTAGAATGAGGAGACATTATGTTTCTTCCTGGCAATATTCCTTCATATATACAATTTCAAAAAATTCTGCAAAGCCAAGGTAAGTCAAAATAAATAACAAAATTATTTTAAAAAACAGTTGCAAAACTTATTCCAGTTAACTTCCTTTGTACAGTTTTAGAAATTGAGAGATAAAAGAGCAACAGTAATAGAAAATGATCAAAGTACAAGAAGTAGTTCACAGGGAAAGAAAGACAAGTGTCCCCAGATGGGCTCATTCCTAAGAAGAGAGATGCAAATTCACTGCGTAAGATGCCACTTCTCAACTCTCCAACCGGCAAACATTCAAACGTTTGACAAAACACTCGTCCACGAGGCTGTCGGTCAATAATTGCTCTCCTGCCCGACTGGTTGGAGTCCGAGATGATACAACACATCAAAAGGGTTTTGTTGTCAGAATCTACTGACACTTTACCTACATTTATCCTTTGATCCAGAAATCCCACTTCTCGGGCACGTGACCAGCGTATATGTGAGCAAGTTTGTCATTGTGGTCTTGTCTGAAATATCAAAAGATTAAAAACAATCCAAGTAGGTGACAGGTTAAATAAACTGAGGAAGTCAACCCTGGAATGGATTACTAGGCTACTGTAGAAAGAGGAGAAACATTCCACGCATTAAAATGGGAAGATTTGAACAATGTAGTAAATTTAAAAGGCAAAGTGTAGAACATGTATTTTGCATACTGAATGCTGTGTAAACTTCATATGTATGTTCATACTTATTTTATTTGCATATGGATGCTGCAGGCACTATGGAGAACAGTACGGAGGTTCCTTAAAAAAATAAAATTAGAGCTACCATATGATCCTGCAATCCCACTCCTGGGCATATAGCTGGAGAAAACCATAATTCAAAAAGACACATGCACCCCAGTGTTCATTGCAGCTCTATTTACAGCAGCCAGGACGTGGAAGCAACGTAAATGTCCATCAACAGAGGAATGGATGGATAAATAAATAAATCTCATATATGTAATGGAATACTACTCAGCCATAAAAAAGAATGAAATAATGCCATTTGCAGCAACATGGATGGACCTAGAGATGATCATACTAAGTGAAGTCAGTCAGACAGAGAAAGACAGATATCATATGATATCACTTATATGTGGAATCTGAAATATACAAATGAACTTATTTACAAATAATGCCATTTGTGGCAACATGGACGGAAAAACAGATTATCATACTAGGTGAAGTTAAGCCAGATAGAGAAAGACAGATCTCATAGGATATTGTTTATATGTGAAATCTAAAAAAATGATACAAATGATCTTATTTACAAAACAGAAATAGACTCACAGACATAGAAAACAAACTTACGGTTATCAAAGGGGAAAGGGGAGAAATTAGGAGTTTGGGATTAACGCATACACACTACTACATATAAAATAGACAACCAAAAAAGAACTACTGTAGAGCACAGGGAACTATACTGAATATCTGTAATAACTTATAAGGGGAAAGAATCTGAAAAAGAATATATATATATATATAACTGAATCGCTTTGCTGTGCACTTGAAACTAACACAGCATTGTACTTCAACAAAGAAAAAAAAAAGAAAGAAAAAGAAAATGGAAAAAAAAGGAACACTGGATGAATACCCGAACCATAATTAAAGCAGTTACCTAGCGGAGTGGGCTGGGCTAGAGGGTGGAGGGACTGACCGGGCACAGAGGCAAACAGGACTCTTCAAATATTACCTTTAAATAAATTGATTGTGAACTATATGGATACTCCTGTTTAGAGATTACAAAGATTTTAATGAAATAAACTTAAGTATTTTAATAACAGTAATTTAGGATAAACAGAGGGTCTCTTGCCTGGTCTTAATTCCATCAAGGGATAATGCCTATTCATTCTACACATAGACTTGCCTACTTAAAGTCAGCGGATGCATTTCAAAATTGTATAAGAGAAAAGTTCCAAATGATATTTTAATAGTGTTTTTCTTCTCTGAGCTAGCTCAGAGTTCCAAAACTGTCACCGTATATCTGCTCTCCTCCATGTCTCTTCCAGATTTAAACCCTGGCATTTATTTTATTGTTGAAAGGCTCAGCATCCTCCGATCACCTGCCTGGCAGTGCTAAGTTTTCAGACAAGGGCCTGTCAGCTCGCAGAGTAATAAGACTTTCACAGTGTCAGCCTCTGGGGGAGGGTTTTATACTTCCCACAAGGAAAAAAAAGCAACATCAATTCAAATAAAGATTAAGAAATAATAATAACAGCTAACATTGACTGAGCACAAATCCACAAGCCACTTAATCATACAACAGCTGTAAGAAACATCACCCCTCACTTGCAGGAGGGCCGGGGTACAGGGAGGCTGAGTGGTGGAGGTGGGGTGCATCTCTCGGCAGGCAGGACCCAGGCCTGTTCTCTAACCACAAGGCTGTACGTCTTTATTTTCTGAATGCAATGAGACCGCACGTAGCACTGGTTGTCACGAGGCAGCTATAACCTCAGCGACACGCGGGACCACGTTCCAGTCGCCGCTCTTGCTTTTTAAGAATCCTATGTGTTCAGTTACAACGTTGCTGGTGAACAGGGGTAAGTGAGCTTGCCATCCCAGTTTACAGAGTATGAATGAGATGGAGCGGGTAAGTGGGTGGTGTCCAAGCTACCATCAATAGACGAGCACTAAGCGTGGCCTGGGAGCTGTGGAGTCTAGAATTCTTACCCAATCTTAATTTCTACATCCTTCCTTCCACTAGTGAATAATGTGCTATGAAAGCCCAGTAAAGGTGTAGACCAGAGGCTGGCAAATGTTCCCCATAAGGGTCAGACAGTTCCTACCGTAGGCTTTGTGGGTCATAGAGAGGCTCCGCAGCAATGGCTACACTCGGCAGTTGTAGCCTCAAAGCAGCCAGAGGCAGCTCCTAACCCATGGGCGGGGCTGTACGCCAATGAAACCAGGGGTCAGGATATGGTGTAGATGCCTGTGGGGGAATCCTGCCCATCTTTCTGACCGTCCCGCTGCTCTAACGTGGTTCAATACTGTAACAAAGTTTGCCTTTGGTTTTTTTTGAAATCATTTCTATTCTGAATGCCTGAGCCTGCAGTGAAGACACTACACAACCTGATGCTTTGCCAACTATAGCCCGAAGAAACTGTGCACCGAACAGCCCGCCTGGCTTCACGCAGGACGGGGGCCCAGTCAAGGTCAAGAAAATCCTTCCATTCAGGCCACGTGCTCTAGTGTTTATTTCTTGCAGAAGTCCTGGGCCTTTGCTCGCTCTGTTCCAAGGGCGTGGACGTCCACGCCTCTCCTCCACCTAGTGAATCCATGCCCCCCTCACCATCCAGCTTAATGGCATCTGCCAAGATCACTGCAGTGCGAGGCATTATGACCCTCCCATGAATCTCACCGGCCCCAGGTCCGAGGTACCCCGACCACAACTTATTCAGACACAACGTCTTACCTCCATGCTCAGTATCTAAGACCCTCCAGACAAAGCTACGCCATCTTGCCTTGCGCTCCTGACTCTTACGTAAGCATTTATTCTGTGGGTCAATCGCAATAGGATGGCTTTACCATCCCAGTACACACGCGAGGAGCTGAGAAGGTGCAGTACGATAACCCGGCCAGGCTGTGGTTAAAGAGTTAGTGGCAATTCTGAGAGAGGATCCTAAGTCTCTTTATCCAAGGAGCCTAAGACGTCACAGGAGCCTAGTCTGATAGACAGTGGCCTTTGCTGAAAGTGGACAATCTCCAGGACCAGAGGCCACTGGGTTTGAATCTCAGCACGGCCACAGGATGGTGGCAAATCACTTAAACTTAATAACATCAGCTTACAGTTACCACGGCACTATCTTAGGCTGTATAAAATGCATACTGCTTCATTTAATACTTCCACCAACTGTGACGTATGCACTCTTATCCCCATTTTATAGATAAGAAAACTGAGGCACTGAAGTGCTGCAACTTGTCCAACATTAAGTGTCAGAGCCTAGTTCCAAACCGAGGTGTTCTGGCTCCAGAATCCCACTCTTCCAACCATAAACTCTAGGGCCCCTTGGGCCTCACTGGCAATGGTGTCCGTTGTTATTGATCATTCAACACATGCTGTTATTATGATTATTCTCTCCTCATTGGCAGAGGACGTACACCTCTCTAGCTAAGGCGGGTTGGAGAACTGACCTCATCAACTCTTTCCTGCCTCATCAACTGCTCCGCCAGCCACAAGCATCTACAGGAGGTCTTCCTCTGGGAGTCTGGGCCTGGACACAGCCCAGGGATGGGCCTCCTGATCTCGGCCTTGGTAGGTGTGGACAGTGCCCTCACGGAGGGTCAGACACACCCTGGAACACTGCTGGCTGCCTTGTCAACCGAGATCACAGCAACACCTACAGCCAATGGTAAGATGGTGCATAAGCTAGAGAGGCCAGGAAGTGGGTGGGGAGGACCTAGAAAGGGAAAGTGTTGCCAAGGAGTCTGATCCTACGCTCCCATCCCAAGAAAGAGCAATTAGCCCACAGAAGAAACCACCTGGGGCTGTTTCTGCTCAGCCTGACCCACTCGAAAATTCTTCTAGAAGGGAAAAATCAGTTACAAACACATGAAGACTTGCAGTTTAAGAAGGTGAGGGGTGCGGTGAATGCCAGAAGTTACATAACATCCTTTCTGTAGGCTGGGGGAAAGCTGTCTCCCGAAGTTTGACAAATGAACAAAGAAACGTGGCAGCATTTCAGACTGCCACCCAGTCTTTCTGTGGAACTGATGTGCCCACGAGTGAGCCCATCCCAAACCCTGGCTCGTGATGAAGAGGAGAAGGTGGGGAGGGGGAGGGAGATCATGTAAAATTAGCATCTTCTCAGCTGTGTGCTGAGCTGGGGCTTCCAGGATAGCGGAGGGGTTCTGTGGCTCCAGCCTGATTTGCAGTTATTGCATAAGGTTGTGGGCCTGGGGGTGGGAGCCATTCCTCCCCAGGAGCCTGAGAACAAAGAAATGAGGCTCCTCCCCCATGGCCCACCGCTCGGGAACCAGGCTGTGGTCTCCCCTGTGTGCAAGCCAGTAAGAAAAGACCAGAAAGAAAACTGCATTAAATTCAAAAGAAGCCAACAAGGAATCCAGAAATATACATGCTGTACTTAACCTACAGCAGAGAAACACGCAAGGCCTCATTCAAAGGTAGAGTTGCAGTTAAGCAGAGTTTACTCCACACTTGCTAACACAGTAAAAGAGGAGGGACAGCTTTGGGAATCACACTGTCCAAGCCCTCTTCCATACACATCACTCAGAGACAAGAGACCTCCATGGCCACGTAGCAGAGCGGCAGAATCTAATCAGAAGACAGGCCCCTAATCCCCAGGTCAGCGGAGGGGGGCCGTACCAGCACAGTGAGATTGGAGGGCTGTCTGCGTTGAGAATAAGCTGTTCACACAGCTGAAGTGAGGGGCAGAGGGCACGAGGTCTACAGAGAAGGGTCAAGGAAAATGCTCAGTAACCCTGACACTGTATCTTGTTTTTACCCAGACCCACCCAAGAACCCAATCTGTTTTTCACTCTGAACCATCGCGTCTCAGAGGTAGCTCCGTATTTTAACTCTGCAGCATTCATCATCTTCCTGGCATTTACGCAGAGCAAGGTTGGAACTACCACGTGCACCGGATGCCGATCGGCGGGACCGTCCCCCAGCCATCGCGCCACAGCCCCGTCCTGGGCTCACAGCACCAAAGAAGTCAGGTCGACTGGAGAAACCGGACAGCTGGAGGAGTATTCAGATGGGTTCACAATGGTTCACAGACTCTTGGAAATCGGGGAATTAAGAGAACGCTGCACAGCCCTCCCTAGAGGCCCCCGCATAACTTCCGGGCTACGGTGAACCTCAAGCCGGCTGGAGCTTCTGCAGCCAGGACAGAAAAGGACAGTGGGCAACCAGAGGCACCAGCAATAAAGTCAAACAAGGTGCTTATCAGTATTCCTGTTTCTCTAGATTTGCCAGATATTTCACAAAGTGTATGTTATACTTTGTAAGAAGAAAAACAAGTAAGAAAAATGTGGCAAAGAAGAAAAAAATTTAGGAAAGTAAGGTAGAGCTGAGCGATTTTAGCGCACAAAGTTCATGTCCTCAAGGTTTTTGTTTGTTTGCCATTTTTTTTTAACAAACTTTCTTTTTTTTTTTTTTTTTTTTTTTGCGGTATGCGGGCCTCTCACTGTCGTGGCCTCTCCCGCTGTGGAGCACAGGCCCCGGACACGCAGGCTCAGAGGCCATGGCTCACGGGCCCAGCCGCTACGTGGCATGTGGGATCTTCCCGGACTGGGGCACGAACCCGTGTCCCCTGCATCGGCAGGAGGACTCTCAACCACTGCGCCACCAGGGAAGCCCCAAACATTTTTTTCTGCAATAAATTGTGTGCAGGCCATGCTTCAGGGGCAATACATTCAGCTCAAAACTTCAAACAGGGACTTCCCTGGTGGCACAGTGGTTAAGAATCTGCCTGCCAATGCAGGGGACACGGGTTCGAGCTCTGGTCTGGGAAGATCCCACATGCCACGGAGCAACAAAGCCCGTGCGCCACAACTACTGAGCCCGTACGCCACAACTACTGAAGCCCATGCGCCTAGAGCCCCTGCTCCGCAACAAGAGAAGCCACCGCAATGAGAAGCCCACGCACTGCAACGAAGAGTAGCCCCCACTCACCGCAACTAGAGAAAGCCCGCGCACAGCAACGAAGACCCAATGCAGCCAAAATTTAATTAATTAATCAACTAATTTAAGAAAACTTTGAACAGGGACAAGGTCTTGGGAGAAAGGCAGGGAGCCCTGGGTCCCCTGAGAAGTCTCCACAGGGTGAGGAAACTCAGCCCCTGAGGTTGTACAGGAAGAAGGCCCACATCCCCACCCCCTGGGCCTGCGGGCCGAGAGCACGTGGCTGGAACCAGATGACCTAGGTCACACCCACCTGCGGCCCATGCTCTCTGGGGACCTTGGGCAAGTTACTCAAGCAACCCAGCCTCAGTTTTCCCATCTATAGAATGAGGATAAGGAGATGTGCATTAGTTAGTTAAGGCTGCCTTAACACAGCACCACCCACGGGCAGCGGAAACAACAGTCATCTATTGTCGCACAGCTCTGGAGGCTGCAAGTCCCAGGGCAGGCTGGGGGCAGGGTTGGTTCCTCCGCAGCCCCTCTCCTTGGCTTGTAGACGGCCATCTTCTGCCCGTGTCTCTTCACATCGTCCTCCCTTTTGAGGTGTCTCTGTCTCCAAATTTCCCCACTTGATGAGGACACTCATGATATTGGGTTAGAGTCTCTGCCTTAATAACCTCATTTCAACTTAATTCCACCTGTGGAGACCCCAAGTGACTCTGCTGAGGGCCCTAAACTCAGCCAGTGCCCTTCACGGACTAACCATCAATGTCATCATCACTCCCAGAGCTCCATCCCTGGTGACAGGCTGTCACCAAGGCCGTGTGCAAGCCCTGGACCAGAGGCAGGAGGCACAGCCCGAGGCACAGGACCCCACCTGTCCGGCAGGACGGGTCACACTCTGCCAGCCTCACGCTTTCTCTGCAGGGGACGGGGTGGCCTGGAAGGGCAGCACTCGGGGACACAGCGTGGCCACCATCACCCTTTCTGATGCTGGAGGAGGAAGGTTTGCAGAGCCATTGCCCACTGCCCCCTAAGTTCTAAGTGCCTCCTTTGTCCTGAAGAAGAGTGAATTAGTTTTTCTAGACATGGTGGCTCAATTGACTTGTAAAGAACAAATTTACAAGGAATTCCGGGCGCTATTTTGTATGGTTGGAGAGAATGACCTTTGTGTCAAGCATGTCTGTTTCTGTGACAAGAGCAGGCTGGGTCAGAAGCCCCTCATCCCTGCCCCTGCCACAGGACACACTAAAATTACTGAACGGGCTTGTGTTTTCCCAGAATCAGTCAAGGGTTTGCCCGGCTGTGGAGGTGAACAGCAGTTGGCTCAGCGGGGCCTGCCAGCCAGGAGGGAGTTGCGGCCCTAATTCCCACCCGGCTTCCTTCTGTGCCCTAAATAAATGTTCACCGCACTCCTCCTTCGACCAAAATAAAATGAAAGTGTTTTTGCCAACATATTTCAACTTGAGAGTCATCCTGGAGGATATTGTGACTCTGTATTTTCTAATGCAAATAAGGAAAGCCTGAGGGCCCTGGAATGTCTCTCTGCCAGCCTTCAAGACAGTGGCCCAGAGAGCGGAAGAGACTTGACAAAGGGACGCACTCGGGGTTGGCAGGGATGGGCTGTCTGCGGGCCGTAAGTCCAGTACGTCTGCCCCTGCCGTGCTGTCTTTGCATCAGACTGTCCCGGGCCATAATATCCTGTCTTCATAGAAACGTTCCCTTCACTCCGTGTCATAGTGGCAATGCAGGGGGAATAGTAGTGCAGTGCAGGAGAGGGACACAATTTAAAAGCAACTAACAACAAATCCCACAGAACTAAGAATCCTTTCAAGAGGGAACCATTTCTCGGGCCCCAGAGATGTCAGCGACTTGTCATTGCAAGCAGTGACCCGTTTCTGAAAAGCATCAGTGTTCTTTGAAATGCTCATAGGAGGTCCGCCAACACACAGATTCCAAATTCAAACAGGTTAGCGCTTTGAGTTTAAAAGTACATCCCTGCCCTTTAATTCATCTGATTCTCCCAGCAAGCTCTCGGCTTTTCCCTCGTTTCGCACATAGAGAAACAGAGCCTACGGGAGCATCT
This sequence comes from Monodon monoceros, assembly GCF_005190385.1. Lineage (NCBI taxonomy): Eukaryota > Metazoa > Chordata > Mammalia > Artiodactyla > Monodontidae > Monodon > Monodon monoceros. The sequence goes on from NW_021703775.1 coordinate 83,622,714, forward strand.
CAGCTTGGCCTCCCCCAGAAGCAGAAGCAGTTTATTTGGGAAGTGATCCCAGAGACCCAGCTGTAGACGTGCAGAGTGAGGCAGGAGAGGAAAGGCAGCCAGAGCAGGATTCATCAGGAACAGCTCCCCCCATGGGTAATGGGGGCTTCCTCCCCACAGTTGGGTGCTGCAGGGGGCGGGGCGGGGTACAGACCACAGGAGTCACTGCAGACCGGGGGTCTCCATCCCCCCACCAGTGGGAGTGCCCGGCTCTGAGCTTCGGGAAGACTTCCTGGGGCAGGTGACAAACGGGCTGTGCCTTTCTGTACATGAGGAATTAGATGTTTCACAGAACATCTTCCAAGCTTGATTTGGGGTAATTTGTCAAATAAATTAGTCTCTAATTGGAGACAGAACAACCTAAATGCACAGAGATGGGTCAGAATTTATTAGAATACGTGTCTGAATTGATGAGAACCTGCATTCAGGGGGATGGCGATGGGAAAATGCAGGAGCATAGGATGGATGGGACAGTCAGTGAGGGAAGATGCCAGAGGGATGCGGGTAAGGATCGGGGGGCTGGGGAGGAGGAGACAGAGAAGTATCCCTCAAATGCCCCTCGCAGGTCCTGGAGACACTCTTGACACGGTAACAGAAGTCAAGAAAGCAGGGTTGATTTGAGAACAGGAGTCTGTGCCGGGCAGAAACATGGACGTTACCAAGACAGAAGGGCTTCCAGGTGGACACACAAACCCAGTCTCTGTATCCCAGGTCTGTCAACAGGGAATCGGGTAGCTCATACACCTATCTGGGTACCCACAGCCCAAGGGACCACCTGGCATGCCGAAACCTGCCCAATGGCCCTAACCACTAACCTCCTAACTGTCCTGTTCACAGAACACCCTCCTCAGTTATTATTCTACTAGACAAACTTGAGGTTCTTCAGACCACCCCAAAATAGCCTCCAGTCACTCACCCTCTCAGACCAATATTGACTGGACTTCATAAATGCAAGGGAGGAGGTTGTTAATTTAGCTACCATTAGCCTCTACCCTAAAATGTTCTTTTTATAACAGATTGTTTTGGATATTTTGGTGATTGGGGATTTCTCCAGTGGCAATTTACCCTTCTCCCAAAACAACCCTCAAAGCACAGCCTTTCCCGTCTCTGGGAAGCCCAGGGCTGGGCCATGGCAACTGGATACCGTGCAGTCTGCCGGCTGTGCTTGTGGTCTGGGTCCTGCATCCTAGCCAGAAGGTGAAGAAAATACCCAACATGGAGAAGATACCCCCAATCTTAAAATATTCTAGAGCCCTTCTGGCCAATTTGTCACAATTAAGACTCACACGGTCAATTAAACCTCCTCTTTTCTTACTATGTAGGAGTTAAAAAAACGAGGCAAACTCAGGGCCTCACGAGGGCACAGCAAGTGCTTGCTGAGTGAGGACTTTCCTAATACTGAACGTGGGATTTTGGTTTGGGGACAGTCTTCTTTTTTCTTCCCTTTTCTTTCTTTCTTCTTTTTTTCCTTTTTCAAATAACACTAAACTTTTAAGTCTCTCAAAACTAAAATGCAAATCCTGTTTAAAAACTGGAAACGTAATAAATGAAAACCCCAAGAAACACATACCTGATAGTTAAAACAAAGATGTCCTTCTACTATTACAAAGTTACTTGCAGAAAAAGAAAAAGGTTGTGCTTATTTCACTGTTCACCTGGAAAGGGTAGACAGATGGCTTCATCTAGGAAACCCTGAAGGTAGAATCCTATAATATTTTCCAAGAACTGGTGCCACTGGCCTATCAGCCCTGCACATCTGGGGAAGCCACCTGCACGCGGATAAGCTGCCGTTTTACAACCTTGTCCAAGACTTTGGGAGGTTCTGCCTTTATAAGAAACTGGTCCCCCAAACTTTATCAAGGCCCTAAATGTACAGACCTTTCTGTAACTGAGAGAAATCTAGCCTCCCCAGGGAAGGGGGCCTGGTGCTGCCAGCCCACGCACCCCAAGGCTCCCATCGGCCTTGGCAGGTGTGGTGGGTAGCGGGGAGGGCCGGCGGGGAGCCCTGCACAGACACCTCAGTCTCCCCAGCAGGGTCAGAAAACCTGCCTCGTATCACCGCCTCAGACAGCCCTCCTTCAACAGCAAAGGACACGTCCTCATTTCCTCACCAGCCCGATCACTGCCCATTCGTCTGCGGAGTGCTTACGCTTCTGTAATATGCTCAAAACAGCCTCGCCAGCCAAGGTGAAGGAAACAGTTCCCACCTGAGTACACGTGGCTACATGCAATTCCAAACGAGGGCCCGCATAAACACGCACTCGGGACCCCTTTTTATGCAGAAAACCCTGCTTTTGTATCTCATCTCCTTACTCTCTCCTTGATCTCAAACCATAAGCCCTGCTCCAAATAAGGAGAATTCACACTGAAACCAGTGTGTTCCTTTGCCCCTGCTTTTTTGTTGTTCCTTTCCATCTCCGCTACTCTTGCAATGGTTTTCCTTTAACCCTACTCCTCTTTTCCGGGCCACTTCATTAATTCTTCTACAGCTCTGCCTCAAGCTGCTGAGGTGGGCCAGTCGGTGAGCAAGGAAAACACTAGACTCCCAGAGGGACCCTTCTCCAGTGCAAAACCGCTTCACTCTGCATAGCCTGTGTGCCTGACGCCTTCCCCAGCTGAGGATGCTCGGGACCAGGGACTAGATTAAACGCATCTCCGTGACCCCAGTTCCTCATCCAATGACTGGCACGTAAAAGACAAATGAGCCAGAAACCCTGAGTTTTATCCCTGGACAGGTCATGAACCAGCTGGAAGACTTTTACTCATCAATAGGAGGGAGGGAGGAAGGGTGCGGAAAAAGAAAGAAAAGTGGAAGAAAGATAAAGAGAGAAGGAGGAAGGAAAGGGAGTTAGTTAAACCATGTAGTTTATTTGGTTCTCTTCTCTTGTAATGTTCTTTCGTTCCGTCATTTTCTTTCCAGACGTGGGGCTCAGGCAGGGGACATCTAAGCAGACATCACACAGTTGACTACACAGATTCGTTCTGAGAAGGGGGAGGAAGCCAGACAAAGGGTTTAACTTAGGAGAGCCAGGTGCCGAGGAGCAGCGTGACATGTGAGGAGAAGGTGGGGGCACGTGGAGGGCGCTCGGCTCCATCAACACCTTCAAGAACAGGAAGAAGCCGACACGGGGGATCTCTCTGATCAAAATCGGCTGCATGGTAACTTGGTGCCCTAACAGAATGAGTGGAAATTATTTTCTCTCTAAAATGCATGGACATACTTCAACCCAAAGACCCCTTGCTTGGCCAGTGAGGGTGAAAATACACTCGTGCAAGAGTTGGGCTTGCATCGTTAGGCATTTAAAATCTGTGTCATCGGAGAACTCATGCTGCCACCTCGATCCCTCCTCTCAAGGCCCAGTGCCTCTCTGTGGAAGGGACAGAAAAAGACGTTCTCACGTGCCTCAAACACAGAAAGCTGGATCTCAACAATCAATCTGCCGCTCTCAGACTTGCTGCCTGATTCCAGGCCACGCGCAACTTTTCCCCTGTCCTCTGCTTCCCAGCGCCGAGGACGGCCCCGTCTTTCAAGATCAACATTATGATCATGCGGTCTCCCTAGACCAAGACCAACCAAAGACTCCAAAGGTCCAGCATTGGCCTCACGATGGCACAAACCATGGAGAGGGCAAAGGGCCATCCAGTCCGTGTGTGAGGGTCTTCACTGGACCCTGGGTAAGACAGCATCCAGCCTCAGGAGGTTTCCAACGCAGGTGATAGAATAAGACACGTGCACAAACAACTACACAACATAGAAGGGAAAAGAAGTGATGTTTTACTGGTTGCCCAGTAAGTGTTAGGAGCTTTACCTGTTTACATGAATTCAGCCAGGACCTCAGTCCAATGGGATATTTGTTACCCTAACTTTACAGACGAGGAAGCCTACTGTCAGAAGGTTAAAGACTTCTCACAACATCTTACATGTATTTAGTCAACAATGGGAGATTTCCAAATGCCAACCAGACACCATAGCTAATGCCAAACACTCTAGGAGTTCCCAGAAGAGACACAGCATTTCCAGAGGAACTCATCGGTAATGCTTCACGGAAGAGGAGCTATTTGTGTGTGGCTTTAAGGGACTAGTAGGATGCTGCTGTGCGAGAGGAAAGAGATGCCAGGCAGGAGGACCAGGGAGTGATGGAAAGTAACAAACCACATGCCGGAAATGAAAGCACGACCTTGCTGGAGCCACCCGCATCAGAATTCCCATTTCTTAGTGACATGTGTCTCTTGAAATAAAGTATTACCGATGTCATTATCATGCATGTCCCATCTCTCCAAATACATAAACATCTCTGTGAAGGCTGGATCTATGCCAAATATCTTCAAATCCCCAAAAGGTCCACTCCCAGAGCCTTGAGTGTAGTCGTCACTTAACGCAAATCTTAAATGAGCAGATAGCATCCTGAGAGGCACAGTGTACTGTTACAGGAATTCAACGGCAAAAATAAAATACCTCCACCCCTTAGAAAATCATTGCTTTTTTTCCTGGTCTGATCTTGCTGCGTATTATCATTTTAACATCTGAGTACAACGAAAGAAATAAAACGCAATCTAAATATATATCAAATACCTATGAAGCAACCAACCTCTCTGTAATGCAGTAAGAGGCAGTGAGAAACCCACGGACTGCTTTAACATCAGACTTAAAAAGGAGAAAAGCATTTATTATTTCTTTTCCAATTGCAAAAGTATGGCTTGATGTTTTAAAGAGAAAATACAAGAAAAGGCATAAAGAGTCAAATGATAAACTCACAAACCAAGAAAGACATGAAGGAGGCCAGGTTTATTTCAAAAACCTAAGCAGGCTGTTTTAAAGGTTTCTTCAATACCACACACACACACACACACACACACACACGCACACCCTAAACTGGCATTACACTGAGCAATGGCTTCACACAATCCCTTCACTGCCAAGTTCAAAATAAAAGGCAGACAGTACTTTCTTCTGTTCTTCCTTTCATACTGAAGGTAGCAAACAAACCACTTGTGACTGTGAACACGGCAGAGCTCCCGACACCCTGCCTGCAACACCTCGCCCGTCCAGGGCAAGGCGAGTAAGTACACACACAGCCACATGCAGGGCGATTTGCAAAGACAGGACTGCCAGCACCTCTTCCTTTTATAGGTGAGGAAATTGAGGGCCAGTGAGATGAAATGAACGCCAGGCAGAAAGCAAGCCCATGGCTCCTCTGACTTCAGTAATTCTTTCCCTGAACTCCAGCACGTCTGAGTCATGACTGCTTTCTCTTCACGTTCAAGATTGGGTTAAATTTCTGCAACGACAGGTCTTGGTCACCACTTTCCATAACGCGTGCCTGGCCGCTCTCATTGCCAGGAGGAAAGGGCAGCGTGTAGGGATCCTCGTGGACATATGCCCCCACTCAACTGCTAACAGAACAGAAGCAAAGGCTCCCTTCTGGGTGAGCCTTCCAAGCATCAGAGCAGACTCTTGCGATGCTAAGTTTCAAAAAATAAGAACATAGGCCAGCGTTTATCTGGAAACCTCAGAGGGCTTGGCTCTGCTATAAAGACTCTCTTCCAAAGGCACCAACGTCTCCATCTACACTGTACATCCTCCCTAGCCCACCCCAGGGGAGAAACAGAAACAAAAATAAAATTAAAGGGTTTCAATAAGCAAGAAACCAAAACAAGGCACAGCTGACTTTTCCTCTTCTCGTGTGTCCGTGTAGTTTTCCAAAGGCCTCCACTGTCATAAATCACCCTCTCAAGTATGAGAGGCAAGCTGCACATTTCCAAAGAAGAACTAATTCTTAGACTCTCAGAACGTGAGGGCTGGGGAGATCGTAGGAAGCAAAGGGTCACAGAGAAGAAGTGGCTTAGAGGAGAAACGCGTGATCTCTGTACCTGCAGGAAGGTGAGATCAAAGTCCTATTTGATGCCAGACAAGTCTTGGGGGACCCATGGGACTTGGGGCTCCACTGGCTGTTCCAGTTACAATTCTCCTGCCCGGACGTGAGCACGCAAACGGACCCAAGGCCTCCATGCTCTTAACTAACCATCAAATTCTGCAGAGGTTCTGAGTTTCTCTCCCACTGCTCCATCCCAGGTCTCAATTCCTCCTCTTCCTGTCCACCTATTCCTACTCCTGGGAACCCCAGACCTCCCATTAGGAGAGAGGCTGTGAACATTTCAAGGCATCCTAAGAGTCCAGGGATGTGGAATTGAGAGCTCCCCGGGTTCAGGCCTGGGATGCTTGTGCCGTATAAGATCGCCGACCTGGCCCGGGGCTGTGACTGGGCTGCAACAGCACCTTTTACAGGGATCCGGAGGCCCCTGTCCTCGCAGGGTAGGGATGGGGGAGGGGGAGGTGTGTATTCCAGATAAGTCACTGGGGCAACTTGACGGGAGCATCGCACGTCCCTGCTCTAAGGGGAGAAGAGGACAATCAGAGGAGAAGCCAGCCCTGCTCGACGGTGACCAAGCCACATGCTGGCTCATCTGAAGTAGGATTTAGGGGGGCTGACCGAAGGGGAAAATATAATTCTTAATTCAGTACCCAAAGTCCTCTCAGATGGCCCCCCCGCTCTAGACCTTGATCTCTGCACAACCCACCGCAGTGTTACTCTGCACCCTGTACACTCAACCCAGATCATGACCCCGACCCTCTCCTGCAGGGTTTTGAGAGAAAAGTGGCAGTTTCTCCACGTTTTCATCCTTTAGGTCTTCTAACGTTTGCCTTCTGCAAAATAGAAGCTTAAGACACGTGTGCTGAGTTGATCTGGCCTCGGGAGAACAGGCGCAGGTGTGTAAAAATGTACAAAAGTAAAAGACAGTGTGCCCTGACCGCTGGATGAGTGGAGGGCGGAGGGCGACGCAGGGGGCAGATGTGGAGTCAGGTAAACATGGCCATTAAAAGGGGGTCAGCACTGACCAGCCCTGTGGCACGGGCCTGACCTCTCTGCGCCTCTGCTTCATCATGGGAAAAACAGGGGCATAAGGCCTGTCTCGTGCGTGAGGTTTCCGCGAGGGATGAACCAGCCTCTCTGTGCACAAAGCCACCCACGGCCTGGACAGAGGAGACCCGCCAATGCCAGCTGCCTGAATCCGGTGCTTCATGACAGAGTCAGCACTGAACTGAAGGGAAAGGGCTTTTAAATGATTCTTAAAGAAAAAAACAAAACTCTAAGCTCCCTAATATTGAATATAAACACACTACATCCTAACTGCAAGGGTTTTTAAGAAGTGGTCAGTGGGGCTGGTCATCCTTCACGGTCTCAGGCACTGGCAAAGCTAGCCCTTTCAGCACACGGTGGCGGTAGCCCAGGAGGACAGAGGTGAAGCCTCAACTCCTCGACAGCCCGAGGCCACCACGCTCCCGACACCTGAGCCAAGGTCCAAGAAGATGGCATCAGGCTGGTGAATGTTCATGGTGAAGCCGGGCATGTGGAAGAGGGGGGGGAGACGGCACTCTGGCCTTCCCCCTTCACGTTGCTAGACAGCCCGCCTACGTCTGGACAACCCGCCGGGCCCCTCAAGCCTCTGACCCCCGGTCTGTGTGTCTGTGCATCTGTATGTCTGTGCATCTGTGTATCTGTGCATCTGTGTGTCTGTGCATCTGTGTGTCTGCGCATCTGTGTGTCTGTGCATCTATATGTCTGTGCATCTGTATGTCTGTGCATCTGTGTATCTGTGCATCTGTGTGTCTGTGCATCTGTGTATCTGTGCATCTGTGCGTCTGTGCATCTGTGTGTCTGTGTCTGTGCATCTGTGTATCTGTGCGTCTGTGCATCCATATGTCTATGCATCTGTATGTCTGTGCATCTGTGTATCTGTGCATCTGTGTGTCTGTGTACCTGTGAAGGCAGGCGGGCTGGCTTAGGACCAGGAAGGGGCCCCAGGGTTTGCACAATGATTTGGGGTAGAAGGGAAGGGGGTTCTGCGTCCTCCACCCCAGCTCAGATCACACATGATAGCTGATTTGGAGGGAAAAAGTTCCACTGCCAAAACAAAAGCAGTTTGTAACATGTGGTCTATATTCGTTGCTAAGGCCCCTGTGGGTCTGAGACCCTCTGAATGAACCCTGCTGCTGTGGACAGCCTCTAGGTCTGGCAACACCACCTGCCCTGACAACAAAACCAAGGACCGAAAGGCCCCCGTATTCCTCTGAATCCTGTGTTTTCAGGCACTCGCACCCTCCCGGGGTCAGCGACACCTGTGCAACGTGCGGGCCAAACCCCTCACATCTCCTACCAAGATTCACGGGAACACCGGACTGATTGGGAAGGAAGGCCAGCCTGGGACCCTCTGGGAAGTCAACCGTGGTCACACGGATGTTCCCAGAATAGTGGACGCTGAGGCTCTGGCCTGGCCCAAAAAGCCACATCAAAGGCCCAGGAACTTGCCACTATGATTCAGGAGAGGCTGCCATGTCATCAGCTAAAGGTGCGAGTCCCAGCCTGACTGTGTGATGCCCAAAGGGGCCCAGAGCTACTCCGGAACCGCAGACGGGTCCCATGGCCACTTTCTCAAGGTCTGTGCCGAGAGGCCTGAGGGGAGCTAAGGACCTTTCTTCTTAGAAACTGCTCTACCTGCAGTAGGGCTTTTTTTCTCCCTCACTGGGTGATGAGAGAGCAAGGAGAGCTTGTCTGTTTTTTGTCCGTCTGTCTGTGTACACCGTCTCTGTCACAGCATTAGCGAGTTAGCCGGGCTTTGTGTTTCCATCATTCCTGTTTACTTTCTGGACATTTCCCAGCTTCTACAGGAGCAGCAGTGCACAGCAGGGGGCCTACGGAGGGGCTGCAGGGGCAGGGCCGATGGGACGGGGCCCAGCATCCTGAGAACAAGCGGGCCTGTCCCCTGAGGTTGCCACATGACAGCCACTCTACAGACTGCCGGCGTCCCTCTGTCAGCTCCACGCACAGGGCAGAAGCCCCCCGGGGATTCACATGCCTCCCGGAACGTCCCCTGCCGCTCCCACCCCAGTCTGTAGGTGACTAATGGGACACATCCAAGATTAGGTGGTCTCGGTCCAGGAGAAAAGCTGAGAACCCGTATCGGGCTACTGACCAGTCAGGACAGGGTGCTGGGAAAGCAGGGAGTGTGAGGTCCCCACGGGGCCTACAGGGTGACACACAGGGTGACACAGCTCAAAGACTGGAAAGGGTGGAGCAAAGGATATTGCTTTTATTACAACAAAAGCATTTCTAGAATTAGCTCTCAGAGCAACCCTCTAAGTGTTCTCTGGGATCTATGAGAGGCCCAGAACCGAAAAGGCTCAAAAAGTTTAAGTGTTGGGCTTCCCTGGTGGCACAGTGGTTGGGAGTCCGCCTGCCGATGCAGGGGACACAGGTTCATGCCCCGGTCCGGGAAGATCCCACATGCCGCGGAGCGGCTGGGCCCGTGAGCCATGGCCGCTGAGCCTGCGCGCCCGGAGCCTGTGCTCCACAACAGGAGAGGCCACGACAGGGAGAGGCCCGCGTACCAAAAAAAAAAAAAAAAAAAAAAAAAAGTCTAAGTGTTGAGAGAAATTACAGTGTTATACAACCCCGTAAACATCGCTGAGAGCCAGAGCCGTGCCAGAGCGCTGTGCAGAGCTGCTTGGGAGAGCACAGAGACGAACCCCATGGGGCAGCCTCCCTGGCAGAGGCCACAGCGCCTTCCGTACATCAGGGGCTTGGAGCCCAGGACCAGCGCCAAGGTGAACGCGAGGTAGAGCACGTTCCCTGTGAGTGACCCCATGGCAAGCCCCCTCCTCTCCATCACATCCTTCCAAATACCCATACTGCGCACACACATGTAAGGGGATTCAAGAGGGAATTTTTGAACTGTAAACGCAGCCCGTTTACTCACTGACTAAGTGCACGGCCTTCCAGGCGCTGTCAAAGCCCAAGGAGATGCAAGGTCTTCCCCACCAAGCTCACAGTCTACTCAGAGCTGGTTAAATCCTGATGACAGGGAGGAGGGACACGGGCTCCAACAAAAGCAAATGCAGGGGACAGGGGAGGGGCTTCTCCACCGAACTGGGTCTCAGGACCAGCTTCCTGCAGACACTGGACCGAGCGAAGGGAGTAACAACTGAGAAATCACTCCTTGGACTCCAGCCAGGTGCGTGCCGGGGGCCTCAGAGCAGACAAGGCCGCAGGTAGGCTGGAGCTGCCTCGTGGGTTCAGATAAAGACGCTTATCTTGGTCCTTGAAGCTCTGGGAGCCAGTGACGGAGTTTTGAACAGAGGGTATGTTTATCATTTTAGGACGATTACTCCTCGGCAGTAACCCAGTTAGATTACTGGGGCAGAGAAACCAGTTAGAACTTTGCTGAAGATCAGTAACGATTTGGAAGCGGCCTCTCTGTTTTCAGTAGTGTATGTACATAGTGAAAGGCTACCAGAGAACGTGTGAGGGCATGGGATCTAAAGTGGCAAGCCTTCCAGAGTGTGATGCTGAGGCAGCCCAGTGCCCCCAGGGGCCAGTAGATTAAAAAAGAGCATCTTTGAGGATATACCGGTAATGAGACGAGAAGAACCCCTAAGATTCAAGAGACCTAGACTCAAGAGCCGACTGCACATTAACTTCACAAGCTCTTGGATGATTCCACACCCCCTGGAAGCCTCAGCGCCCTCATCTGTAATTTGGAATTAATAGCGACCACCCCACATCTCATGGGGCGGTCACGGGGACTGCATAAATGAAACGGGAAAGCATCAGGGGCGTCTGCGTGGGAGCATCAGGCAGGGAGCTGGCGGCCCTCTGCCCTCCGCCCCCTGACTCTCTAGTTCAGCCACTTCACAACTATTTCGGGTCCGTACATGTGCCAGACACTGAGGCTACCGAGACAATTAAGGAAGGTGCCGCCCTCAAAGAGTTTACGAGAAAATAAATGACCATTACTGTGCATCTTGTCCCAGAAAAATAGAAACAAGAGAGGAATTTGCCCGTCAGCAGCCATGACTCAGTCCTCTATGGATCACACCCCCCTTACCATGTAATCTGGGATATTCTGGAACAGCCATAAGCCTTGAAATGATTCAGAGGGACCACCTCATTGTCAAAGGTCTCAGAGGGCTCAAGGCCATGTGATATTTTTATAGCTTCTTTTGGAGTCAGAAGCAGTACAGATTTTGTACTTACTCTGAATTTAACCAGCATTTAAGCATGCTGATTATAGCTGCAAATACACTTTCTGCTCCTGCGTGTGACTGGAGAGTGGCCAGGGGAGAAGCCTTGGAAATTTACAGAACAGAAATAGCATGTGGTCTGTCTGCTTGAAGGAATGGGTCCCTCTGTGACCAGCAGGGAGAAGATCAGCAAAGGGCCTGAAGCAAACCCAAGACAGAGAATAAAATGAGGCTTTTTGTCACCATCTCCCTGTTACCAGCCACCTTTTCCCCAGTCTGGGAGACCGCTAAGAAAGCTGACAACAGACCTGGGGCTGGGGTTTCAGAAGACACAGGACGCAGCAAGTCTAGCTGGTGAACTGGGGTCACCCAAGCAAAACGTCGAGACATGGTTCTGAATATAAAGAAAATAATGAAAGTGGAAACGTGGAAATTGCTTCCTAATTGGCTTTGCACGAACGAGCAGCTGTCCTGGTTGTGGAAATGAACTATTAGCGGCAAGGAAGGCCTAGAAAAGGATGCAAAGACCTGATCTCTGCTCCAGCCCCCAGCCAACCTGGGGACCCTTTGAGGTCTCCAGCTTCTCCTCTGCTGAGCTAGGAGCTAGAAGGAAAGGCCTTGTGTAGGGTCTGCACTTCCCCGGCTCTCCCTGGGGGCCAGGGTGGGGAGGCCTTCACTGGCACAGGCTACAGGTGCCCCAAGTTTGTTCCAATCTGAGCCTGTTTATTTTTGAGACATCAGGCTTCCCGAAGACTTCTTTGAAGAAAGGATCACTGAACCACCTCCCCGAAATAATTGTGGAAACCACGTGCTACATGAGAAGCACGATTTCCTTTAAGCAGAACACTCCACAATTCTATATCCAGACACATCGGCACTGCCTGGCAGGGAAGCGTGCAGGAGAAGAGAGAGTGTGATCTTGCCCCATAGGGTCTGGCATAGTGCCAGATCCCAGAACTTCAAGTCACTGAGAAAAACATGGGACAGAGAGGTTCCTTTTTAAAGAAATACACACTTGGACTTGTTTTTTTTTTTTTTTTTTTTTTTTGAGGGAAGAGGGTGTAAGTATCTTTATAAATGTTGATATACTATAGAAAATAAGGGTAAAATGAAATTACAGAATTAAAAAATCTAGAATACCATGTTGATACGAAGCAATGTTAATGCTGTTGTGTCCTCTCTGTATGTCTGTATGATGTATGAAGGAAGCCCCTCTGTTTACATACAGGTTACATCTGGATCAGTCATCTGGTCCAAACTGACCAACAAATATTTCTTTACACTAACACTTGCTGCACCCATTTCACTGACCATCTACATAAATGTCATGAAAACCTTCCTAGCAGTAAGGGGTTATCAGCCACAGGGATGCTCCCAATACTGAAATGGGCTTGGAAACCATCCATATCTTCGGTAGCAACAAAGATTCAATTACTTTAAAACAAAATAAATGGGAGACATCTACTTCTCTCAGTATGATGAATTAGATTCTGCAGAGGTCTCTCACACTGGAAGATAACTAAAGTCCAGTTAAAATACTGAACCAAAAATAAATAAATAAGTACCCCTAGCTTATATGCCTCCAAGTTAATTGCAGTGTTCTGAGGCTTTTGTGTATTTTGAGAACAAAGGAGTTAAAATATTTATTTTAGACCTTAGATGAATTTATGGTAAAATTTCAGCAGTTTCCACTAAGAGAAGAGAAATTGAATATATAACTGCCCAATGTAAAAGGAGGAAGTGGAAAAAGAATACAAACAGACAAACATGCGCTTTAAAAAAACAAGCAACAAAGAAAATAGTATAAAAACAATTTAGTAGGGGCTTCCCTGGTGGCGCAGTGGTTGAGAGTCCGCCTGCCGATGCAGGGGACACGGGTTCGTGCCCTGGTCCGGGAAGATCCCACATGCCGCGGAGCGGCTGGGCCCGTGAGCCATGGCCGCTGAGCCTGCGCATCCGGAGCCTGTGCTCCGCAACGGGAGAGGCCACGACAGTGAGAGGCCCGCGTACCGCAAAAAAAAATAATAATAATAATTTAGTAGGAAAATAACCAACCTTAAATCATGTAAGAAATAAACTGATTAAACTCAATAGCCAAAAAAAAAAATGATAAAATTGAAATTTAAAAACAGAGATACACATAAAACCATAGGAAACTGGAAAGATTGGAAGTCAAAGGATGGAGAAAGGTGGTCCAGAAAAATGCAACCCAAAGAAAGCTATCAGACAAAAGAAGACTTAAAGCAAAAAACATAGCTAGAGTAAAAGAAGGCAATTATGTAACAATAAAATACCCAGTTCTTTACATAGCTATAGTAATTCTAAGTTTGTATATATCAAATAGCTTCAAAATATAAAAAGCAAAAATAAAATAGTTTCTGAAAAGAAACGACAAATATACCACCACAGTGGGGAAATCACAATACATTGTTTAATATAGCAAATATAGAAAATTAGGAAAAATAGAGGTGATATGAAAAGCACTATTAACAATCTAAATTTAATAGACATAGGAACTCTCATAATCAACAAACTGAAAATCCACAATCTTCTCAAAAATACGCAGAACATTTACAAAAACTGACCTTACACAGGGACATATAGAATGACCAGCAAATTTCTAGTAACTGGTATCATGTGGATCATGTATTTTGACACCAGTGCAATTAAGACAGACATCAATAATGAAAAGATTCTCCATGCTTGAAAATCACAGAAGACTCATCAATAAACTCATGGGTTTAGAAGAAAATATTGAACTTTAAAAACATGTAGAACTAAACATACTGAGAATATTGTTTAACAAAACCTATGAGATGCCATTAAAGCAGTACTAAGAAATTTATAATCTTAAATGCTTATATTTAAAAAGAAGTCTAAAAGTTATTGAGCTGTCTCTGGCTTAAGAAGTTAGAAAAGCAACTGCAGAATAAACACAAAGCAAGTAGAAGAAAAGAGCTATTAACAGGTAAACAAAAATAAATAAAACACAAAGTTAAAATAGAGTCAACAGAGTCAAAAGTATTTTTCTTTGAAAATAATAAAACATACACTGTCTAGCAGATTGGTCAAGGAAGAAAAAAGAGATATGGCCCAATTAACATATTTGTAATGAAAAAAATGGATAGGGATTTTAAACTAAATGAACAATTTTACGCTAATTTTAATTTGAAAAACAGGTAACTAGGAATATACTCCTAGAAAAATATAATTTAGGAAAACTGAAAGAAATTCAGTTTAAAAAGAAATAGGGATTCAGATCATTTTAAAAGCCTCAAAAAAATTAAATAGATAAAAATCTTGCAACAAGGAAAGCACGAGTTCTTGTTTTTAGCTGAGTACTACCAAAATTTCAAGAGCAGATGATTCAAATCATACAGAAAATCTTGCAAGAAATAGAAAAATAGAAAATAAATCCTCTTTAAGTCACACAAAAAGCAGTTAAAGAAAGGAAAAATAGAGGCCAAACTTACTCATGAGTAAGGAAACAAAAATTTAAAACAAAATAAGAGCAAATAGAATCCAGATGTGCATCAGGCATGTATTTAGGGGGAAAAAAATAAAGCCGAACAAGCTAGATTTATCCTAGGCATAGAAGAGAGTTTACCATCGGAATGAGCCATACATGTAAGATAACATAGTAATAGGAAAACAGTGAAAATCATACGATCATCTTAATAGATGCAGAGCAGCCTTTGATAAAACTCAGCATATACTTATGAATAAAAACAGAAAACAAAACTGTAAAACAGAAGCATAAGGGAACGCCCTTAACCTAATAAAGGGTATTTGGAAAAAAAGTGATAGCAAACAACATTCTTAATCAAATTAGAACACTCCTTATAAAGATTAAGAACAATGAAGGGCTATCTTCTATTGCTCCAATTCATTATTGTACTGGAGGTCCTAACTCAAACAAGGAAAACAGGAAAAAGAAAATGTGAGAATTGAAAGGAATAAACCATACTTTAATTATTCACAAATGGCTTTTTACATATAGAAGGATCCATAGACAAAATATTAGAAATACTAAAGGTTGAGTTAAGAGGCTGGATGCAAGATCAATGTATAGATATCAATTACACTTTTATCCTCCAGCAAAGACGCCATCTCTGAAGGCACCCCAAAACTGAGGTGGCTGGAAACAAACAAACATGTCACATGTACCTAGGAGTATACAGCAAATGAGTAAGATCTATCTACAGAAAAGTATAAAGCTTTCCCAAAAAACATTTGTGAAGACAAATATATGGATACTGACACAATGTTCATGGATAGGAGAACTCAATATCAAAAAAAGTCAATTTTTTCTCAATTGATGTATAGATTGACTGCAATCCAAGCAAATTCCCCACAGGTTTTGTTGTTGTTTTTATTGTTGCTATTGCTGTTTCATAAACTAACTCTAAAATCTCTATAGAAGAGCAAAAGTCCACGTACAGCCAAACATCACCCAATAAGAGGGAAAAGATGAAAGGACCAAATATCAAGACTTCGTAGAGAGCTACAGTCATTAAGAGCAGGCAGCACTGATACAGAGGTGGGCAAATTAACCAACATACAAATAGAGACAACACAGAAAAACAAACCCATGCACTTAGGGAAACTCAATATATTACAGACTGTATATCCCAGATCAATAGAAAAAAAGGATTATTCAATAAGTGGTACTAGGAGAATTATTATTCTTTATGGATAAAAATAATCCTGGATTCCTCTATCACACACAAAAATTAATTCCAAATAATTGTAAAACTGATAAAAGAAAATAAGGGAGTAACTTATAACCTTGGGTACAGAAGAATATCTTAAGTGAAAGGCTCTAACTATAAATGGCCAAGGTTGTATACATTAAAATCAAGAACTTCTGTTCATCAAAAAGCACCTTGTGAAAATATATGGCACAAAATAGAAGGTAATAGTTTTAACAGTATGAATCTTCAGAATATATAAAGAATGCTTTCAAATCAATGAAAAAAAATATACAACCCACTGGGAAACTAGAACAAGGAGATGAACAGTCCTTTTACAATAGATGAAACAGATGACAATTAAATATGTGAAAAGAAGCTCAATATTATTGGTACGTTAAGTTCACATCGCTATTAATTTGTCAAAAATTAAGAAGTCCAATAACACCAAGTGTTGGGATAAGGCAGACATGAATCTTAAAGGACACTTTTATTCACTGCTGATGGCAATGTGCATTGGTAGTATAATCACTATGGAAATCACCAGGACATTTTCTTGTAAAGTTGGTCATGAATTAGCCTTTCTTCAGGCCCAAACTCTCCTCCTAGGTATATAACCAAGGAAAAAAAATGGTGTACGTATAGCAGAGATATATGTGCAAGAATATAAATAGCAGAGTATTTTGTGACAGTAAAAGACTGAAAATAACTCAAACACCCACTGACAGGAGGAAGCATGGATGTTAACCTTATCAGATATTATGTAAGCGAGATGAATAAATATAGCTACACGGAACAAGGTGGTTAAATCTTAGAAACAAAACACTGAACAACAGCATGACACAATTTTTAATGAGTAACATTATATATACTTTTAGGAGTACAGACTACCAAAAATAGCAAGGGAAGATTAAATGATAGTGCGGGGAAAAGCAGTCAGATAGAGGAAAATGTCGACATCATTATCACAGTGTTAATGATATTTTTGTTTAAGAGACAGGTTCATGGATATTCATTAATTATGCTTCATAACTCACATACATAAAGTGTTGTATGTACTGGATCCGACTTTAAAAGATCTGCACATTTCTTTAAAAGATCTGCTTAGAATGGTGTTGTCTAATCTGGTTCAGATTTAAAATGAGTATCTTTTCATGGGTACTAAATTTTCTAGATGGGGAAATTTAAAAAAATAAAAATCAATAGTGGTTTCCTCTGGGGAGGACAAAGAGATGAAGCATTTACATTTGTATTTAATAACCTGTCTATATTTTAATAATTTTACTACATGCATATACGTATTTAAAAAATTAAGTACCCAGCTTAATTGGTAAGCTTTAGGAACTCGAATTTGGTGGTTATGAGCAACAATAGCTCATTGGATTCAGAAAGCTCATTGTTGATTCATCATCAATGAAATTAAAGAAAACAAGGATGTCCGGGCTGAGCTGGTGGCCAGCTCTCTGAACGGATATCCTGGACCATGCCCACACCGCCCCCCCAATCCCACGCCTCCATCGCCCCGGCCAGGGAGGCAGCTCTGGGCGCAAGAAGTCCAGATTCAACTCCAATACCAGCTCTTAAGGTCTACAGGTTTCATGATCCTTTCAATAAAGAGGACATCCTTTGGGTCCTGTCCTATAAAAGAATAAGAAACTTCCTCAGATTATGTACTTGTAATTTCTTCTCTATTCTATTGGAAGCTTTTTGATTCCCTAAAAACGGGGGGAAAAGGACGATGAAATGTTTTCCCCTGGCTAGCCCCCTCTTCAAAGATTATGAAATATGATTTTTTTCCCCATCTTGGAGCAATTTATACACAAAACATCCTGCTTCTTGTTAATGCTCACATTCAGTTCACTCACTCACACAGTGGAGAAGTCACAGTCTGCTCTTCATTCTGATGTTTCAAAACCCCATAGTTCATTTGATTTTCTTCCTGGGGGATATTAGTGATAAGATTACACTCTCTGGTGTTCACTTCAGCTTGCACCACAGTGTTGAACTTGAACTGAGCAGAGAGAATCCAGAACACAACTACGAAGTACCCTGTGGTCATCTTATACAGCCTACACTTCCTAATACTTCTAGGGATGGATGCCCCAGAGCCAAACTGGCCTCTTCCCTCACACCAACCCCGCCCACTAATGGACTTCACAGTGATGTTCCAAAACTCCGCAAATAATTCATCACATTTCAATATATATGGCCCCTCCCATAGCTGGGTAGTTACTACTGGCACTCAAGATGTCTTGCAAACCTAAATAACTTCCTGTTGGCATGGATGCAGAGGAACTGACATTCTAATACATTGCTCATGGGACTGCCAAATGTTACAGCCAATGTAGAAAACAGTTTGGAAGTTTCTTGTAAAGTTAACCATATCTAGCAAAAAAAAAAAAAAAAAAAAAAAAAAACTTAAATAACTTTGTTTCTGAAATTTCTGAACCAAGATGTTCTCCCAGACTTCCTAATCCTCCCTGCTTTCCTGGTGCTGGGAGTGCATATAAAACCTTCTTTATCAGGCAGAAAGGTCAAGTGAGATCTGGAAGTTGGGTGTCCTGGCTTTGTTGGGCTCCACCACCAACTTCCAGCTGCATCATCTTGAACAAGTCGCTTTCAGTCTTAGTTTTCTCAACTGGACAGTAGGAAGAACAATAGCTATAATCACAGGAGAGCTGTGTAAGCTAGTAACAGTACACAGTGCACATGGAGGTTCATGTATGAACTCCAAAGCGATATACCAACGACAGCTATTAGCAGCCATCAGTAGTTACCTCATCTCTCCCTAGACATTTGGACAGTGGCTTCAGAAGCCAGAGAGTAAATCAAACTCTCTAGGGTTGTGGCTTCTCCCTGCCGTGCTGGAAGACATCCCTTAGCCAGATCCTCCAAATTCCTGCAGCCCTCCCTAGTAATCAGAATATCCCTCCTCAGAGAACAAAACGCGCATGACTGCGGGAATGCCTAGCCCTCCTCACAGCTGTGAGCAACGTGCCTCCTGTCATCTTGTTTGCATCTTCTGTGGTTCCAAGGTCCAGCCCCACCTGCACACACACTACCCTCACTGCCCCTTCCCTCAGGTCCCAGAGGAGGCTGCAGGTGGTCATTTCATTTGCATTTGGTTCCTAACCAGTAAATAATAGCTGAAAGTTGTTTACACATCATGAGAAATGTCCCCATCCTTCACGCACATCTGATCCTCACAAGGACTTCCGGGTAGGTAGGGAAGCATTGCTGTCATTCCCGTTTTGCTATGAAAATATCCAGGCTCTGAGACGTCAGTGACTTTCCCAAGCTGCACTGGGCAGTTAGTGGTGAAGCTGGGCCTAGACCTGTCTTCTAACCCCCTGTGTCCATCACTTCCTACCACACCACAAAGCCTTGAATTTGCTCTGTGTGGCACAAAGCAGAGATTTTCTGGTTTTGTTGGAGAGGGGCTGGGCTATAGCCAAAAATAACCTTTTACAAGTACACAGGCCTTTAGCACATTCCTCAGTTGCCATTAAAAATTATAGAAGAATTTTAAATAGTTGCAGAATATGTAATTTCTGGCATATTGGAAATATTGCCTTTTTAAAATAAAGTAGCAACAGTTTAAAAAATGTAATTTTCAGTATATCATTTTTTTTAATATGTACGAATAGCTGAAGCAATCCTGAGAAAGAAGAACAAAGCTGAACACTTCTCAATTTCAAACTATATGATGCAGCTATGGTAATCAAAACAGTATGGTATTGGGTAAAACAGACACATAGATCAACAAAGCATAATAAAAATCCCGGGAATAAACCCATATGTATAGGAGAAATTAATTTTCAACAAAGACACCAAGAACATACAATGGGGAAAGAATAAACTCTTCAATAAATGGTGTTCGAAAAACTGGATAGTCACATGCAAAAGACTGCAACTGGACCCCTATCTTACACCATAAATCTAGAAGAAAACCTAGGCAGTAAGCTCCTTAACACCAGCCTTGACAATGATTTTTTTTTTATTTGACACAAAAGCGAAGGCAACAAAAGCAATGTAAACAAAAAAAGTAAACATCAAACAAAAAAGCTTCCACACAGCAAAGGAAACCATCAACAAAATGAAAAGGCAACCTACAGAATGGGAAAAAAAATATTTGTAAATCCTATGTTTGATAAGGGGTTAATATCCAAAATATAGAAAGAACACATACAACTCAATAGTAAAAGTACAGGGCTTCCCTGGTGGCTCAGTGGTTAAGAATCCACCTGCCAATGCAGGGGACACAGGTTCGAGCCATGGTCCGGGAAGATCCCACATGCCATGGAGCAACTAAGCCCATGCACCACAACTACTGAGCCCATGCGCCACAACTACTGAAGCCCGCGCACCTAGAGCCTGTGCTCTGCAACAACAGAAGCCACCGCAATGAGAAGCCCGCGCAATGCAATGAAGAGTAGCCTCCACTCGCCTCAACTAGAGAAAGTCCACGCACAGCAACGAAGACCCAACACAGCCAAAAATAAATAAATAAATTTATTAAAAAAAATAGTAAAAGCATAAATAATCCAACTTTAAAATGGGCAAGGAACTTGAATAGATATTTCTCCAAAGGAGATGTACAAATGGCCAACAGGTACATGAAAAGATGCTCAACATCACCATTCATCAGGGAAACACAAATCAAACCACAAGGAGATGTCACCTCACACCTGTTAGGATGTCTATTATCAAAAAGACAAGAGTTAACAAATGCTGGCAAGGATGTGGAGAAGAGGGTACCCTTGGGCACATGATGGGGATGTAAACTGGTACAGCCACTATGGAAAACAGTATGGAGGTTCCTCAAATTATTATAACTATAACTGCCATGTGATCTAGCAATCCCACTACTGGATATATGTCGAAGGAAACAAAATCATGAACTCAAAGAGATATCTGCACCCCATGTTCACTGCAGCTCTATTCACAGCAGCCAAGGTATGGAAAAACCTAAGGGTCTGTCGGCAGACGAATGGATAAAGAAAACGTGATATGCGTGTGTGTGTGTGTGTGTGTGTGTGTGTGTGTGTGTGTATTTATTATTATTATATTATTATTATTATTCAGCCTCAAAGAAAGAGGAAACCCTGCCATTTGCAACAACATGGATGAACCTGGAGGCTATTTCTCTGTCTGGAAATAAGCCAGACAGAGAAAAAGACCACATGATATCACTTACATGTGGAATCTAAAAAAATGGAAAGAAAGTAAAACTCAGAGAAACAGCAAAGAGTAGAAAGGTGGTTGCCAGGTGCAGGAGGGTGTGGGAAATAGGCAGAGGTTGGTAAATGAGTGTAAACTTTCAGTTATAAGATGAATAAGATCTGAGGATCTAATGTACAACATGCTGACTATAGAGGCCCCTTGTTTAAACAAATACACTCAGAAAAAAAATTTGAGAAAAAATACATTCATTTCAATGCACCTCTCCATAGAAAATACCTTAATACATGATTTTATTATAACCATGTTTCAACTATATGTTTGTCCATATAATTTGCATATTTAGCTCCTTCCAATAACTTAAGAGATGAAGACAGTTTTCACTGTCAAACCAATGAGCCAATGAGAATTCCTTTCTATCAGAAAGATTTTACCTTGTTTTTAAATTCAGGTAAGTGTGTTTATATATAGATGATAAATAAATTATGGAATACACCCATAAAGTCAGCCATTAAAATAAGTAAATTCAGGATTAAAATGAGATTGAGATAATTCAATTATGCTATGCAGTTTTCAATCATGATAATGACTAGATACTAACGGTTTCCTCACTGATATTAATCAAGCAATGCTAAATGTAGCTAACATCATAAGTATGATAAAAGGATGATATTTCTCTGGTAAAAGTGCTTGCATGTGTTTGTGAAGCTCTGTTCTTAGGCTTTGGGGAACAATCAAAAAAGTACTGTAGTTTTTAAATTGGGGGGAAAACATTCCATTAATTTTGTTAAGCCACATGATCAAACTTTTCCTTTTGACTGTTTTCCCTGCTTTCCATCTTTTCTTTGTATTAGGAGCACAAGAGTGCCCAATGAATCTGTGCAAATCACTTTTTAAAAAAATCCTATCACTACCCTTAGCAAATCATAATGGTTCCCGACCAGCCACAGGAAAGAGTCTAACTCCAAACCTGCAGGGTCCAGCCCGAGTGGCCTTCCGTACTGCCTTCTCATCTCTGTCCCTCTCTCCTCTCCATTCAGACATGTCTCAGCCGTGAAGGGATCTAGTACTCAGCACCCACTTCTCACAGCCTCACTTCTGCTCTGTCCTGCGCTCAAGTTTTGGGAATTGGCGTTCCATATCTGCTTGTTAACATTAGTCAAAGGAAAACATAACAGCAGAAACCCGCCCCGTGTCTACTCTTCCATCCCTCTTGGCCCAAGCACATGACCTTGCACATAATAGATGCTCATTAAGTGTCTGCTGCTTGGCTGTCTAGAGAAATCCACACTGCCCTAGGGAACAGACCCTTGCTTCTCCTTGATCAGTGGTTCTCGTTGCCTCTGCACTTTGGGATGGGGAAACACCGAGAATGCTCACGGAGACTTACCCAGGAAATACTGACTTGACAGCAGGGCTTAGAGGATAGCACGTATAGCTCTCAAAACAAAAAAAAGAACAACAAAAAAATTTTTTTAATTAAAAAAACAAAGAAACTGCAACTGAGACAAATGTGGAAAATGTGGTCATTAAGATTTATTTGAACAGGGCCTTCCACCATAGCATCTCAGAACAGCATCTCTAAGTGTTTCTATTTCTAAAAATATTGCTCGTGTAACTACCTCAGCCACTCCAAAACCATGAGGAGTTAAGCAGGGTATTGATATTTTCGATTCTAGTTAGAGTTTTAAACGACCTTTGCCTTAAAGCTTCACCAGCCAAGAGCATGGTTGAGCCCAGCTGTCCCAGCTGCAGCTCTCCACATGCCGGCCATTCCCAAGGCTGAGTCAAGGCCAAGGCTCAGTTAAAGTTTCTTAACAGAAGATTTATTTTCTTACCAATGACATTCTCCACTGGAGGAAAAAAAGAAAAAGAAAAAATGAAACTATCTTTTAGATACAGCTACGTCAATGACAGAAGTGTGAATTGGGGGTGGTTTATATCCTACGGAGGCCGTTTCTCTTTATAAAACCTAACCATTTAAAAATATCTTTGCTTGTGCTGGAATGCCATTTTCTGGTATTTTGGCTTCTTCAACATGAATCTTTTGTAACTATGAAGCCATTTCAGCTCTTGGAATCTGCTGGAGACAGATTCCCAAGCAGAACGTCCTGGGAGGTGGGAGTGGGCAGATTCAGGAAAGAATGCACAATTCCACTTGGCCTTGCAGTGCATTTGTTCCAGGGTGCTTTCATGTTTTCCTCATACCTGAGGGAACTCTGTCTCTGGACCAGCAAATGTACTGCAGAGAGGGATGCAGTAACCCTAAAACGTTAAAGTCGAGGTTAAAAAAAAAAAGAAAAAGAAAAATCCTCTTAGTGTCCAAGGCCTATGAAGAAGGGGAAGGGCGGCTTCAAATGTCAGCTGTCACATTTCCTGTGTCTTTACTGCACTGATGAGCTGGCTGCAGGCCTCCCTCTGCCTCAGCAAAGAAATGTGTTAGTAAGAAATAAGCGATATATTCCCAGTATTACCAGAGGAACATTGGTAATACTGGTAGCTGGTTCGGGATTCAACAAGAGTTCTCGAGCAGGCCCTTTCACAGTGCAGGCAGTGAGGGAGCTCCCTGGTGGCCTAGTGGCTAGGACTCCGCACTCTCACTACCAGTTCAATCCCTGGTCTAAGAACTAAGATCCCACAAGCCTAGCGGTGTGGCCCAAAACATTTAACAAATAAAGGGCAGGCAGTGAAAAGGCAAAGCGGGGTGATGAGAACCTGAGGCTCGGGGGAAGGAACGTTGGAATTTAGGTTCCCGAAAGCACCCCAAATCCCCAGGTTCAGGCACACGGTCAGCCCACCACCTCTGGTCTCCCCAGCCATTCCTTCCGGTGTCCCCGGCCAGACAGCTCTGGCCCTTCTCCTGCACCTCCAATCCCCCTATCGCCCAGCCCAACCTCCTCCTCATGACCGATGTCCTCTGTCCTCAAGTCATCGTGGTAACCTCCAGGTGACCTGGGCCATCTCTCTCCTGCAGATGCTACTCCTGGGGCCACCCCTTTCAATCTGTCCGTCTCTGCTCAGCCAAATGACAATTCAATTCTTTTTATTTTTAAATTTTATTGGAGTACAGTTGATTTACAAATGTGTGTTAGTTTCAGGTGGACAGCAAAATGAATCAGTTATACTTATATATGTATCCATCATTCTTTTTCAGATTCTTTCCCCATATAGGTTATTACAGAATACTGAGTGGAGTTCCCTGTGCTATACAGTAGGTCCTTGTTAGTTATCTATTTTATATACAGTAATGTGTATGGACCTAGACATTATCATACTAAGTGAAGTGAGTCAGACAGAGAAAGACAAATATCATAGGATATCATGTGTATGTGAAATATAATGAAAAATGGATACAAATGAACTTCTTTACAAAACAGAAACAGACTCACAGATCTCCGTAATTCAATTCTTGAGCTGTTGTGTGTGCGCGCCCTCAGCTCCACAGCTGAACTGTCTAGAGAAACACACAATCTCACTGATGAGTCCAGGTGGACTCTTACGACCAACAGGTGATCACTCCGCACCTTCCTCCCTTTTCCCCAAACTTACAAGCCCTCCTGCACCATGGCACTCTCAGCTGGTGACTTTACTTCCTATTTCACAAAGAAACTAGAAGCGGTCAGAAGAAAACGCCTCTTCTGAGCACCACCTCGGCACCCACGT
Organism: Monodon monoceros; assembly: GCF_005190385.1. Lineage (NCBI taxonomy): Eukaryota > Metazoa > Chordata > Mammalia > Artiodactyla > Monodontidae > Monodon > Monodon monoceros. The sequence continues at coordinate 83,647,368 of NW_021703775.1, forward strand.
ATCTGTCATTTAGTCCGTCCCCCACCAGTAACTATCTGCGCTCTGCCTGAAGCAAACAACTGCACCTGTCCACGCACACACCTCCCTCACCCGCTCAAGACGTGCTGCCAGCAGCCCTCTGTCCTATATTGTCAACTTTCTACTCTCTACTGAATCATTCCCATCGGCGTATAAATAATGTTAATGCTTCCAACTCAAAACGAATTCTCTTGGCCTGACTCACCCCACCAGGTACCACCCCAACCCCAATTTTCGGCTCCCCTTTGCCAGCAAACCTTCTCCAAACTGCCGCAACAATCTCGCGCTCAGAGTTCTCCCTCCACTTTCCTCGGTTGCCATAGTCATCAGACCCACATGACATTTTGCTGTTTTTACCGAAGGCACCATGACCTGCGTGGCACTGATCCAAGAGTCAATTCCAGTCTCCGTCTCATCTGGCCCATCCACACACTGGGCACAGCTCATCATTTCCTCCTTCTGAAGTGATTTCAGTGGCTTCCGAGATGCCTCACCCTTGGATTTCCCTCCCTCTTGGGGCGCCTCTGTCTCCCACTTCCTTTGCTCCTCCTAAGCCGGAATGTTCCAGGGCCCAATCCTGGGAACTCCTCTCTCACTAGGATCTCACTGACCTTATCCTTTACATCCCAACTGCAGGCCAAAGACCCCGTTGTACCTACAGCTCAGATCACCATCTTCCACTAGCAGATGTGATATACATGTCCACTTCAGCACTCCCTTTGGGGGGGGTCTTATAATCTCAAACTCAACCTGGTTCAAACTGACTCAACCTCTTTTGGCACCAAAACCTCCCCACCCTGCAGCCTTCCCCATCTCAGGTGGCGACAACTCCCTCTAGGTTGCCACAGCCTAAAATCTCTGCCATCATGATGGACTTTCCCTTCTTCTCAAGCCCCACACCCACTTGCCAGGAAATCGTAAGGCCTTTCTTCACCAATACTGACAATGTGACCACGTTTCCCTACTTCACGGCTCCCAGTGGCGCAGGCCACCAAACTATCTCTGTGCTGACTTACGACAATGGATTTCTCTAATGACCTCTAAGTGGTCTCCTGCGTCATACCCCCCCCATCATGCAACACTGATACCAGCAGAGAGCCTACAAAATGGATCCCGTCCCTCCTCTGCCTAAAACACCCTGCACTGATTTCCCGTCCCTACAAGCCTAAGAATCCCCCACAAGCCCGCGACGCTAACGGGTTTCCTGCGACCCCAGTCCTGAACCACTGTCCGGACCCCGCCCGCCGCCCGCTCACTGCTTCTGCCTGGGCTCCCCTGCCTCTCGGAGATCCCCCAGCGGTGCTGCGCTGCAACAGGACTGGACTCTGGGCCTTCACAACCCCAACTTTCTTCTAGCTCCAAGTCTCTTGTCCCAGTCGGTTAAATGGCTAATTCCCCCCACACTTCCTAACGATCACGTCCAAATTGTCGACTTTTTTATGGAAAGGACCCTCCCGGAGCGCTCCATTTACAAACTCAACCCAACCCCTCTAACTGGTAGCTTTTTAGTTTCATCCACAAACACTTATGCCCGGAATGAAGACATGAAAATTTCCTTCTTCACATGGTGGTCAGCCTCTTGGTGCCTGGACCCCCCTCCACCCACACGCCGCCCCCCGCAACCTGGATCTCCGTGAAGAAGTTTGCGTCGTTGTGCCTCAACCGTGGGTCCTGGGTTAGAACAGCACCTGGCACAATACGGCTGCCTCAATCCATTGTCGCGGACCACCTGAGTGCAATCACGAGACCCCTAAGGGACCGTCACTTTGATCTCTAAACCTGCACCTTTACTGGTCACCACAACCGGACTAGCCAAATAGCCCAGAGCCTCGTGAGCTTGGTACAGGAGAAAGAGGGCACCCGTGTGGTAAGCCTTTGTAAAATATAATTACAATAACCGCTAACATAATAGGTTGAAGACCAGTCCTCAAAACCAGTCAGGGGGGGGAAACAAACTAGGCAATGCTTATTGGGTGTGGGTTTAAGAGGGTACCGAAAAAACCCATCCAGGGGGGTCTTTCCCAACAATGGGCCTGAGAGCCCCCCCAAGAAGACATAATGAAGGTTTCCAAGCCTTTCATTTCGCAAGGGTTCAAGTTACCTCTGAGAAGTCCTGATGGGAGGAGGAGGACGGGTCTTCTGGCCAAACCTGGTGTCCTGATGTGCTCAGCTGGGCCCTCCCTCTCACGGCA
>NW_021703775.1:83649602-83674367 GCF_005190385.1 Monodon monoceros
GTGTCCAAATATCTCTGCCCCAGTGAAGGGACCATTCTGGCTTCCAGAGGGCAGATCAATCTTGCCGCCATCTTGCTGAGGGAGGAGCTAATCTCCTCAGCAAATTAATGAATCAATCAATCTACTAAATGGGCATAGTTGGCAAAGAACCTCATGTAATTCTCAATTAGGAGAACATTCAAAACAATGAAAGCAAATGGCATTAGTTGTTATCTGGAAAGCCTCCTACTTTAATTCTCCCTCCTCTCTCTCTTTCTCTCTCTCTCCCTGCAGCACAGAATAAGGAGAAGACACGGCTTTAAGTTCAGGCCTATTACCTATGAAACATGGGCACGAGTCCAGTGAGATGTTTCATTCCTTTATAGTCTCAGTGTCTTCGTGGTTAGTTCTGCTGTGAGAATCAAATGAGTTGCTGGGATTTGAAAGCTGAGAATCCAGAGGTTATCATTTCTTCCTTCCTGGGTCTCCTTGCACCTGGCTCTTCCCTCCATGCTTCAATTTCCACACACAGGCCAGTGGCTTCCCCCTTTATACACTGCTCACCACCTTCCATCTGCACGCACAGGAGAATTAAAACCGATTTTTGAGGATAGTTTCCTAAGGCTGACTCTGGCTATTTTCACTTATTCCCTGATCATACCACCCCATCCCTCCCAGTCCTGCCCCAATGAATTTCTCTCTGCTCCTTTTTCCAGCAAACACTGCCTATATTTTGTCTATTTCATCATGTCTTATTTTTATGTATATTATGCCTCACCCACAAATTTATGAGCAACTTGATTTTGGGAATGAAGTTTTCATTACCTTTCTACTCTCACAGTCCCTGGTACAAGGTAGATGCTCTATGCAGGCACATCTATTTGAATTAAGCTTCAAACTCTGTCAAAAGAGCCTGTGAATTTAGGGTGTGGAGAAGCAGAAAGAGGGCTGCTTTATATTAGAGCATGAGCGTTTTAGTCAAATGGTGCAAATCATCCTAAACTCATTTGTAGGAAGATGTGTAAAATTCAAAGTGACAAAAAATAGAAATAAGTTAAACTTATAATGCTACTTTTCAAACCTCAAACCTTATTTAGTTTAGAATCGTTATTCTCCATTTTAAATTGATCTCAAGTATGAATGTAAACTCTTTAAGAAAACTAATAACTGAATTCAACATAGTTTTGGGGGCGCTTACTGCCATCTTACCTTCACTATCTTTTACTTCATTCTCTTAAGAATAAAATTTCACGCCCAGGGAGAGATCATCTTAAAGTATTCTTTTGAAGCACAATGCACTATTCTTTGGGCTAATTTTTCAAAGAGTAAACTTTAAGCTTTGCGAATGTGTTAATACAGTGAAAGGATCTCAGACGGGAATTTTGCAGATCTGTTTATGTTTAAAATGCAGACTTCAGAAAAACACTTTCATTTAGTCCTCTATTTAACAAGCAGGATTTTCACAGCATTCTTTTTTTTTTTTGTCTCTCTTTATTTTTGTTCTGTTAGCATTCCCTTGAAGCCTTGGTACTGTTTTTGTGGAGTGTTTCTAATGTGAGTATAGTATGAAGTATGCTAAGGAAGAAAGAAGTCTGTGAATTCACATCCTGTAAGGGAGGCAGCTCAGATGGATAAAACTATTTAATTCAGAATCTGAATTAAGGTAATAACACAGGAGCCATACAATCCAGGCGTATGCCTCAAATTGTGGGAATAGTGGAATCTCTAAATCGGACATTTAGGAACACAAACAAAAAATTAGCTAAGAAAGGCTAAACTCACCTTCCAGAATGATAAGCTTCATGTAGCTGCCATATAATCCAGTTCATTGGTTTGGTGTATAAACTCAGGTAACTCTCTTAACCTCCAAATTATGACCAGTCTGCCATCTGCAAATGGAGAGACTATTTTTTTTCTTTTTTCCAGAGTTCTCTTCTTCCTGTGAAAAGGACAAGTTCTGATTCAATCCAGCAATTCAGGGGTAGGTACCAACAGCTCAAAGAGAAAAATATAAACCCAAAGGACTGCTGAGGATTCTGAAATCTGATCATCCTGCAGGAGGGTCCAGGCTGTTCTCTATGATGTGGCTGCTACACTCAGTTGAGCTGAGCACTTGGGTGGTCCTTGCGGAAGGACTGCAGAAGCTCAGGCAGGCACCACCTTGAATCAGGTGAGCAGGAAGCCTCAAGATTCTGTGCCCGCGGCAGGATGGGTTATGGTGTCTGATGTGCATCACTCTGGTGGTATTTCCTTGGGGGAGGAGAATGTTCCTTTTACCAAAGTCAGTCTGAGCCACTGTTAGGCTGCTCTTTGAACATACCTGAGATATCCATGCTCCCCAAGCCACGTGTCCTCAGCTTCAGGACCTTAAGTAGTGGTGGGAGGAGGGCTGCATGTGGTTCTGCCATCATTCCTGTGCTGCGTCCGGAATGGGCTGCCCCACCCTTGGTGGTGACTCTAGGAAGCCTGCAGAGACTCACCAGTGGCTTAGCCCCTGGTGTCCCTCATGGACTGCTCAATTTATTTGAAGCTACTTCAGTCCATCAGAAATATTCTAACAATCTCTAACCTTACAGAAAAGGGTTAGGATTTCAAGCCTCTTTGTTTTAGAAAGTTCTTTGCCTCCTGTGCAATTTTTAAACTCCATCTCCAGAAACTCTCCAGCATTTTATAACAAGAGAGTATTGGTAGATCTGTTGGACTACTGTACTTTCCTGTGGAGTCAGGATGCTAGAATTTAGAGGAAGAGGGAATCGGTCTACTTGCCTTAAGGTTGAGGGAGAGCACACATGGTTGTCCCACTACAAAAAAGTTCTGCTTCATGATGGATGTCTTTTGTTTCTGCTGGTATAAAGGAAAACCAAAACAAAACAGCAAAATGGTAGGAAGCAATTACCTGAAAGTTTATTTTATCTTAAAATTTCAAGAAAAGAGACAACACAAAAAACAGCCTCAAGTTTGCCCTTACCAGGTACCTTTAGTTAAAATAATTACGTAGGAATGTGTTTCAACATAACATTGATATCCAACAACCTCCACATTTTATATAAGTGACATTTCTTACAAAATGCCAGCCTGTAGGTATTTACTATCCTAAGATAAGCTTCTTTATCTTCCTGCAGCTTCACAACTGCTAAGTCTACTTCCATAAGAATTCTTGTTCCTCATCTGTGATTTGGGTCTCTTCTCACCTTTAGGAAGGTTAAATTTCATGCTTTCAGGTTGGGCTTTGAAAAGTTACCTCCTGATTGAGGAATGAACTAAAAATTACATTTCTAGGTTAGCAGGAAAGCTGGTACTTTCTTCTTAATGCAGCTAAATTGTCTCCTTGAATATGCATTCATGGCATTTCTGTTAACCACTTTATACCCAATAAATTGGGGTACATGTTATGCTAAATTGAAGCTGAAGCCACTTTTAAATGTGAATGCATAGTGGCCTTTAGCAGAAAACAGGGCAAAAGACAGAAAAATAAGAAATACTATGGTTTTAAAGTAAACTACATATATGTACATATATGTATATCTGCGTGTGTGTGTTTATTTAAAAGTACTTGTGAGAAAGTGACCTCATCTTCCAAGAAAAGCTTGGAAACAAATGTCTCTCAAATTCCTCACACCATGACAATTCTATGAAAAGAAAATCCCCAAATCTTGCTTTGGTCTCTCAGTAGGATTTTTTTTTTTTAATTGACCATAAGAGTGCCTCTTTTGATGATCATTCGTTTTCATTTTTCTTGTCTAAATTTAAGCCTTTATTGTTTCCAGCTTCTCCTGGGTATAAACTGACATGACTTTCATTTCACCTCCTGAGATCACTTGGTGAGGAGGGAGAGAGAGCTGCTGACAGAAACGAAGACGGCTTTGAACTTTTCCTCCATCTCCAGGTCAGGCTCCCCTCTCCAACCCACTGCACGCAACCTCCAGACTTAAAAGCCAATGGCTTAAAATAACAGGCCAGCTGGACAAACTTCACATCCTATAGAAGCAAACAAACCTGCACCAGGAGTTCTGGTTCTAACATATTCTGCCTCCAGTCAATGTGCAGACTGGGTCTTGCCCTGTGTCTCATTTGACTTCTTTCAACATTGGTTTTCTTACCTTCATGTGAGGTAGTAGGATTTTTCCAGTTCTAAAACACTGCAATATTTAACCATCTGAACAATCTGCCCATGTGCCAATAGTTGAGAAATCCTTTCTTTGTGCCATACAGATTAAGTCATATTCAGTCAAAAGTCCACTAATTTTGCTTAGATAAGTGGTCTCCCTGGCCAAGGGTAGGGCTGTTACCTGAGGGACCAATATGTGTAACTTTCCTAGGCACTCGCCCTGATTTTGCTAAATGTAGAGAAAACTCTCCTTAGCGGAGTAACTCCCAGGCACGAAGGTGTGCAAGACAAGGAACCCTGAGCAGGGCCACCACTTTCCCAGTCCTGTGCATGGAGGCCCTGCCTCCTGGCCTTCTGCTCAGGAAGAAGCTGAAAACACCAGGCTGTGCTCATATGTCTCAGCCCAACCGACCCGGGTGATGGGCAGATTGTGGTCTGTACCCCAGGAGGACTGTGTTTGCTGGTGGGCTGGTCCAAGTATCTCTCTTGGCCGATAGAAACATGAGACAGAGTTGGGGTTTGGAAGCAGGAAAAAAAGCAAGGGGAAATGCACAGAGGAGGATTAAATAGTCATAATCCTGCAGCTCCCAGTTCGGGGTCCACGTGGCTTGGCAATAGGGTGGAATTAAAGCATGGGCTTCATTCTGAGCAACCTTCCCAGGGTGGGCTTGGATTCCTGTAAACGTAGGAGACTATATTCAGTATTGTATAATAACTTATAATCGAAAATAGTCGGAAAATGTGTGTGTGTGTGTGTGTGTGTGTGTGTATATATATATATATATATATATATGAATAAATCTCTTTGCTGTACACCAGAAACTAACACTAACTGTAAATCAACTATACTTCATTAGAAAAAATAACCAGATGATGCCCAAGGTCCTTTCCATTAAAAAAAATATTCCGTAGTAATTCTACTACGGAATTACTAGTTTTTTGTTTTTGATCTCTCAGTCTCTCACTGATGTGATGTAATCACCCTCTCATTGTAATACTGATGTTAAACATATTCATCCCAGCTGTTAGATTTTTAAAATACTGTATTCAGTGATATAGCCAAACACATTTTCTTATGTCTGAGAGGTATTTGATATACTCAGGATGTTGGCATTATATGGTAAATATTTAAATGTAATCCTTTTTTTAAGTTGCTCTGTCATATGTTAGCCATTATCATAATTCTTTGAGCTCCATGGAGGGGCTAGATGTGCCAGTAGCAAGACAATAGTTGGGATTTACAATCTGTTGGAATTGTAGATTAGAGGCAGATCAGGAATGGAAATGAAGATGTGGGTCACACAAATATGGCATCTAGAGGATGACTGAGAACTGAGCAGAGAGGCTTATCAGAGGCTGGCAGCACCGTTGTCCTACAAAGGCTGTAGAGACAATTCCAAGATTTTTAAGGAAATGGTTCAGTAATCATGAAGAAGCCAGAAATGGTATTCTAAGCAAAATTTGCTATGAGATTGGCAAGTTGAAAAGAGCAAGGGATTTTAAAATGGATAAAATGAACAGCAACCTTAATCACAATAAGATGTATAGCTTGGGGAGGTAATGTAACACACTGAGGCTTGGTGCCCCAAATGCAAATGGGCATGATATATTATCAAGTAATTATGTAGATGAAGGTGATTAATAAGGAATGCCTACCAAAGATAAATTTATTATTATTTTAATACTTCTGGTGAATCTATGTTTCAGAGTTTAGAATAATCTTCATTTCCAATCCTCTATAATCCTCCTAACCTAATTCACACTTGTCAAACAGTAAATCTCAATTTTCTTTTGGAACAATACGGCATACGTAATAGGTTAGTGAGTGTTGGACACTGAGTGAATAAAATGGATGAAGCACAACTTCAGGATAAAAGCAGTAATAATGGCTTTCAAAAATCAAATAATGTTAAATTCAGGATGCAGCTTTTGGGGCACAAGTTTAAAAATATCTAATATGTGTATTTATTATAAGGAAGAAGGTAAAGAGTGACAAACAGGTGTCTCTACCATGATAAATTGTTTCACACACACACACACACACACACACACACATGCACATACTCTGCATTCATAAAAAAAGAAAGAAAGTAGATTAAACAAGAAGTACGGAGTCACAGCATGCATGTGACAGTGTCTAGAACATCCCAAGGTCCTGTGAATATTTGAGGATTACAGGCTTTCTCTCTGCTCCTAGATCTTCTATAGTTAAAGATAATTTTGGTGTCAACTGAATGATCCGGCTGCATGGCTTCTAAGGGACAGTATAAATCATGCTTTCCTGTTCTTTGCACGCCTCATTTTTCTTTAATATTAGAAAGTGGACATCTTAGATAATATATTTTAACAACATGAATATTGATTCCCACCCCCACCTCACCCCCTCAGGGCTTGTTGTCATTTGCTTATGTATTTGTCTTGTGACCTGAATAAACTATTTCCGTGAAGTCTATTTCCTGCTCAGTGTGAAGTGTCTGTACTCACTCACTATGGGCTCAGCCTTGGACATGTGGACAGGACCCAGAGATGATGGAGGTTTTGGAGGGCTCCCTGTATCTGCCTCTTGCCCTGGTCTCTCTGCTAAGCTGTCTGCACTTTTGGTATCACACTCAGCTCTTAGGCCCCCGCTAGTCCTGACTGCTCACTGCTTTCAACAATGTCCTAGGGCATAAATTGCTCTGCAGACTGATGTGATTAAACCTGGGCCCCTTTACAGGGCTTTTTTTTTTTTTGCGGTACGCGGGCCTCTCACTGCTGCGGCCTCTCCCGCCGCGGAGCACAGGCTCCGGACGCGCAGGCTCAGCGGCCATGGCGCATGGGCCCAGCCGCTCTGCGGCACGTGGGATCCTCCCGGACCGGGGCACGAACCCGCGCCCCCTGCATCGGCAGGCGGACTTCCAACCACTGCGCCACCAGGGAAGCCCTCCAGGGCTCTTTTTGAGGCCAGTCCCTCAAAATATCTTCCCGGCTCTTTCCTTGGCTGGTTCTTTCTGGTAAACTAGCTGGACTACTGTTTAGCTCCTTGCTCTCATGGGGTGACTGGCTTCTTAATTGCTTACCACCAGAATCTCCTCTGTTTTTGAGAAAGTCTTTAGGCTTGAATCTCACTACATTCTGTCCTGAATAACAGCAATTTCTTTGGGGAGAACTTCTGATCTTCCTGTTATGTTGGCCTGTCTCTCTCTCCCCTTCAGCAAAGTGTTTGAGCCACTTCTTCAGAGCTAGGGGCTGGGACAGTGGCCTGCTTCTCCCAGGATGACATCCCAGCTCTCTGAGCTGGTGGTCTCTGTGTGGAGGCGATCATCTGTGATCTTCTTGACTCACCTCTCCTGCTGTGGGACCTCTACCCTAAAAGGAACTGGAACAATGGCTATTGGAGCTGCAGCTTTTTGCACATGGGGTAGAGTCTCTGTCCTGTGGGACAGTGGGTGGAGGAAAAGAGTCCCCAACCTCTTTCCAACCTCCACAGGTTAGCAGGAATGGAACAAGAAATGGTACTATTTTTGTCTTTCAATACTATAAGCCATTTCCCTTCATCTCTTCTAAAAATTGAAACATTTTCTGCATGAGACAATTAGTTCTTGCTAACTGTCTGTCAAGCGGGTGAACAAAAATGTCAGCCATAATTATGTTCACAGCTCCAGCTTTGGCATTTAAGTTAATCTGGAAAACACTCACTTTCCTAGGAGATATTATGTAACCGGGACTAAGATTCAACCATGGCTCACTGTCAGGTTTTGTTCTGCTTAAGTTTTAGCTAAGAGTGTTACTTGACAACTGTGAATGTGTTGCTTTGCCCTGTGTCTACGAGAGGGAAGCTTTACAGAGCCTAACATTTGTCGGGTAAAGCTGTTATCAGAGGAATCTATTTTTAGGGCCTGTTCATAACTCCATAGTTAAGTTTTCAGGTGTTGTCATTAGTATTCTGTCTCCTGTTTCCACAGAGAAGAGTTTAAGGATTGTTTCCTTAAATTGAGAAAATCAATGTGTCCCATAAATACAAGCAATATGGAGAAAATCAGCAATTTGTTCAGTTATTTACAAATGATTTATTGAATCTTTACTACATGATAGTCCATGTGCTAGGAACTGGGGATCCAGTCGTGAGTAAAATCCAGATCTGACCAGTATTCTTGATGGAGCTTATAGGCTAGTGGGCAACACAGACATTCGTAAAAAGTATAACACAAAAAATAAATCTTTTTCTGGAAATATAGGAACTATGAGAGTTAACTGGTTTACATCTTCACACAAGATTTTTAAGTCCCATCTGTATCTTCCATAATAGTGTAAGATAATTTCAAATTACCCCTCTTGGTTGCTAAATTAAATTTCATATGGTAATATATGTGATATACATACAAAATGCCTGGCATTTAGTAGGTGAGCCACAAATGTCAGTTTTCTTCCAACTCCTGTTTCCTTTGCCACAAAGGAAAGGAAAATTCTGATGTTCTATCAGAGATACTGCTTAGTTCTGGCTATTTCTAAAATTCTTCATGATGTCCAGCTTTTCAACTGAGACTCTTTCGGCTTTGTCATGAAGAGGCTAGTGTGTAATTTATATTACCCTCTGTGTTGGAAATGCCTGAAGGCTTCATTTTAATGTTACTGAGACAGAGATCTTCTTTTCTCATGCATAAAATGAGTCCTTGTAATAGTGTTACTTAAACTGGAATTTACCCTGGAGAGTCAGTAGACATATTTTGTGGGGAGTCAGGAAGTCTTTACAATAGTTAAAATTCTATATTGAAATTGTATCTATCTGTATCTATATCTATCTTTCTACCATCACCAACATCATCATAATCTATCATCTATTAATATGTATATGTGTGTGTATCTATATCCATCTTCCTGTATGTCTTTATGTCCTAGATCATTCAGGTAACCTGAATTTGTGTTCATGATCACACTGATGCCAAAGGATCACCTAAATTCCCCAGCTTTAACTTTTAATGTATTTTCTCACCCAGTATATATGGCTCTGTGGGTCTTTTCTATCTCTTTCTCCTTGCACTTAACTTCCTTTTATCCTGTGCTTTGTTAACTTTTGCTATGTGAGAATATTATTGCTTGGGGGGAAGATTGTGTTTGAGTGTGTGTATGTACCCTCCTGTGCGCACATTTCATGTGTGGATGTTATATAAGGAACACATATTTGTTTACTGGATGGATGTGGATGTCCTTTACTTCATACAGTGCTGGAGAAACATGACCGGTGGACCACACTATGGAATCTGTTAAGACTGAATAGCCTAGTCTTTGGGACATAAACTATTAAGATGGTCTGATTCAGTGTGTAGAGCAAATACCATGCAGGTTCATTTTCTCTTGAACAGAATGGATGATCTTTCCTCTTCTGTCTGATCAAGGGTGGATGTTAATCTTGAAGCTACTCTTGCACAGAGGAGAGGATGAGAGCAGGAGAGGGGATGTGGGATGAGTGGAGAAATGTCCTCTGTCTTTTGGGCTGCTGGATAGTTAGGCAGGACTCTAAGCCACAGCGACACATAAGGGCATTCCTAAGAGCAGGGGGTCATTTTTGTCCAGTTGTTGGATAGAACCAAGAAGCAGTGCAAAAAGGACCTCATGGGCTCTAGGAAGAGCCGTAACTACTACCACAGTCAGCAATCCCATCACCCGAAAGTTATGTTATTCCCTTTGCAGTCAAGCTCCTCCCTACCTTGACTCTGGCAATCACTGATATGCTTTTTGTCTATACATTAGTTCTGGTTTTCTTAGAATTTCACATAAGTGAAGTCATACGGAATGAACTACTTTATATCTTTTTTCTCTCACTCAGTATAATATTTTTGATATTTATCCATGTTGTTGTGGGCATAAGTAATTTACTTCTTTCTATGGCTGAGCAGTATTCTATTGTATGATTATACAGCAATTCAACTGTTGATGAATGTTTGGGTTGTTTCCAATTGTTTGTGATTATGAATAAAGCTGGTATGATTATTCCTATACAAGTCCTATGTGTACATGTTTTTATTCTGGGGGATTGTTAAGTCATATGGTAAATAGCTATGAAATGTTATATGAAACTGTCAAACTCTTTTCCAAAGTCGTTTTACTATTTTGAAATCCCACTAGCAGCGTATGAGAATTCAAGTTGCTCTATATCTTTGCAAATACTTGGTGTTGTTGGCATTTTACATTTTTTTCTTTTTAAACTTATTAATTATTAATTTTATTTAGTCATTCTAGTGAATATGCAGGGATATTTTGCATTTCCCTGCAAATTTTCACCAGTTGACCAGGCCAGTTGAGACTCAAGTTATAATAGTTTCAGGATGAAGAAAGGGCTGCTGTAGTATTTTGTAATCATAGGTTGATGAAATGTGTAACATATGGTATACATAGAATAATGATTTTTCTCTTAAAAGTCAATATCTGGAGCAATATGCTGTGGAACAGAGTCTTAACCACCTCTTTTCCTTTTACCACCATACACACAGTTGAGGAGAAACTGGAGCATTTTGGCCAAGAGAGATTAATTGTACATATTATGAGTCCAACTTCATCCTTCCTGGCCGTGGGATTTTGGCACTGAAGCTGGGGACATTACTGTTCCTCTTGGTTGTTGCTGTCACTCTAGAATCATACTGTGAGATTTTCCTTGACTGCGGTTTCCAGGGTGTTGAAACGATAGAGATGCAGGGTCTATAATAGCTGCACTCCTTATTAAGCAATAATTTAATAGCAGAGAAAGCTGAATGGATTTTCAGCTCCCTCAAAAGAGTATATAGTTCTTGCCAGTATTTGGGGGACAGATTCTCAGAGCATTATTAAACATCATACACAGTGCTTAGATCCGTTACTATTGTTATTTTGTAGGATTTTAGTTTAAATGAAAACCAGATTCTGTCACCTCACTAGGGTTTTAGTGGGAGTAAATATGTATCCACTCTGGGCTCATCAAGTTTTCTTCTTTATAGTTTTGTTTCATCCAACACTGGCAGGAACTAACTCCTTAGTAAACAATGTTTGGTATAGTATTACAAGTCTGACTTGGTTTAAGGCACTCTAAGAAAATATTGCTGAAAATAAGACTCCTCAGTAAGGTTTGCACTGTGAGGTTTTACATGCCAGTTTCGACAGAACTCAGATTTTGCTGTACCTTGTTCTTCCAATCTATATTCACGTGATCGGAAGCTTACCCCTCAATAGGTTTCTATAATCACCAACTGAGGGGTATTGAGAGCCCGTTCCATGCGAGCACATTGCTTGCAGTCAGCCTCACCCTTATCCTAATGAAATCTCACTGTGGAGAAATGAGCTGCCTATCTCTGAAATGGGATCCCCATTCTCCAGTACCAGACTCACGTTTCTGCAGCCGGGCTCGGTCAAGGTTGGCAATCTGGGGAACAAGTGTAACAATAGACAGAGATTCGAGTGAGGAGGAGGGAGGGAAAACGCTGAATGAATAGACTAGAGGCATGGGAAAGCATTTGAGTTTTCCCACTATGTTTTTTTCTTTTTCTCTCTTCTATTCATTGTTCTGATTTATTTCTTAAAATTTATTTTTTAATTGAGCTATTACTGACATGTAGACTCACCTACTTGAAGTGTACACTTTGATAAGTTTTGACATAAGCATATACCCATGACATCATCACTACATTTAAGAGAGTTAACATATCTTTCACCCCAAAAGTGTCCCTGTGACCCTTTGTAATCTGTTCCCTCTGCCCCTCCTTCTTCAGGCAACCTCTGAGCTGCTTGCTTTCTGTCACTATACATTAGTTTGTATTTTCTAAAATTTTCTATGAATGGAATCTTACAACATGTACTCTCTTTTTTTGGAGTATAATTGCTTTAAAATGGTGTGTCAGTGTCTGCTTCATAACAAAATGAATCAGTTATATGTACACATATGTCTCCACATCTCCTCCCTCTTGCATCTCCTTCCCTCCCACCCTCCCTATCCCACCCCTCAGGTGGTCACAAAGCACTAAGCTGATCTCCCTGTGCTATGCGGCTGCTTCCCACTAGCTATCTATTTTACGTTTGGTAGTGTATCTATGTCCATGCTACTCTCTCACTTTGTCCCAGCTTACCCTTCCCCCTCCCCGTATCCTCAAGTGCATTCTCTAGTAGGTCTGTGTCTTTATTCACGTGTTGCCCCTATGGTCTCCATGACCTTTTTTATTTATTTATTTATTTTAGATTCCATATATATGTGTCAGCATACAGTATTTGTTTTTCTCTTTCTGACTTACTTCACTCTGTATGACAGACTCTAGGTCCATCGACCTGACTACAAATAACTGAATTTCGTTTCCTTTTATGGCTGAGTATATTCCAATGGATACATGTACCACATCTTCTTTATCCATTCATCTGTTGATGGACACTTAGGTTGCTTCCACATCCTGGCTATTGTAAATAGAGCTGCAATGAACATTTTGGTACATGATTATTTTTGAATTATGGTTTTCTCAGGGTATATACCCAGTAGTGGGATTGCTGGGTCATATGGTAGTCCTATTTTTAGTTTGTTAAGGAACCTCCATACTGTTCTCCATAGTGGCTGTATCAATTTACATTCTCACCAACAGTGCAAGAGAATTCCCTTTTCTCCACACCCTCTCCAGCATTTACTGTTTGTAGAATTTTTGATGATAGCCATTCTGACTGGTGTGAGATGATATCTCATTGTTGTTTTGATTTGCATTTTTGGATTGAATTGTTTGTTTTTCTGATATTGAGCTGCATGAGCTGCTTGTAAATTTTGGAGATTAATCCTTTATCAGTTGCTTCATTTGCAAATATTTTCTCCCATTCTGAGGGTTGTCTTTTTGTCTTATTTATGGTTTCCTTTGCTGTGCAAAAGCTTTTAAGTTTCATTAGGTCCCGTTCGTATATTTTTTTTTTATTTCCATATCTCTAGGAGGTGGGTCAAAACCGATCTTGCTGTGATTTATGTCAAAGAGTGTTCTGCCGATGTTACCTCTAAGAGGTTTATAGTCTCTGGCCGACATTTAAGTCTTTAATCCATTTTGAGTTTATTTTTGTGTATGGTCTTAGGGAGCATAGTAATTTCATTCTTTTACATGTAGCTGTCCAGTTTTCCCAGCACCACTTATTGAAGAGGCTGTCTTTTCTCCACCGTATATTCTTGCCTCCATTATCAAAGATAGTGTAACCATATGTGAGTGGGTTTATCTCTGGGCTTTCTATCCTGTTCCATTGATCTGTATTTCTGTTTTTGTGCCAGTACCATAGTGTCTTGATTACTGTAGCTTTGTAGTATAGTCTGAAGTCAGGGAGTCTAATTCCTCCAGCTCAGTTTTTCTTTCTCAAGATTGCTTTGGCTATTCAGGGTCTTTTGTGTTTCCAAACAAATTGTGAAATTTTTTGTTCTAGTTCTGTAAAAAATGCCATTGGTAGTTTGATAGGGATTGCATTGAATCTGTAGATTGCTTTGGGTAGTAGAGTCATTTTCACAATGTTAATTCTTCCAATCCAAGAACATGGTATATCTCTCCATCTATTTGTATCATCTTTAATTTCTTTCATCAGTTTCTTATAATTTTCTGCATACAGGTCTTTTGTCTCCTTAGGTAGGTTTATTCCTAGATATTTTATTCTTTTTCCTGAAGTGGTAAATGGGAGTGTTTTCTTAATTTCACTTTCAGATTTTTCATCATTAGTGTACAGGAATGCTAGAGATTTCTGGGCATTAATTTTGTATCCTGCTACTTTACCAAATTCATTGATTAGCTCTAGTAGTTTTCTGGTGGCATCTTTAGGATTCTCTATGTATAGTATCATGTCATCAGAAAACAGTGACAGCTTTACTTCTTCTTTTCCAATTTGGATTCCTTTTATTTCTTTTTCTTCTCTGATTGCTGTGGCTAAAACTTCCAAAACTATGTTAAATAATAGTGGTGAGAGTGGGCAACCTTGTCTTGTTCCTGATCTTAGTGGAAATGGTTTCAGCTTTTCACCATTGAGGACAATGTTGGCTGTGGTTTTGTCATATATGGCCTTTACTATGTTGAAGAAAGCTCCCTCTATGCCTATTTTCTGGAGGTTTTTTTTTTTTTATCATTAATGGTTGTTGAATTTTGTCAAAATCTTTCTCTGCATCTATTGAGATGATCATATGCTTTTTTTTTTCCTTCAATTTGTTAATCTGGTGTATCACGTTGATTGATTTGCGTATATTGAAGAATTTTTGCATTCCTGGGATAACCCACTTGATCATAGGGTATGATCCTTCTAATGTGCTGTCGGATTCTGTTTGCTAGTATTTTGTCAAGGATTTCTGCATCTGTGTTCATCAGTGATATTGGCCTGTAGTTTTCTTTTTTTGGTGACATCTTTGTCTGGTTTTGGTATCAGAGTGTTGGTGGCCTCATAGAATGAGTTTGGGAGTGTTCCTCTCTCTGCTATATTTTGGAAGAGTTTGAGAAGGATAGGTGTTACCTCTTCTCTAAATGTTTGATAGAATTCGCCTGTGAAGCCATCTGGTCCTGGGCTTTTGTTTGTTGGAAGATTTCTAATCACAGTTTCAATTTCAGTGCTTGTGATTGGTCTGTTCATATTTTCTATTTCTTCCTGGGTCAGTCTCAGAAGGTTGTGCCTTTCCAAGAATTTGTCCATTTCTTCCAGGTTACCCATTTAATTGGCATAGAGCTGCTTGTAGTAATCTCTCATGATCCTTTGTATTTCTGCAGTGTCAGTTGTTACTTGTCCTTTTTCATTTGTAATTCTATTGATTTGAGCTTTCTCCCTTTTTTTTTCTTGATGAGTCTGGCTAATGGTTTATAAATTTTGTTTATCTTCTTAAATAACCAGCTTTTAGTTTTATTGATCTTTGCTATCATTTCCTTCATTTCTTTTTCATTTATTTCTGATCTGATTTTTATGATTTCTTTCCTTCTGCTAACTTTGGGTTTTTTTTGTTCTTCTTTCTCTAATTGCTTTAGGTGTAAGATTAGGTTGTTTATTTGAGATGTTTCTTGTTTCTTAAGGTAGGATTTTATTGCTATAAACTTCCCTCTTAGAACTGCTTTTGCTGCATCCCATATGTTTTGGGTCATAGTGTTTTCATTGTCATTTGTTTCTAGGTATTTTTTGATTTCTTCTTTGATTTCCTCAGTGATCTCTTGGTTATTAAGTAGTGTATTGTTTAGCCTCCACGTGTTTGTATTTTTACAGATTTTTTCCTGTAATTGATATCTAGTCTCATAGCATTGTGGTCAGAAAAGATACTTGATACAATTTCAGTTTTGTTAAATTTACCAAGGCTTGATTTGTGACACAAGATATGATCTATCCTGGAGAATGTTCCATGAGCACTTGAGAAGAATGTGTATTCTGTTGTTTTTGGATGGAATGTCCTATAAATATCAATTAAGTCCATCTTGTTTACTGTATCATTTAAAGCTTGTGTTTCCTCATTTATTTTCAGTTTGGATGATCTCTCCATTGGTGAAAGTGGGGTGTTAAATTCCCTACTGTGATTGTGTTACTGTTGATTTCCCCTTTTATGGTTGTTAGTATTTGCCTTATGTATTGAGGTGCTCCTATGTTGGGTGCATAAATATGTACAATTGTTATATCTTCTTCTTGGATTGATCCCTTGATCATTATGTAGTGTCCTTCTTTGTCTCTTGTAATAGTTTTTATTTTAAAGTCTATTTTTTCTGACATGAGAATTGCTACTCCAGCTTTCTTTTGATTTCCATTTGCATGGAATATATTTTTCCATCCCCTCACTTTCAGTCTGAAGTGGGCCTCTTGTAGACAGCAAATATATGGGTCTTGTTTTTGTATCCATGCAGCCAGTTTATGTCTTTTGGTTGGAGCACTTAATCAATTTATATTTAAGGTAATTATCAATATGTATGTTCCTGTTACCATTTTCGTAATTCTTTTGGATTTGTTATTGTAGGTCTTTTCCTTCTCTTGTGTTTCCTTCCTAGAGAACTTCCTTTAGCATTTGTCGTAAAGCTGGTATGGTGGTGCTGAATTCTCTTAGATTTGCTTGTCTGTAAAGGTTCTAATTTCTGCATCAAATCTGAATGAGATCCTTGCTGGGTAGAGTAATCTTGGTTGTAGGTTTTTCTCCTTCATCACTTTAAATATGTCCTGCCACACCCTTCTGGCTTGCAGAGTTTCTGTTGAAAGATCAGCTGTTAACCTTATGGGGATTCCCTTGTGTTTTATTTGTTGTTTTTCCCTTGATGCTTTTAATATTTTTTCTTTGTATTTAATTTTTGATAATTTGAGTAATATGTGTCTTGGTGTGTTTCTCCTTGGATTTATCCTGTATGGGACTCTCTGTGCTTTCTGGACTTGATTAACTATTTCCTCTCCCATATTAGGGAAGCTTTCAACTATAATCTCTTCAAATATTTTCTCAGTCCCTTTCTTTTTCTCTTCTTCTTCTGGGACCCCTGTAATTCAAATGTTGGTGTGTTTAATGTTGACCCAGAAGTCTCTGAGACTGTCCTCAATTCTTTTCATTCTTTTTTCTTTATTCTGTTCTGCAGTAGTTATTTCCACTCTTTTACCTTCAGGTCACTTATCTGTTCTTCTGCCCCAGTTATTCTGCTATTGATCTCTTCTAGAGAATTTTTAATTTCCTTTATTGTGTTGTTCATCTCTGTTTGTTTATTCTTTAGATCTTCTAGGTCCTTGTTAAACGTTTCTTGTATTTTCTCCATTCTATTTCCAAGATTTTGGATCAACCTTACTATCATTATTCTGAATTCTTTTTCAGGTAGACTGCCTATTTCCTCTTCATTTGTTAGGTCTGGTGGGTTTTAATCTTGCTCCTTCATCTGCTGTGTGTTTCTCTGTCTTCTCATTTTGCTTAACTTACTGTGTTTGGGACCTCCTTTTCACAGGCTGCAGGTTCGTAGTTTCCGTTGTTTTTGGTGTCTGTCCCCAGTGGCTAAGGTTTGTTCAGTGGCTTGTGTAGGTTTCCTGGTGGAGGGGACTAGTGCCTGTGTTCTGGTGGATGAGACTGGATCTTGTCTTTCTGGTGGGCAGGTTCTAATCTGGTGGTGTGTTTTGGGATGTCTATGGACTTATTATGATTTTAGGCAGCATCTCTGCTAATGGTGGCGGGCTAGTGGTGGGCTGCACAGGCTCCCGGGAGGGGCGGTGTGGATAGGGACCTGTGCTCGCACACAGGCTTCTTGGTGGTGGCAGCAGCAGTCTTAGCGTCTCATGCCCGTCTCTGGGGTCTGCACTGATCGCCGCGGCTTGCACCCGTCTCTGGAGCTCCTTTAACTAGACTCTTAATCCCCTCTCCTCATGCATCAGGAAACAAAGAGGCTAGAAATAGTCTCTTCCCTCTTCGGCAGGTCCAGACTTCCCGCTATGTTTTGAATAATCCTTTTGGCCTAAAGACAGTTGGGTTAATAGGTAAGACGGTCCAGACCAGAATGACAACAGGAATCGGGAAACCTGGTGAATTTACAGGGAGGAGTCAAAAGAGCTAAAGATCTGTTTCCCTCTCTTCTCCTTCTCTTCCCACACTCTGCAAGACCCAGCTCTGATGAAGCCTTAGGCACAAGGCCCTGCTCTGCAGCAGAATGGGGTGGGTTCAGTACCGTAGAGATGTAAGATGCAGCACCAGTCCATCCCTTATCGGAGATGTGATTTAACTTCTCTGAGCCATGCTTTCCTCACCAGTAAAACAGAGATTATAATCACCAGCTGCTATGAGGATTAAATAAGAATGAATGTTTAAACCATGGAAAAATGAACAAATACTAGTTAGTACACCCGTCAAATGAATCTTTATAGATATCACATCCACCAGCTTATCTTATAGATGAAGTGACTGAAAATCTAGAAATAAAAGTCTGCCTGACCTCATTCCTCCTTAAAGGTTGGCTTCCCAGGCATCTTTTGATCTTCCCCTTGTTACTCTGCGTCCTCTTTTGAACCCAATTTCTATAATGAAGTGATTTATCTCCTCTCATGACTTTTTCTTTGGGGGGGGTAGGTTTAAAAAATAAATTTTATTGTTATGAGAAAATTCTCCTAATGCAATGTAAAAGAGAAAAAAAAACAAGTTTAGAGATCAAAAAACACGTTCATTATTATTATATGATTATAATTTATGAAATATTACACATTTAGATGGTAAAAATTGAAAACAACTGTAGTAAAACATTCATATTTTTTCTGGGGTGATAGAATTATACTGGATTTTATATCATTTTCATATTCATATTTTCTGATTTCTCATGTAAACATTTATTATTTTTCTAAATGTTTATATTTACAAACCATGATTTTTAAGTATCACCAAGTTACTGGTAAAGCCCAACTCTACCTCCCAACCAGTCCTCACTCTCTATTCCCAGTTTTAGCAAATATCTTGGAAGGAGTGGGAAGCAGACAGTCACGCCTACCAGGGATGTGAGCTGCCCAAGTCATAATGTTTCTGCATCTCCTCCTGGTGCCCACACAGGATTATCAATCTAACTCCAGGGGCACTTCCTCTAGAAGTCTCTTCCTGTGCAGATGTTGTGAGTGACCACCCACACTTTAGAACAAGGATTCTCAAATTAAGGAGCGTAGACCCTCTGGAATCTTCAGATGTAAACTCAAGAAATAGTGCTCTTTATGGGAGTTAAAATATAATTATTTTCATTTTAATGGCAATCTTAACAAAAGTTTTGCCAGTTGTAAAGATAAAAGTGTCCACAGAAACTAATACACCATTGTAAAGCAATTATACTCCAGTGAAGATGTTTAAAAAAAAAAAAAAAGCTGTGTCCTCTTATATCAATAACTTTTAATGGAAATATATTTTCCTATAATGGGGCTGATCTCACATGAGCATGTTTTTTTAAATGAGCCTGTGGACTCCTGATGTCCATGAATATATTTCTGTGGGGTCTGAGAGAATTTCTTCTCTTTAAAAGGATTATTTCCCTTATTCAAATTTTAGAAACATTGTGACACATCTGGGACAGTTTACTTCAGAATTTAGAAATAACAAAAATATCTTGACTTATTATTATTATTTATTTTTACAGTGTGGTCCAAGTCTCTTCCCCAGAGCATCAATCATAGATTATAACTCTCCCCTGTGAAAACTCAGAACCCCTCTTTAACAGGGGGTGGTAATTCCCTTGTAAACTGTACAGTGCCCCATAAATATTTCCTACAGGCATAGCAAAAAGTTATTGTAGTTATGAACCCCCTTCACAAGTCTAAAACCTTACTTAATTGCAGTAAGAAAAAAGTCTTGATTCATTTAATATTTTGTGCAAGAAATGCTGTGTGAATATATTTTCTTTAAATCTGATTTAGACTCCAAGCCTCCATGGTGTGAAGATGATGGGAACATACAACAGAGCCATTACTGAGCCCCAATAATATAATCAGGATTCCAGACTGCACAGGTCTTGGGTCCACACAATGCAGATCATTATCAAAGGCCCTTCTGGACTTCACACACTGACTAACACTGAGATGCTCTTGGTCCAAGAGGTGTTGACCCCTGAGCCTGGAAACTCTGAGAGGTCTATGCCACTTACAGCACTGGACTCTTCACTGTGACCTTGAGCTCCTGGCCTGGGTTTAAATGGTCTGACAGCAGTGAACACCATTTTTCTTGGAGGTCCAGGTATCTGTTCAGCAAGGGGTGAGGGAGTTGACCAAGATGATGTGCAGTTCTCATCTTCTCAGGAAAGGGTGAAGGAGTTGACCTAGAGACCTCCCTACCACTGCAAAACTCACTGATGTGCAGTTCTTCTGAGGCAGGACTGTACCTCTCACCTGTTCCCCTATGCTTTTAGCCTCCAAAGACCCTCTTCCTTCACCTCTCTTTCTGAGATACCATGCATACTCTCTATAATACATTTTAAGTATGGTGAGGCCAAATCTTTGACATTTAGAGGGTTCAGTTTAATACGTTTAATTCATTCAAACTCTGAGCCCTAATCCTGCTAGGTTGGATTTTAGGGATGATTGGAACTCTTCTACTTTATTTACATTGCACAAGAACATGGCCCCCATCAAATGTTGGAAGGGTCTTTAATCTGTAGTCCATTGTGGTTACCATTAACATCTTTACTGTCTCAGGCCTCCTAGTATTTCACGACTAAGCAGCTCAGCTCTGTGGTTCCTATGCTCTGCTTGGGTCCTAGGAACATGGACCCAGCTACCTTCATGGCACCCTTATCCACTCCATCATTGCATCACTTCTTTGGGTTCTGAGACAAAGCCATCAGCTACAGGGCCCTATGACTCACAGGATCTCATGTCTATACCCCTTCCAAGATATGGAAATCCTTGCTTTTTCTCTTGTCCCCTTCAATAAATTTCAACTCTTTTCCTTTTAACCAGTATAATTTGAGGCAATCTGCTTGGAATGGATTTGTTAAAAAAGTAAAAACAAACAATAAT
Source organism: Monodon monoceros (assembly GCF_005190385.1). Lineage (NCBI taxonomy): Eukaryota > Metazoa > Chordata > Mammalia > Artiodactyla > Monodontidae > Monodon > Monodon monoceros. The sequence continues at coordinate 83,670,091 of NW_021703775.1, forward strand.
TAATAATTAGGGAAATTTTCCTGCTAGAAAATTCTAAATAGTGTGCTAGAGAGCTCCAAGATTTGTTTTCCTTCTGAGAATGTGAGGGTAAAGGTTGAAAATAGATTATAACAAATATAAATGGGTAGTCCAGCATATTATCCTGCACTCATTCATTTAATCATTTAACAAATGTGTATTGGGTACCTACTCTGTGCTAGAGACTTGGATAAATGTGGTAAGGAGAACAATGTAATGGGGAGACAGATAAAGAGAATACCATGTTATCCTATGATAAATGGTCTACATAATGGGAAAAACATGAACTCTGATTATGCTGTCCTAGGTTAGAACACTCACTGGCCACTTTCCAGGTGTGTGGCCTTTAGGAAGCTCCTTCCCTGATTAGTGTTGTAGAGCTGACTGTTATACATGCCCAGCTTTTAGGGGTTTTCATCTATGTGAGCTCTCATCTGTTATTGAAGGGACTGAAACTTTCTCTGTACTTTTGTGGCACATTTTCTCCTTCCTAGAAATGTATGAATAGATGCTCTTCATACTCAGAGTTTTATTATTATTATCTCATTAACCTTGTTTATTTTGTATTTCTAAATGCTCTTTCTTGAAAGCTGTTTGCAGATGCCATTAAAGCTCATGGGTTTCTTAGAAAAAAGAGAGAAGATCCAGTTTCTAAACCATCTATCTCTTCCCAGTTGTCATTCTCAGAAGTTACATATGAGCAGGCCAGATGCTAGATATTAAGCCTCTCCTTTTTCAGACATTACCATCCACTGAGGAAGTAGGGAGCACAGACACAGTGCAGTCCCTTCAAGTCAGCACCCCGTGGCCAGGTCCCGCTCAAGACACAATACTTCCTTGAATGTATGCTATTCCCCGTTTGCACAGCATCCTTTGATATGTCCAGTCTGTGCCATCCAAGCTAGAATCCAGGTCATGAAGGCCCAGATTCTTGACAATGGCTGCCTCTACTCATGTGGTATGTGTGTGTGTGTGTGTGTGTGTGTGTGTGTGTGTGTGTGTGTATTCAGATCTTGCTTTTCTCAGTACCATATGCTATGTGGACTGTTTGTTTTACTATAAAATATAAAAGTCTATTTTGCCTTGTAATACCATAACATATTTGGAGACGATTGGAGATTCTCTAAGATAATGTTCATTTAGGTAGGAAATAATCATGATTATAGTGACAATAGTGACAATGAATTGAGCAATTCTTATGTGTTGGCTCAGTTCTAGATACTACAAATTCCTTTTCTAACCTCTACTTCAATCCTACGAGGTTCCAACCTTATTGTCTTTCTTTGGCAGGTGAAGGAGGCTCATGGATGTAAAGTAATTTGTCCAAAGCCTCTTTAATGAAATGTATTCTGGATTTGTCTGACTCTTAAGTTCTCCATTATTTATAGTTTTCCACTCAGTGTTCTTTAAGAATTGGAAATAGAGGACATCTCAATTTTTTTAAACTTTTTATTTTATATTGGAGAATAGTTGATTAACAATATTTTGTTAGTTTCAGGTGTACAGCAAAGTGATTCAGTTATACATATACATGTATCTATTCTTTTTCAAATTCTTTTTCCATTTAGGTTATTACAGAATATTGAGCAGAGTTCCCTGTGTTATATAGTACGTCCTTGTTTATTATCCATTTTAAATATAGTGGTGTGTACATGTCAATCCTACATTCCCTAAAAAAGGACATCTCAAATTGAAACATATATATATATATAGTTATTGTCTAAAGTGCCTAGAAGAGGTGTTTGAAAAAGTTTTGATGTTATTGTCTAAAGTGCCTAGAAGAGGTGTTTGAAAAAGTTTTAGGAAACTAGTGAAACGACTCATTACCTTGTGTTAAACTCATGATCATATACATATGGTGTTGGAAAGGCAGTTCCCAAGGCAGAGGTGTGTGAGGGCAGAGGGCAAAGTTCAGGTGAGTGTGCAGTTTCTGTATTCCTGTAGCATTCTATCCCCTTTACCTTGCCATTATAAATTGGTCTTTTTAAAGTTATATATGTTCCACATGCAAGCTAGGTAAATGAAAGCTTTTGTCTTATTCCTCTCTGTATCCTCAACATCCAATTCTGTATCTTCAACATCCAATACAACACCTCCTGGCATATTATAGATATTAAAAGATGTTTGCTGACATTAAGAAAAAACATGGACTATCACAAAAACTGTATTTTCTAATTGAAACAGTTTAGTTCTGAGTATATCTTTCAAACATATCTGTTATCATTTAGTCTTGCTCTTTTAGCCAAATCTATTAAAATCTGTTCTGTTCTCCTACTGATTCAGAGTTTGGGTAATTTTCTGCTTCATCTATTTCATAGAATCTCTTTAGAGCAACCCCTGACAAAGCATTCACTGTGAAATTGTCTTAAAATATACTTGGGGCTTCCCTTGTGGCGCAGTGGTTGACAGTCCACCTGCCAATGCAGGGGACACGAGTTCATGCCCTGGTCTGGGAAGATCTCACATGCTGCAGAGCGGCTGGACCTGTGAGCCGTGGCCGCTGGGCCTGTGCATTCCGAGCCTGTGCCCTGCAATAGGAGATGCCACAACAGTAAGAGGCCCGCATACCACACACACACACACAAAAAGGTACATATATATATATATATATATATATATATATATATATATATATATATACATACTTGGGTTACAAGGAGGAATTCCAATTGCTGCTGCAATGTTATTTAAGTTCTTTGCCAGAGGGTGCTCTTCTCCAAACACATTTTTTGGCATCCTTGGAAGACAGTTGAGGCTGGGTCTTCAACCTGGGCCTGTTGGTCCCATCCTCATGGCCCCCCTGCCCACCCAGCAGGGAGTAGATTCCCCTGAGGACTCTCATGCCCAGAACCATCTACCCTCACAATCCGCTGTCACACTTTTCCCCAATAGGCATCTTTAGTTCTAGCCACCCTGGACCACGAGCATCTTACTCTGATTTTCTTTTTCTTCTTCATGTAGTCAAAGTCTAATCATTCCTCAAGGTCCTAAGATCTGATTCCTAAGCTGTATTTGTACAGGGGCTTCTCTGTTATCTCAGCTAAAAATTCCATAATATTTGAATGTCCCACATCAGTTGCCACCTCCATTATTATGCTTTTAGGGAAAATTATGTGTACTACCATCCTTAATTAGAATATAAACTATATTTGAAGTTTGGAAGCATGTCCATTCAGTTCTGTGTATTCTCCTTTTCACTGTACTCCATCCTCTCATACATAAAAGATGTTTAATAAATGGTTTTGTAAAAACTAAAGAATGTGAGTACCTTGGCTCTCTGGATGGGCACATTGGAAAGAATATGCACTGGATCCAGCTCCATAATCTGTAAGGAAGCTTGGGCACATATATTTTACAGCATCTATTCCTCTTCTTGTCCAGTGACAGTTAAAGAAGCATGGAGGGAAACTAACTAAGCCTTTTAGCTATTGAATCATCACATTCAAGATTCAGGCTCAAAAAACCCCATTTGGTCTCTTCTTCCGATTTCCTCTTTCCTTCCCTGATAACACCTATGGCATCCTTGACTTTCATTTGTTATAAACTTGTCTCTTTCTTTCTTCTTATCAGAGACAGTCTTTCCTGCTTTTCTTGCAGCACTGGTATCTAGTAGGTACTAAATAAATAAATAATATATATATATAATATATATATATATTTGTAATATATATTTTATATATATATAGTAAAAAGATTGATCTAATACATAAACCGAAACTCTAATATATAATTAGGGTCTGACAGTGATGTTTGCTGCACATTCACTGAAGTATTCTAGGAAATGCTGGAAGCTATTTTTCTGTCTTATTTTCCTCCCACAGCAAAATGGAACTCAGAACTCCTCTGATCTTTAGACATCATATCTCAAATCAATATTTCCCAAATGTGATTCCATAGAAGAACAATAGTTTATTAAAGGAATTAGAAGAAAAAGAAGAAGAAGGAGGAAGAAGAGGAAAAGGAGGAGGAGGAGGAGGAGGAGGTGGAGGAGGAGAAATAAGACGAACAAGAAGATGGAGAGGAGGAAGGAAGTAGAAGAAGAAGGAGTAGGGTGAGGAGGAGGCGGATATGTGTTTGCGTTGAAGAAAAGAAGAAGGCAAGGAGGAGACTTTGATGAGGCGGAGGGATGCCTGAGGAGGAGGCGGAGTGAGGAGGATTATGAGGTGGATGAAGTAGAATACAGAAGGAGATGTTAATTCGATAGATTAGTATTTTTATATAGTCGGAGTATTCATATTAGTAGTAGGAGGAGTGGAGGA